>NC_141021.1:11349166-11680833 GCF_052040795.2 Danio rerio
TATCTACTCGCCCTCCATTTATTTTAAATTAGTTTGAGTTTCTTTCTCTTCTGAGCACAAAAATTATATATATTGTTAAGGTTCGCAAAATTTATAAATCATAATCATATAAGTTATATAATTTAATTGAATTTAATTTGATTTAAATGTAATTACATTTAATTAAAATTTAATTTAATTTAATTTAATTAAAATTTAATTTAATTTAATTTAATTTAATTTAATTTAATTTAATTTAATTTAATTTAATTTAATTTAATTTAATTTTAGTTAGTCAGTTTAGTTTAGTTTATGATTTTTTTATCAAGTTGGTACTGAAGTCCCGGCAAGTCATTTCACTTAGTGGCCATCTTTGAAATGCCTCTCGGGTAATATGCTCGGGTTCTGTTTAAATGGGGAAACATCAAATTCTCTAAAATTGCTTGCCAAGCTTACAATCAAATTTCATATAGGTATCAACAATATAATTATTCTTTAAATTAAATCTTTAGTTTAATCTCTAAACGTTTGAATCACACAAATTCTGCAGAAGCTCACGTCTGGTCTGAGCGCCTCCCCTGGAGAATCGTCAGTCTGTAGCAATCAATGATTGTACTGTACTAGTAGGCGGAGCTTCATTCATCATAGTGACCGTTATACTTTTCCTGGTATAAAAAAAGAGTTGACACGTCTTGTGTATTTTATAGTTTGGGACCGGTTTATCTTGACATTACCAGTTAGCACAAATGTTCATTCAAAATAGTGGATTCTTGTGGCATGAAAATTACATAAAGCATAATTACACAAGCATTGAAATAAGCTATATTTTCCCTCTCAATAAAATAGCCCAACGGCAGGGTGGGTACATTTTTGGTAGCCTGACTGGAAAACATAATAGCCCCAGGACATCGGCAAGCAGTTTTGCGAACCCTGATTGTGAAGAATGCCAGAAACCTGTAGCCATTGACCTCCATAGATTACATTGTTGTGAGTTTCTTCTTTTGCTTTGAACAGAAAAATAAACTCATAAAGGTTTGGAACCACTTGAGGGTGAATAAATAATGACTGAATTTGAACTCCTTTAACTATACATGAGCAATAATAACAGTGCCTACTTTATAGCCATAGATGGCACATCCAAAACTAATATTATACCCACTGAGAAAACTCCAGACAGTGTTGAAATGTCTTTTGATTTGCTGTGTATCCTAGAAAGACTCTTTGACTGAACTCCGGATGACTGATGCAGAGAGGAAGAAACCACTTCCAAAGACCGTCCACAGCATGAATGTGTATTTAGGGTAAGAGCTGCGAGTTAATTACAGCGTGTCATTGGCCCTGTCTGTTCTTGATGCCTTGAAGCCAGGACTGGTGGTTTGAGCATATGAGATTGATCTTTCTTCTGTGTCTGTGCCTCACAGCGCTCTCCCCATTAAACGCTGCCTGGACCTCGGGGCTGATATTGTAGTGACTGGACGCTGTGTAGACAGTGCTGTGGTTCTGGGACCACTGATGCACTCGGTAGGTATGGTTTGTCACGCAAGAACGTTCTTTAGACTTTAGATGTGGGGCTCATTTCTCATCTGTGACGACATGTTGGTCATTTTTACTTTCTTCCCCAGAATTTAACTAAAAGAAGTAACTCGTGTCCCTTAGGGAAGAGACAAGATTAGTTAAGCTTCAGCAGGGTGACATTCAGAATTAATTTAAAAAAGAAGCTGTTTTTTATGCATTTGGCAATCTCTATAAAATATATTTGGCATCCACAGAGTCTTTTTCATTTTTTAAAATGAGTAAAAAAGGATTTAAAAGACTTTTAATAAAAACAAATTGACAAAATTTATTAAGATATTTTTAAATAATGTGTGTTTATATATATATATATATATATATATATATATATATATATATATATATATATATATATATATATATTTCAACTTCTTTAGTATTACTTTCATTGCTCTCTTTGTATTTTTAATACTGTACTGTATATGCAAATTAAAGTTATTTTAAAAGTAAAGATATCAGTCCATCTGTGATATTTTTTATAATTATTTAAATAAAAAGTTATGTTTTTTTAGTCAGCCTTTTTTTAGTTTGGCTTGAGTAAAAGCAGTTTTAATTAATCAATATTATTACTCCCCTCAAGAAATTATTGTTGTTACATTGATTGACTACAAAACAAACCGATTAACAAACTAATTATCCTTGTTAAGCCTTTAAATGCCACTTTAAGCTGAATGGTAATATATTATAAAATAAGTAGAAAAATATTATGTGCTGTCATCCTGACAAAGCCAAAATAAACAAGTTATTACAAGTTATTAATTACATTTATTAACTTTAAAAATGTGCTGTTAAAATCTTTCCATTAAATATAAAAAAAAAAATTCTACAATATTTTAGCATGTGAATTTCACAGGAGGGTTAATCATTTTTTTCCTCATGTTTTTTTTGAATACACATAAATTCACATATGCTACTGTGTGCATGTGGGTTTAATCTGGGTATTTTGTCCTATAGCCCAAAGTCAAGTGGGTTGCTCAAGCAGTGTAGAATTTGAATTTTAAATTCTACACTGACAGAACTCTATAAATGAATACTGATTCTAAATAGCCCCTTCCTCGGCTTAAAAGAAAGACTTTTGTACAGATTAACTGGTGCTTTCCATGAACACACACACATTTTACATAGATATATATCTATGTATTAGGTATATATGTGAGCCTGGACCACAAAACCAGTGATAAGTGTACTTTTTTATTGAGATTTATATGTCAAATAAAAGCTGCCGCGTTTCATTAACGTATGGTTTATTAGGATGGGACAATATTTGGTCAAGATACATTCATTCATTAATTTTCCTTTGGCTAAGTCCCTTCATTCATCAGGGTTTGCCAGAGCGGAATGAACACCCAACATATCCGGCATATCTTTTACATAGCGTATGCCCTTTTAGCTGCATCCCTGTACTGGAAAACATCCATACACACTCATTCACACACATACAGTACGGCCAATTTAGTTATTTAAATTCACTTATAGCGCATGTCTTTGGACTGTGGGGGACACCGTAGCACTTGGAGGAAAGCCACGCCAACACGGGGAGAACATGCAAACACCACACGGAAATGCCAACTGACCTAGCTGGGACTCGAACCAGCGACCTTCTTGCTGTGAGGCGACAGTGCTAAACACTGAGCCATCGTGTCGCCAGATCGAGATTCAACTATTTAAAAACCGAGAATCCTAGACTTCATCAGAAATCACCTAAGTTGTCTAAATTAAGTTCTTAGCCTTGCATAATACTAATATTATTTTGACTAGAATACAATTTCTAGAAATAGACCCATGCAATATTAGAATACAGGGTCACATATTGTATATATCTACATAGATTAACCTTGTTTCATGTTGTATATTATTAATAGATTGCCTTGTCATTATATATTATGATACTGTATGTTGTGTGTGTATTTTGACAGTTTGCATGGGACGGCAGTAACCATGACCTTTTGGCTGCTGGAAGGTACTGTGATGACTGCAAGCTCTTGAAACGTATGCATACACACATGATGTATTAATAATGACCTTCTTAGAACACAGCTCTGTCGATTTAGGACACAGTTTACTCAAGCATGTTGTAGTTTGAGGTGAACAAGGGCAGACGCACACTTGTGAATAATTTGTTTTTGACGTGCATAGTGTGAAGAAGGACCATTCATTGATAAAGTATGTGTGGTTAACCACATTTACGACATAAGACAAGTTCACTTCCTGTTTTGTCACTGTGAAATTTCTAACTGGCAGTTGAGGGTTTCATTCTCATTTCACTGAGAGTGATAGAATGTTTCATTTCACCCTCTGATCTGAAAACTACAATTAATGTGTAATTTGTGTAAGTGTGTGTGTGTGTGTGTGTGTGTGTGTGTGTGTGTGTGTGTGTGTGTGTGTGTGTGTGTGTGTGTGTGTGTGCGAGTGTGTACGTGTGTGTGTGTGTGTGTGTGTGTGTGTGTTTTAAAATTCCTATGTCTAGGAAGAACTTCAATTCATTTGTCGAACTGCAAGACATATCTAATGTTACTTTTTCTTGGTATCATCTATATTGATTTACAAAGTTTTTGGTATTATTGTTATAATATGATTTATCTATATCATTTATCATATCTTGCCATGAAATAGTCATCAGTTGCTAATGTGTCAATAAACAAACAAACCAACAAACAATCTGTGAAATTTCATGAGAATTGTTTTTTTTTTTTTTTTGTGGTAGCCTTGCTGGACATCTGATAGAGTGTGGTGCTCAGGCCACAGGGGGAATCTTCACCGACTGGCACACTGTTCCTGACTGGTAAAAACTCAAAATCTCATATATTCATGGCACATTTCACATTTATCTTCTCTCTCTCTCTCACTTTTTTTTTTCCTTTTTGTTTTTTGCTTTTTTTGTTATATTGCTTATCAGAAGTTAGGAAGCATTAAGACATTCTAATAATTTTTAGGGGAAAAATAATAATAATTAAATGTTCACAAGGGCTATACTCTGTGATCCATATATATATATATATATATATATATATATATATATATATATATATATATATATATATATATATACATATATATACATATATATACATATATATATATATGTGTGTGTGTGTGTGTATGTGTGTGTGTATAACACATAATCACAGATTATAAATACAATTATACATATAAATGTATTTATGTATATATATATATATATATATATATATATATATATATATATATATATATATATATATATATATATATATATTTTTATTTATTTTTTATTTATTTATTTTTTTATTGTATATATTTTTATTTTTTATATGTAATGAAAAGGTTATTAGCGGGTAAATATTTTTTTTTCTTCAAAAATGTCACTTTAGACAATTATTTGTTTTTTAGCAAGGTAAATTTTCTTTTTTGTCAAAACTAGTTAAATCCACAAGTGCTTTTTTTGCAAAAACTTCTAAATCCACTTATCAGGACAAGACAGTGTAAATAGCTGAAAATCACTAAAGATGCTATTAGAAATTAATTTACCAAACATAAAGCACATTCCACAAACCACCTAAAATAAAATAAATGAATCTGTCAAGTAACTGGCGGCTCATTCTGCTGTTATAAACCAGGAATAAAGGAGAAGGAAAATGAATGAATGAATGAAATCTGTCAAGTAAGTGCATTTATCAATAACATTAAAACTGACTGTAATTGGTTTCAGATTTTAGATTGATTTCTCAACACTAGAGATTGAATTCAGTCTTGATATTATTTTTTGGACCACAGGAACGTTGACTTCATTTATTTTGAATTGAAATACTTCAGTGCTATTTTTTGTAGGGATAACATGGGCTTCCCGGTGGTGGAGTGTTCTGCTGATGGTTCATTTACACTCTGCAAACCTCCAAAAACCGGTGGGCTGGTTTCATTTGGTACGGTGGCAGAGCAGCTGGTGTATGAGATTGGAGACCCACGGCATTACCTCCTTCCTGATGTAACCTGTGACTTCTCCAATGTCACCATTACTGAAATAACAGGTATATTTTCTAAATCATACATTAAGAATGTGTGTGATGTTCAAACACTATTTTCAGCATTTTGCACAGACTGTTTTAAGCAAGCCAAAGCTGTTTGGTGCTGGCACTTATCTCCAGTAGAAAGTCCTCTTGCAGTGATCAGATGTTTGCAGTTTTATTATCTCTAATGTCTGAGTCAGAGACGCAAACCATTGACTTTACACCAGTTGTCTAGACTGACTACCTTAGAGCCGGTTCCAGCTATCTGCTAACCTTTGCTGCCTCTTTCATTTAACTAATGAGATTTTCTTTGTCACTAAACCAATATTTTCTTTGTCCCCCAAACTTCCATCGTATTGTTGGTGTAATCAATAAGCTTGATTTGTTCTGAAGAAACATATAAAATCTTAGAGCAAAGTTTTTGTTCGAATGTAGATAAAAGCTGAGAAATACTTTTTATTCCACAAAGATGTCTTTAGTAGATTGTCTTTTTATCTTTTGTGAGAAGCTTGTGTCATTTACGGTCAAAAAATTCCAAATTAATAAAAGTAATGTAAAGTCAAAAATTGCCGGGGGTATGAATAATTACAGGTTTGCGCACGTGTGTGTGTGCGTGTGTGTGTGTGTGTATATATGTATGTATATATATTATAGGTGGGTATAGATTTTTTTAAAATCTAGATTAATCTCGGAATTAATCTAGATTAATTTAGATTAAAATGGCTTATTTAAACTCTGCCAAAGGCATCCAGAATATGTGTGCTACCCAAAAAATAAGTCTTTGAGAACGGGTTTCTCAAGCCAGGTGGCGCATTAGACCAGGGGCTCATCTCCTGTTTCCAAAATGCATCACAAACTGCTTGAGCAACTGTTCTATGATAATTAGTGATGAAAATAAATTATGTTCAATAAGATGTACTTGTGTTTACTAACTGTTTATTTCTGTCATAACTGAACTGAACAGAAATGCAATGGAGTGTGAATATATTAGTGGCATTATTGAAGTAAACACAGATATCAGTAAACACCGTCACACAAACACACACACATTGCGAAATGTGTACCTTTTTTTTCTTTTCATTTGGCGTGCGTTATTAAATTCCACAACACTCTCACCAGTCCTTACTCCTTATTTGCATCTAATACCCCAGTTTGTCACAAAGGCGTAATTGAAATAGTTAAAGTGAAACTGCCGAACTGCAGTTAAATTCAGGCATCCTGCTGATTTGATTCAGAAGGGCACTTTTTTGTCAGACGGCTCACTGGTCAGGTATACATCCGCGCTAAAATATCAAGGTGAAAGTCATCATTGTTTGCGTAGAATAGATCCAGCTCCCAACTCAACTTTGAGAATAGATCAACGGCGGTATTTTTTATAAGTCTCGTGTTAACGCAGCATGTTAACGCCGATAACAGCTCAGCACTAATGTATATATACAGTACTGTATATAAGTACACCCCCTTTATAAAATGAATATTTTTATCAATTTCTAAGTAAATATGGCAGATCTTTTTTGGTACCTTTTAAACAAAACTATGTTATTGAACAGTTATATCAAATAAAATAAAAGTTTGGTCAACTAATATGCTTAAGAAAAGAAATATAAAATATCTTTCAAATTGGAAAGTAATATAATTTCAAATTGTTTATTGCAAGCAAAAAAACTACAATAATTATTTTTTAAAAAGTGATAAACTACAAAATGTTTATGTTTCTCTTGATATTTTTTTCTCTTTATTAAATATTTTTTTAATATTTACCCCCAACATTAATTTGGGTGTACTGATTTTTTCTAGTTTTGGCTTTGGTTCTGACTAATATGATGTATCTGCACCAATGTGTTATTGTAAAGCAACTTATTGAAAATATTAATTTAAAAGAGAGACCTGTAAGGGGTGTACTCAATAATGCTGAGCACTATATAGATCACTTATAGTACTATAATATTTATTTTATTACTGCTACCATTTTACTGTCAGTTTTTTTTTTTGCCTGTGATGTTTAGATGTGGATGGCGGAGCCGTGAAAGTCGGTGGTGCCAAGGGATCGCCTCCATCAGGCGACTACAAGGTTAGTCAGTTGTAAAATCCGATTTGGTATTAGTCAAATTAAAAGGGATAGTTCACCAAAAACACCAAAAAAAGTTTTTTTGTTGTTGTTTTATTTGTTTTTTTGTTATTTGTCTGTTGTTATTTGCTCACCCTTCACTTCCAAACTTAAGTTTCTTTCTTCTGTTGAACAAAAAGAAGATATTTGGAAGAAAGCTGAAAACCTGTAACCATCGACTTCCATAATGTTTGTTTTTCTTTTATTGAAAGTCAATAGCTACAGGTTTTTAACTTTCTTCAAAATTTCTTCTTTAGTGTTCAACAGAGGAAACTCATCAAGGTTTGGAATTATTTGGAATTGGAGTGAGAATAATTAGTGAGTTTTCTTAATAATTAGTGAGTATTCTTAATGCAAATAAGATTGGTTATGGTTTGTATTTTGTCTTCTCAAGGTTTGCGCCACATATATGGATGGGTTCAGGGCGACAGCAGTTTGTCCTGTTGGTGGCCCGAGAGCGGTGGAGAAAGCTAGAAGAACAGCGGAGAGCATAATCAAAAGGTTGAGGGCTTATTCTTATGGGATTGCATATCGATCAAATATGAACACATTTTAAGGCATAATGAGATTTGAAGTTGTTAGTAGTGCTATAGTAACATTTCATCATGAATCCTCATCTGTAGGACCCAGCGAATTTTCAAACAGCTGGGTTTGGAGGATTATACTGAAGTCAATATTCAAGTTCTGGGTGCTGAGGACACATATGGACCCCATGCAGTCAATACAGTAGGTTGGCTGTTTCTGTTTTCTCTTCATTTACAGTTAGAACAAATAACCTACAGTTTGTGAAGTCTGCTTTTGATTATGCAGGGAGTTCGTGAGGCCGTGGTTTGGATGGCCGTCCATCACAAGCAGAAGAAAGCACTGGAGTTTTTCTCCAGAGAGGTCGCACCAGCGGGAACTGGCATGGGTCAGTAAATACCCTAGCAAAGTCTTATCCCATTCTCAGATCACAGTTCATTAAAACCCAAAGAACATTAAAAACAACTGATTTCTTTTTGTCCCTCTACAGCTCCAGGACTCACAGCAATTGTAGGAGGGCGACCAAGAATGTGTGTGGAACTTAGTAATTCTTTAAAGAAAAAAAAACTGTTTAAAAAGGAACCAGCAAATGTTGCATATAAATAATTGAAAACATCTAATTGTCTTTATAGATCCCCAGTGCTGAAGCCTTTCTTTTTCCTGTATCCCAAATCAGATCTTGAGGTATTACCATAATTACATATTTCATTCATTCATTCATTTAGATTTTTTATTACTGTATTTTTTTTTAGCAAAATACCATATTTTTTTATTTTTATTCATTAATTTAATCAATATTTTTTATTATTGTTAGTATATTTTAGCAAAAAAACCTTTTTCAGAACTATTTTACATACATTAATTTGATCTTTTTTATTATTGTTAATTATTTTAGCAAATTACTGATTTTCATATTTATTTATTAATACATTATTTTGATCCAGATCTTTTTAATATTGTTACTTGTAGCAAATCACCTTTTTGTTTATTTATTTATTCATTCATTCATATGTCTATTTATTTATTTATTTATTCATTCATTTATTTGATCAAATTTTTTATATTGTTTATTATTTTAGCAAATTACTTTATATATATATTTATTCATTCATTCATTTAACCTAGATTTTTTATTTTTCTTTTTTTAGCAAATTACTTTTTTCATATTTATTTATTTATTCATTAATTCATTCATTTAATTTTTCATTCATTCATTTGATGAATACTTTTTGTTATTGTTAATTATTTTAGCTAAATACTTTTTTCATATTTATTTTTTCATTCATTAATTCATTAATTTTATTCCAGATCTATTTATTATTGTTATTTTTAGCAAATTACCCTTTTCATATTTATTCATTTATTTATTTATTTATTTATTCATTCATTCATTCATTCATTCATTCATTCATTCATTCATTTATTTATTTATTTAATTATTTATTTAATTATGATCTATAATTTATAATTGATCTATAATTTTATTATTGTTAATTATTTTAGCAAGTTACTTTTTATTCTTATTTATTCATTCAATCATGTAATCTAGATTGTTTTATTGTTCAATTTTTAGCTAAATCATTTTTTATATTTATTTATTCATTTGTTCAATAATTCTTTCATTCATTTAATCTATATTTTATTATTATTATTATTATTAATTAAGCAAATTACATTATTTATATTTGTTTATTTATTAATTTATTCATTCATTCATTCATTCATTTAATCTATTGTTTTTTTGTTTTTGTTTTTTAGCAAAATTCTTTTTTGAGTACAATTATGAGATTAAAATGTACCAAGGTAGTAGCAGTATTATTATTATTCTTTGGTAGAATATTTCAAATGAATGTATATAAATAATTAATGCAGTGTTAGTATTTATGTAAATACATGTCTTAAGATGAATGGAAAGATGGCTTGAATAACCTGACCAATTTATGTTCAATTTCAATATCTGATACCATGTATCATCATAGTGATACTGTAAAGCCAAAAAGGGCATTAAAAATTCTCTCTCTTATTGGATTGCAAAGATTATGGAAATGGATATTTAAAAAGTATTCATATGGTTGATTAGGTGAACTAATGAACTGTAATTGGTGATTTCAGGTGCAAATTCATGTGAATGGGGAGCATGTGGAGACACACAGAGAGGCAGTTTCAGAGCCTTCATTAGGAGAAACACACAACTCCTCCCTTCGGTCAGAGGAGAGCAGCCTATCTTCCACAGGTAATCTGATGACTGGTTAAATAAGATGACACATATACAAACTCAAACCTGGTATATTAAAAGTTTGAGAAATTAATAGTTCACATCCAGAATGGAAATTCTGCCATTTTTTTCAACCTTTAATTGTTGCAAATCTGTATTGTTTCTGTATGAGGTTTATTTTTAATGTTGGTGTCCGAACAAAAGAAAGAAGGATATAGATTAAAGGTGGATTTGACACATTCTACATTGTAAAAGCGCTTTATATATAAAGATGAATTGAATTGAATTTAAACTCGAACTGATTTGGAAATGCATAAAGGTCAATGGTGAACATCAACTGGATGTGGAAGACAATTTTTTTATTTTAGACCTCTTTTAACATCTTTAAATTGATCAAAAGTTGACAATAAAAGGCCAAATCGTAAGATTTAAATAATTTTGTAAAATATGTTCAAAAAAGATATAATTATTAAATTAAATGGTGATGGAAATATTGTCACAATTTAAAACAGTATTACTGTCTTTTATAATAAATACAACCTTAATGATCAAAAAGAGACTCAAAATAGTTTAATTGCAATAAATTTTCTAAATGTTTACTTGTAAACACTTTTAATAAGACGCAACCACTGTTTAGAAACAGTATTAGTTTTGGGATTAAATTTAAATTAAATTAGATTTGACTCTATTCCATAGTAGTTTGGGTTCCATTAGTTAATAACATTATCTACGATTAACTAACAGTGAAACATACTTACCCTTCAATTTAAATTCAAATTTTATTTTATTTAAATGTCACACAGTATGACAGTATGATATGCAGTAAAATGCTAACTTTTTTACTCTTAATATTACATACAGTTGAAGTCAGAATTAAAAGCCCCCCTGAATTATTAGCCCCCCTGTTTATTTTTTCCCCAATTTTTGTTTAACAGAGAGAAGATTCTTTCAACACATTTCTAAACATATTAGTTTTAATAACTCATTTCTAGTCGTAACTGACTTTAACTGTATTTATTTGAAACATTTACATATTACATTATTAATGTCAATCAATGTATATGTTAATATTATTCGATTATTTGATTTGTTCATGCACTAGCTGTCAAAAGTTTGGGGTCAGTTTTTTTTCATGTTTTTTTAAAGAAAAATATTCTGTTCATCAAGGTGGCATTTATTATAAGAAAAAACGTTAAATTGTTAAATATATATATTAATATTTTAAATAACTGCTTTCTTATTGTATGTAGTTTCAAATGAAATGATTACACCAGTAATTGTTGCTTTTATTACTGTTACCATTAAGAATAAGAATAATATTTAATAGAGTGATTTCTGAAGGATCATGTGACTCTGAAGACTGGAGTAATGAAGTTAAAAATGTATCTTTAAAATCACTGGAATAAATCAAATTAAATTATAAACTACTTTTGAACAGTTATTTTACAGTGCAATAACATTTCCCAATTTTACTGTGTTTTTGATTAAATAAATGCTGCCTTGGTGAGCAGGAGAAGCTTATTTTAAAACATTTAAAAATCCTACTGACCCCAAACTTTTGACCAGTAGTGTGCTTAGCAAAACAAAACAAAAAATGATTATAACTTTGTAATTGTTAATAACCACAATTAATAGTGTAATGAATACATTACTCATTGTTAGGTAATGTAGTTCATGCATTACAAAAACATAAGGTCCCATTTTAAAACATTATGTAATATGCTCCAAAGGTGCCTGAATACTTTTACAAATAATAGTTTTTTTGTGCTTTCCAACTCTAGGATTTAGTTCTTAAACCTTTTCTCAGATCAGCATATTATGCGATTGATCCTTTTTAATGACTTTTTTAAAAAGCTTCTTTTATTTCCACATGGAGACAAGCGAGCAGTGTTTGATATGACCTACTTCAAGGTGGAGGTGATTGGAATGTTTGAGCAACAAACTCTGCTTGAAAGAACTGGGCTTAAGCCTTGTTTTAAGGGCCAATGCGATTGTGCTACCCGGAGAAGGTTTTCTAAGATGCCTTGCACCGGAATCCAGTGCTGCTTGTTTTCCCAGAGTCCTTTGCTTGTGGCTCTCTGAAAGGCGCAACCTTTGTAGTGTCCTGGCAGTGTTTGCTCCAGTCTCTTTATCTATCTGCCACTTCTCAGTTGCACTAAACAAGCTGCTAAACCCTCGAAATAATCAGGGACATCCTTTCATTGCATCTAGTGTTTGAGCACACGCAAGCGCTGACTGTTACGCACACACTCGCATTCATTCTCGAATACGCAAGAGCCGTGCACACAAACACAGGAGGACTTAAATACAAATGAATGCAATAAAAAGCAACCGACTCTTGTTTTTCCTGCTTTGTTTCACTCTTCTTTCTTTGTAAATCTGCACAGACACAAACAGACAGGAGAACCTGGAGCCACGGTGATTAGAGCATTACAGAGGGCTGATTGTCAGAGAGGCTTCTAACATTACAGCAGCCCAGGGGCATTTTTTCCGAGACACAAAAACTGATTAATAGTGATGTAGCCAATGATGAGCAGATAAAACAATTAGACTGAGAAAATAAATAGCATCACTGCTGATATTGATAGCTAACCCCAAAACCTACAATCATGTCAGTGTATATCAATCACTTGTTTTGTCTTTGAAACATAAATGGACCACAAAAGCCATTTTTGGTCATTGAGATTTTGTGCATTATCTGAAGGCTAAATAAATAAGCAATATCACAGAAGTATCAGTGTGATGTGGCTGTATACTGTGTGATGTGACGATGTACAGCCACATTGCAATGCAGCTGACATCAGAACAGCAGAAACCCATTCACTAACGCCACTTTAGAGCTAGTATTTGAATGATTCTAGCATAATGTCTAAAATTATGACAAAACAGGTGATTTTTGCTCACATTTTTAGATTATAGGGCTGAACAGCATGAAATGCCATCAGTCTACTCTACAGAGTATTTCTCTGGCGTGCGTTTCCCAAAGAACGACGTAACTCGCGACTGAACTATCATAGTATGATGCATTGTTTGGGAAAAGAACGATGTGGTGAAGAGTGTTTTCCAAAACCTGTAGTTTCTCTGTCGCAGATCCATCGTTTAAACCACGCTAGTTATAACGTAAAACGCCCATAATTATGCTCTTAACGGGGTGGTAATGTAATCAGGGAAGTGACACTGACAACAGGGGTGTGGATCCAAATGCAGGTTTATTAGCAAGGTCAGGTAAGCAATGGTAAACACAGGGGCAAACAGATGTATACAGGCAATCCAGAGTCGTAGTTAAACTAACAGGCAGATGGTCACAAGGCAGGCAGCAAACAGGAAAAACAAATAAACGAGGCGAGGGTCAAAAACAAGGCAAAGTAAGACAAAGGAAAACGCGTTGTAATGTCACTAAATAGATAACAAGTCTCAGCAACATTGTGAGTTAGTGTGCTTCATTTATAGTCCATAAATCAATCAGTGGGCTGCTTCACCTGTGAGTGTCTAATCAGTGGAAGTTTGGAGCAGGTGTGAGTGTTTGTTGCATGATTGAATCTGTAGTTCATTATGAGGCAGGATTGTAGTTCGTGTGAGTATGAATGTTTTTCAGCGATCTCTGGTGGTTAGATCGCTGGTGGTCATGACAGGTAACAACTAGGGTTGAGCCAATAGACGATGCCATCGTCCATCGCCGATGGCCAATAGACAACAGAATGCTGAGCGAGCATCGCAGATGCCCCGCCCCTGTCGCAAACACGCTCGAGAACAATACACACTTAAGCCCAGTTTACACTAATACATCTTAGTGTTAAAATGGCATTTTGGAACAAAAATAATCCACATCCACACCGTGTTTTACCTTTCATTTCTGAACAGCCCCCCGTTCGCTGAAAACGCACATCACTTGACCAAACACATACACACACACACACACAGACACAAGTGGTGTTCACTGCTGCGCTTCTCTCTCAGAGCTCCAGAGAAAGAGAGCAGTGCACGTCTTTATCAAGGTTGAATGGCTGGATCGTGTTTCACTACAGTTGTCAGATGTGATATTCAGTCATCCCAGGCCTCCTAGAATTTCCGGGAGTCTCTATGCATTTGCAGGACTCATAATGCCCGCAAACGAGTGATAATCTCCCAGGAATCACGTGTCTCCCTCCCAGTCCTCAAATAAGTCATGCACCCTTATCACCCCCGGATCCCTCCTCGCTCTTCAGACACATTGCGCGCAGTCTATCAACGCATTTTTTGTCAACACATTTCTAATCATATTAGTTATAATAAGTCATTTCTAAAAACTGATTTATTTTATCTTTGCCATGATGACAGTAAATAATATTTGACTAGATATATTTCAAGACACTTCTATACAGCTTAAAGTGACATTTAAAGGCTTAACTAGGTTATTTAGGTTAACTAGCAGGTTAGGGTAATTAGGCAAGTTATTGTATAATGATGATTTGTTCTGTAGACTATCAAAAAATAGCTTAAAGGGGCTAATAATTTTGTCCTTAAAATGCCTTTTTAGAAATGAAAAGCTGCTTTTATTCAAGCCGAAATAAAACAAATAAGACTTTCTCTAGAAGAAAAAATATTTTCAGACACACTGTGAAAATGTCCTTGTTCTGGTAAACATCATTTGTGAAATATTTAAAAAAAGAAAAAATCTAAGGGGGTTAATAATTCTGACTTCAACTATATTAGTGTTGCTATGTGGTTTTAGATGCTATTTTCTAAAGTCTCAAATAAAACTCTATGCCAAACATATTCTTTGCTCTAAATTACTGTGTATATAGAGTACATAGTAAAATCAGTGTAAAAAAATACTATACGTTTGTTAAGATGCCATTTTCTGTCTATTTTTACACATGCTTTGCCCTAAAGAAGGTTTAATCCAAAGTTTTAAATGTTTCAATACAATTTTTCATATTTTCACACAACAAAGTAAGTGTTTTTACAAAGATGTTGTATAAATATTACCAAAAATGTAATCTTTCTCTTAAAACAAAGCATTTTTTTGCAAGCCCAACGACTCCAAATTTTAAAGAGCAGAAGAAATGTTGATTTCTATTTGCATATTCTAATTTAAATGAGGGAGCAGATCAGGCTGACCATGACTTAAATGGGATCAGATGCTAGTTAAACCTGCCAACTGCTGAATTTAATTATCGAATTGTCTCTCCTCAAGATCTGCCCTCTGGGCCGCATACCTTCAGACTGGAGGAGTTAGCATACACGCGCAGCGGAGACAAAGGGGACTCCGCAAACATCGGTAAGTGTCTCCCCATGTGCTTTCACACGCACTGAATAATATTTCCACCATGAGGCAACTTGCTTACTACATGTCCGTGTCACACCAAAAAAAAAGCTTTTCTGGCAGTGAATGCTGGGAAACTTCTGGGTCAACCCATGTTCTCTAACCACAAACCGCGAATCGCAGCTCACTGTCTGCAGCCCAAAAGGCAACACTCTCTTGTGATGTGGCAGCGTGCCCTAGTCTTAACTTCATCTTCACTGTGACGGGTGCTTATATTTCATCCGCAGTAGACTGAGAGTCTGTGTTGATTTTGCTTTCTTTATTAATGTTTTGAGGACATCATTTGTTAGCTTTTCTCATATTGATGTTGATTGTCAAACTTGTACTGTGTATAAATATCTGTCTGTCTCTCTATCTAAACGTCTGTTTTCTTATATCATAGAATAATAAATACAAGTAAATAAAATAGATAAATATAAAATAAATTAGGATACTCCTGGAAATTGTTTTTAGCTCATTTGTATGTATACTGTGGTCGAAGCTTAATATACTGTACAGTAAGTATACTGTGGTAAACACTTAATATACTGTAAAGTAAGTACACTGGTAAACACTTAATATACTGTACAGTAAGTACACTGTGGTAAACACTTAATATACTGTACAGTAAGTATACTGTGGTAAAAACTTAATATACTGTACAGTAAGTACACTGTGGTAAACACTTAATATACTGTACAGTAAGTATACTGTGGAAAACACTTATTATACTGTACAGTAAGTATACTTTGGTAAACACTTAATATACTGTACAGTAAGTACACTGTGGAAAACACTTAATATACTGTACAGTAAGTATACTGTGGTAAACACTTAATATACTGTACAGTAAGTATACTGTGGTAAACACTTAGTATACTGTACAGTGGTAAGTACATTGTGGTAAACACTTAATACTGTACAGTAAGTATACTGTGGTAAACACTTAATATACTGTACAGTAAGTATACTGTGGTAAACACTTAATATACTGTACAGTAAGTATACTGTGGTAAACACTTAATATACTGTACAGTAAGTACATTGTGGTAAACACTTAATATACTGTACAGTAAGTATACTGTGGTAAACACTTAATATACTGTACAGTAAGTATACTGTGGTAAACACTTAATATACTGTACAGTAAGTATACTGTGGTAAACACTTAATATACTGTACAGTAAGTATACTGTGGTAAACACTTATTATACTGTACAGTAAGTACACTGTGGTAAACACTTAATATACTGTACAGTAAGTATACTGTGGTAAACACTTAATATACTGTACAGTAAGTATACTATGGTAAACACTTATTATACTGTACAGTAAGTATACGGTGGTAAACACTTAATATACTGTACAGTAAGTACACTGTGGTAAACACTTAGTATACTGTACAGTGGTAAGTACACTGTGGTAAACACTTAATATATTGTACAGTAAGTATACTGTGGTAAACACTTATTATACTGTACAGTAAGTATACTGTGGTAAACACTTAATATACTGTACAGTAAGTATACTGTGGTAAACACTTAGTATACTGTACAGTGGTAAGTACACTGTGGTAAACACTTAATATACTGTACAGTAAGTATACTGTGGTAAACACTTAATACTGTACAGTAAGTATACTGTGGTAAACACTTAATATACTGTACAGTAAGTATACTTTGGTAAACACTTATTATACTGTACAGTAAGTATACTGTGGTAAACACTTAATATACTGTACAGTAAGTATACTGTGGTAAACACTTAGTATACTGTACAGTGGTAAGTACACTGTGGTAAACACTTAATATACTGTACAGTAAGTATACTGTGGTAAACACTTAATATACTGTACAGTAAGTATACTGTGGTAAACACTTAATATACTGTACAGTAAGTATACTGTGGTAAACACTTATACTGTACAGTAAGTACACTGTGGTAAACACTTATTATACTGTACAGTAAGTACACTGTGGTAAACACTTAATATACTGTACAGTAAGTATACTGTGGAAAACACTTAATATACTGTACAGTAAGTATACTGTGGTAAACACTTAATATACTGTACAGTAAGTATACTGTGGTAAACACTTAAAATACTGTACAGTAAGTATACTGTGGTAAACACTTAATATACTGTACAGTAAGTATACTGTGGTAAACACTTAGTATACTGTACAGTGGTAAGTACACTGTGGTAAACACTTAATATACTGTACAGTAAGTATACTGTGGTAAACACTTAATATACTGTACAGTAAGTATACTGTGGTAAAAACTTAATATACTGCCATGGTTGAAAGCTAATTTAAAATTGTCTAATTTGAAAATCACTGCCATGCTTTTTGTTTTTTGACCATAGTCTCAGGGTTTTTTTAAATGGTACATACATTTTGTAACAACATTTTGCATCATGCTAATATTTCTATTATTAACAGTTAATATTGCACATAATGATGATCCAAGTGCGTAATTATATTTAAAACACCATTAATTTCTGTTTTAGGTGTTATTGCAAGACACCCACAGTACTTCCCATATCTAAAGAAGTTTATAACTGCTGAGGTCGTGGAGCAGTATTTCCAACATTTAATCAGAAAGGATCAGACTGGCCAACCCTCCGTCATACGGTAAGACGACATTTAAGAAATGTGCTAGTAAGCCTCTTTCCACCTCACCACACTGGTGAAAGATATAGCTCATTAGTTTGAAGAGGAGGAAAGTAATTAAAAATGATCATCATAAAACACACATTACAGTTTGTTACAAGCCTGTACTTAAGGACATCATTACTGGTCAGTTACAACATCTAACGTAAAATAAACACAAAATAAACTTTAAATAGGCTACTCAAGATTTGTATGGATTTTTTAAAAAGTGTGTGCATGTTTTTGTTAAATATCAGGACACAAATGTGTGTAATTACATGGGTATTACAAGGCAATTGTGAATTATGAGGACATTGCTAATGTCTACATTTCTCAAAAAGCTTATAAATCAAACTGATTTTTTCAGAAAGTAAAACTACACACAGTTTCTGTGTTGGCTGTGTTTAGGGATAGGGTAGGAGTAGGACAATAGAAAATAAATTTTGTGCTCTATAAAAACAATGGAAATATATGGAATGTCCCCACAATTCACAAAAATCAACCTGCGTGTGTGTGTGTGTGTTTCTGTGCAGATTTATTGGTGGAAAGATTTATTCAGTGACACAAAGTTGTGGACATGGGTATGACCTTGTTGTACTCTGTTAAGGTGATTTACAGGGACACACATCAAGTTCAAAATGCTTAAAAAACATACTTAACGTGGTCTTTTGACTCAGTACAAATAAACACAAAATAAACAAATTAAGCAACAAAATCTGTACAGATTTTTTTAAATGTGTGTGCGTGTGCATGTTTTGTGACAAATAAGGACACAAATGTATATAATGACATGGGTATTACACAGGTATTACAAGGCAATTGTGAATTATGAGGACATTGCTAATGTCGCCATTTCTCATAAAGCTTATAAATCATATAGAATGATACACCATTTTCTGTGAGGGTTGGGTTTAGGGATAAGGTAGGGGTAGGACAATAGAAAATACAATTTTTATACTCTATAAAAGCAATGTTAATCTATAGGAAGTAGCCACAATTCACTAAAATAAACATGTGTACAGTGTGTGAGTTATATAATGCATGGGTATTTAATACTCTTTTAAGGTGGTTTACAGGGACACACATCAAGTCCCTGTTATTCGAAACTCTTAAAATTCATACTTAACTTGGTGTTTTGACATTCAAATTTTGCCACAGCTAGGATAGAGCCATAATAAGTGTATTTTACTGCAATAAATTCATTACACCTATAGAGTGTCCCTGTAAACCATGTATACGTATGCGTGTAAGTGTGTGTGAGAGAGTGTGACTGTGAGGGAGGGAGGGAGGGTAAAGAGAATGCATGCAAGTCTCTAGTTTTATGGGTTGGGTAAAACTCCTTTGGTGCCGCTAATGAGGACCACCTCATGCTGAGGTCTGAGATGTCTAGGTGCCGGACTGTGTGAGAGTGTGCTGTGAGCTAATGCGCAGATGTGTGAAAACTGGGAGGTGATCTTAATTAAAATAACGTATTTCACATGTTTGCGGTGGCTTTCAGGTACGAGCTGCCTGGTATTCACGGTCTGAACTTCATTCTGCTCAACTCACTTGGAGGGGGAGGGGTGGCGTCCCTCCGCAGCGACCCTCAGGTAAAACACACACACACACAAGCGTCTTACACATTCATTCATGCAAACTCGTAAAACGGACATAAACACAGTGACTGCAACCTTTTTGGAATTCGAAAGAACTTAGTTTGGAATGAGGTTACTTAGGTGTTTAGCAATTTACAACGTTAAAGCCCCCCTGGAATCCACGTTTTTGGGTGTTAGCTGTGTTAAAGACACAGTATTCAATTCAACTCAATTCAATTAAAATTCAATTCAATTCAATTCATGTTTATTTATATAGTGCTTTTACAATGTAGATTGTGCCAAAGCATAGCAGAACATAGAAGTTATAGCAAATTAAACTGTGTCAGTTCAGTTTAGATCAGTTCAGTGTGGGTTAAATTTCACTGCTGAAAGTCCAAACACTGAAGAGCAAATCCATTGATGCGCAGCTCCACAAGTCCCAAACCAAGCCAGTGGCGACAGTGGCGAGGAACAAACTTTATCAGTTGACAAAAGTTAAAAGAAAATAAACAATCCAGGCTCATTCTGAAAATGTAGCCCCGCGGACGTTTCTGGAGAGCGTGAATTATGTATCCAGAGGTACGTATGGCTGCATTTCTTTTCTTTTGGCGCTTACCGGCTCATCGCTTACCTCCATGTGAAGGGCTTTCCTGCCACAACCAGTTTGTCCAGTTAGCTTTGCTATATAAGTTGGCAGTTCATTTCGCAGTGGCGACCCTGAAATAATAAAGGGACTAAGCCGACAAGTAAATGAATAAATGAATGAGTTGGCGGTTCATTCCGCTGTGGCGACCCCTGATAAATAAGGGACTACTATTATGGAATTGAACATTCTCCAAAACTTTTGGGATAGAACTTAAGTCATCAAAATATATAACACTGTTCAACTGGGTTTTGGAGGTTTTAATAAAAATATCTTACATATTGTGTCTTCAAGGTTAAGCTAATGTGCTCCAAAACTATGACAAAAGCTGCACTTGTCCAATTTGGACTTGATCCTGTCTTATCAAATGCTCTCTTGATTCTGAAGCGACCCGCCCCCTACACTATAAATAGACCTAAAGCTATGGCTGAAGTCGGTCACTTGTTCACACAATTAACATTTTCTTAAATTACAATAAAGGCATTTGTAGCGTTCCAAAGGATTTCTATGTCAAATAAATGCTTTTTAAAAAAAATATCTATTCATAAACAATCCAAACAAAAGTGTTTATAATATGATTTCACCAAAAATAATACAGCTTTAGAGCAATATATCAGAATATTATAACGATTTATGTAAGAGTTTCTCAAACTTTTCTGCCCATGACCATAAAAAACACCAGTGACTCGCGACCATCACTATGCTAGGAGGTGGTTATAAACATACAAATATTGCACACAATGGTGCACACACACACACACACCAATAGGAACTATATAAACGCAAACATATTGACAACACAAAAAATGCAGCAGTCCATGTATATGTATATATAACCCTATAATTTTATTAGTCATTATTCGTTTGTTTAGTTTAATATTAACCTCATTTAATGAGAATGGTGGGAACAATGTTTACAGCACGAGAATATTCTTAGTATAATTTTGAAGACCATCAGTCCGTCATGGGCTTTATTTTTAATGTATGAGTGCCGTAAAGCTTCCAAAGTTTAACATTGGGCCGTAAAATCAGTCTGCTGCAACTAACACTATTGCTGTGGCATTAATCTAGCATAATAACCCCAGGGGTCACAATCCAATGGAGAAAAAATGAAAGGCTGATGACTTTTTATTTGCATGTTGTTTTTTATGTAGCTATTAAATATTAAGTATATATTAAATATTATTATCTTAAAAACTATTTTTATCTTATGTAGGTTATGGATGAAATATGTTAATTCTAATAATTCCATTTTGAGAAACACTGAATTATATATATTAAAATGAAAAGCATATATTTTAAATGAGCAATATCACACCAGTAGCATTGCAATATTGCTGTATATCGGCACTGGTGGAAGGTGTGCATCGGCTTGAGGACGTTTCTTTTTTCTGTTATTGCAGATTATCACACGGCTATCAGCCAATCAGATTCAAGAACCAGACAGAAATGTTGTATAAAATGTAATAAGTACGCAGAAGAAGTCATTTCAGCATTTTGAAGTTTTCTAACAAACATATTTAAGAATTTCAATCTCTTAAATGCTATTGTATATTATAATAAACATCCAAAAATGTCCTGTTGTATAAAACAATTCTCATATTGTGTGAAATAATGTTATAGTAGTATTAAAATATGTTGTTGTGTGTTTCTACAGGGAAAAGCTTACGGGCAAATGCTGCTGGACTATAAACTGCAAGGCCTACCTGATTTAAAATCACTAATCAATCAAAAAAGGGTTGAGGACTGAAAGATATCAGTGGCAAGCTGAGGTAATGGAACATGTCAAAAGAAAAGTAGGTTTATAGTGTTTGAAAATGCCCAGATGGATTGCATTATGAATGTTGTATAATGTACACAATGCCTTCTGTGGTTTAGTTTGTCTACTAACAGTGCAAGCATTTCCGCAGAATCAAAATGTGAGCTCATTATTGTGCCTTTTTAATGTTATAATTAATATATGTGATCATGAACTGCACCATAAATCATAATTAAAACAGTGTTTTGTCTGAGAGAAGAAAAACAAAGACTTGATTGAAGTTGAATCCCAGTTTTGGTGAGTCGTTGTTGAACACGCAAGCGCTTTGATATGCATTGAGAGCATTAGAGAACGACGTCCTTCACTTAGCTGTGTTGAGTTGGCCACGTCTTTCAGGCGACCGCAAAACAATAAACCCTTGAAGTCCAGCGCCACAACGTCCTCTCATTACCTCTGACCCCTGTCGACACAGGAAGCCAGAGAGCAAAAGGTTTTTCCTCCTCTGATGACTGAGTTTGTGTTTACCGTTTGTGTTTATACTAAAACAGAAGAATTTTGACGTTAAAAACATCATAAAAAATACTAAAAAGTCAAATTGAGATATGGGGATAATCAGTAACATATCGTGATAAAAGTAAAAGCATTATATTGATTTCATAGGCACATGGGTCAAAATACTGGAATAATGAATTCATGAATTTATTTTATTTGGTTCAGCTGTAAAACTAAGAAAATGTGTCGAGTCAGAGATAAAAGTAGGGGATCGAATTATTACTCCAAAACAGGAAGTGAAATATTTAGGTTGCATTTTATATAGTAATTTGACGTGCGAAAAGATGGCTGTTATAGTCCATTCAAAAAATTTAGCAAGACAGGCAGAGCTCCTAGATACCCAAACTTTTAAAAATGTAGCTAGTGCATTGGTGCAGCCATACTTGGACTATGCTGCAGCTTTTTTGTACTGCGATAGTTCTAAAAACAAATAAAAAAATAAATTGCAGACGGCTCAAAATAAGTTGGGTAGAATTGTTTTGAAAGTACCTCCACTGACACATTTAAATAAGGAACATTATAGTCAAAGTATTTTTTTTACATTTGGAAAAGGGTAACATTTTTAAAATTAGTGATCGTTTTTAAGATTTTTAAGAAAATGGTCCAAAAATATTCTCTTAATTATTATGTATTTTAGTTAGTGAGGTGCACTGTCGTTTTACAAGAGCGTGTAGCAGGGATATTTACCCATATAGATTTAATAGTGAATCAGGTAGAAATTCTTCTTTAGCTCTGCTGCTTGGAATGTTTTGCCCACAAAACTTTAAAGAGATTCAAATTGAGAGTGTTTTTAGAAGGAAAATTAAAAAGTGTTTTACAGTTGAAGTTGAGGATTTTGCTGTGCCGAGTTGCTGAGCTGATGATGTTTGCACTTCATTTATGATTTGCTCGTTCATTTTTAAAGACTATCGAGGACTGGACTTGTTTAAATATTTTTGTTAAAATTGTCAAATAAAATCAATCAATCAATATTATTTTAACTTTGAGACGTTTTAGAAATATTCAGATTGTTGTATTAACAGGATTTGTTTATCTAAGCAGATACTTCAAATTGTTGAAAATAAGACTTAATAGGCTATTTATTTTCCTACATGACCACTTACATATGTTAATCTGGCATTGAAATTAGTTAATTCAGCTAAACTTGTGATGAAAATTACAAAAGCATTTATTAATCTTAGGCGATGTTATTCATTTTTTAGTTAATGCCTAATAATTCATTGAAAGGTTATAATTGTTTTATTAAAGGAGTTAAAGACTAATAAAATTCAGTTGTATTTCTTTTTTTACTACTAATCACATAATAACTGTAATCACTCTGGCTGACTGATGGTTTTAATCCATAAACTAACATTTATTAATAAAACTTTATATTAAAGTGTTATATATTGTACTTTATTATCCGTATCATCAATTTATATGTTTAAAACACACATTTACTCAGAACATGTATATACAAAAAACCAATGCAATAACAAATGTTTGTTTATACCTGTTAAATTTGTGTTTTTTGCAGCTTAGGTCAACATCGTGATTAGGCCCATGATAAAAGCTTTAGCAATCAATTAGCACAACAAAATCTGATAACGTGTCAAAAGGTTATTAAATTAAGTTAATAATTAATAAAATTCAGTTGTATTTTTATACTTATAATAAAAATTTGTATTTGTTTAAAACACAAATTTACCTTTAATATATATACAATACAGCAATACACTTAGGGCCTTGTCATACAGCCGACCCAATTGTTGTTTGCTATTTTCAACTCGACACAAGAGTAATTTTGACGTTTTGCACCACGTTGTTTAAATAGCAAATGCATTTGCGCTCATATTTGTGATTTTTCTATTTCTTCGATATATTTACTTTTTTTGTGTGTGTGTGTTAGGACTATTTAATTAAGTTATTAGGGGAAATTAATCTCCAGAGGAAAACTGTGTCTCTAATCTAATGAAGACAGCAGAAGTCAACAATGATTTATTGTTTTATATTTGAAATAATATGATGGATAATAAAGTAACATGTAGAGAAAGAAGTCTGTAAAATCACAGAAAATGTACTGGCAGCTTATTATTATATATATATATATATATATATATATATATATATATATATATATATATATATATATATATGTATGTATGTATGTATGTATGTATGTATGTATGTATGTATGTATGTATGTATGTATGTATGTATGTATGTATGTATGTATGTATGTATGTATGTATGTATGTATGTATGTATGTATATATTCAATTCAATTCAGCTTTATTTGTATAGCGCTTTTACAATGTAGATTGTGTCAAAGCAGCTTCACATAAATGGTCATAGTAACTGGAACAGTGTGGTTCAGTAACTGGAACAGTGTAGTTCAGTTTTTAGTGTTTAAGTTCAGTTCAGTTTAGCTCAGTTCAGTGTGATTTAATCATTACTGAGAGTTCAAACACTGAAGAGCCAATTCATCGATGCGTAGCTCTACCAATCCTGAACCATGCGAGGCAGTGGCGACAGCGGAGAGGGAAAAATATATTTATATATTTATATATATATATATATATATATATATATATATATATATATATATATTAAGGGTGGAGCCGAACCCGAATACGGTATTCGGAAAGGCACGAATAGCGTGTTTTTACGAATACTTATTTCGAACAAATACTTGAAAAATTATTTGTATTCGGGAGCAAGAAAAGCACTATATCAAAAAGCAGCGTTTCCTCATGAGACCACAGTGCATGCCCGCGTGAGTGAGTGAGTGAGAGAGAGAGAGAGAGAGAGAGAGAGAGAGCGCGAGAGCGCGAGAGCGCGAGAGAGCGAGTGAGACGCTCAGTCGGAGGGCGGGGCGGAGGTGTCTGGTACAATCTTCTCCACAGATACAGACAGAGAAGGCTCGGCTGAGCGAAAAAAAATATTATCTGCATCACTATTTTTGTTAAATAGATTTTTGTACCTTAATTGGGTTCCAGATGCAATTTATAAACTTGTAGCGGAGTTTGATCGGGATCGGGAAGTTTGCAACCGGGTGCTCTGTTTACGCAACGTTAGCTCTGTTAGCGCGGTAATTTAGACAATAGACTGTTGACAGTGTAACGTTAACGTTCGTTTATAAAGGTTAAAACGATGCTTGTGCAGTTGTGTCGAATAGTATGCACTTATGGGAGTTATATGGTACGTCTACATTACTGTCTTTTGCAGACAGCAAGATATATGCTATAGGCTAGTTAACCTTAGCATAGCTTCCCGTCACTTTTTATTAACTTGAAACTCCTCAAATACATTTGGGCACCCGAATAGAAAAAGAGTGAGACTGCTTCTGAGCCATTTCTTGGTCCTCCACCAGTCAAAAAAAAAAAAAAAAACATGTTCTTTGTGGAAGAATTGTACAGTCAGTGGTGCTGCAGATAAAACAAACTGATACTGTAACGTTATAATGTGTGCAAAAGTGAAATCGGCAGAGATATTAAACATCTGTCAACATCTCCTATGCATAATCATTCATTTCTTTTCGGCTAAGTTCCTTTATCAATCTGGGGTTGCCACAGTGGAATGAACCACCAATTTATCCAGCATATGATTTACGCAGTGGCTGCCCTTCCAGCTGCTACCCAGCACTGAGAAACATCCATACACTCTCTTTCACACATACACACAATAGGGACAATTTAGCTTACCCAATTCACCTGTATTGCATGTGTTTGGACTGTGGGGGAAACCGGAGCACCCGGAAGAAACCCACGCCAACATGGGGAGAACCCAGTCATGGCTCGAACCAGCAACCTTCTTGCTGTGAGGCGACAGTGGTACTCACTGTGCCACTGCGCAACCTTCTATGTAATGTATTATCACATGTACTGAAAGCATCCTCTCCTGATACTGTCTGTGAACCCCCCACAAGCATCAATCCCCTCAATCAGCCCAGCTATGCTCTGCTAAATCCTCCACAAGCACCAAACCATCAACACAGCCACATTCTGCCCCAGCAAGTCAGTTTCAAACATAAAAAACAAACAAACTTTGTGTCTTTTTTGTGGCTGGCAGATGATAATAGCAGGGCTGTATCTTTTAGCATTATATAGAATACTTTTGTTCTGCCAGATCTCCCAGGCAGGGTTTTATTTAGATTTATTTAGTTAAATTTAGTTTTTGGAATTCTGTGCATTGGAAAGAAGTTCTTTCAGAAGAAGAACAGTTTTTTGAAGTATTATTTGTTTTTATTCTGTCTATTCAGTGTCCTTCAACAAGAACAGTGATGGTGGGGTTCAAAATATTCACAATGGGATTTTATTAGTTGTTGGTTTAACCATGGATGAGATAATGACTTCTATGTTATTTTCTTTTCAATGACATTTCTTGTCACATGTTCAAAAACAACAACCAATATTGCATGTCTATAATTTATATAATGAGTATAATTAAACAATACTTTCACTATAACGTAAATTAGAAGTGTAATAGAAAAAATATAGATTTTTGCGCCATTTTGAATTTTACTCGAATACAAATACAAATACAAATACTTTTCCCCCCTCAACAAATACAAATACAAATACAAATACCGGCTGCTCCGCACATCCCTAATATATATATATATATATATATATATATATATATATATAAATATATTATTCAATGTGGAAAAGTAGATATAACGGCCCATGCCTATTGTTTAGGTTGGTGTTGTATATTACGCTACAAAAACCTAATAGTAAGCTGCCAGTACATTTTCTGTGATTTTACAGACTTCTTTCTCTACATGTTATTTTATTATCCATCATATTATTTCAAATGTCAATAAAAGTCTCTTTTTTAAACTGTAGTGATGAATTTTCAACATCAAAATTTGACAAGAGCAAAGATTAACACCCCATAATGCAATTCACAACTGTAAATAAACAGAAAACACTTATGAATCACTAGATACAGAAACTCTTAATGGGATATCTGCACACAGACCTTTAATTTCAGTCAGCCAGCCCCAGGGCTTCTGGTGAATTGTCATCCTGGTGAATTGTCATGCCATCCCAAATTGGCGCATTTAATATTTAATTTCTTTAAAAAACAACAATCTTCACTGCCTGCCTGGGATGTAAAGTGGCTATCGGACCAAACAAGAAGCACTGCATTAAATTATATTTATCCGTGCCATGTCTTTAAAATATGCGAAGGAATTTCACCCCAGTATTTTCAATGGAATTTCTGCGCTAGCCTGCTGCTAATGACGGCACCTGCGTTTAAACGGTCTTTAACAACCAAATGAATGCTTAAGTAACTGAATATATTTAAAGTACATTACAACATCGATGTTGTAAAATTGAAATTAGTCTCATAAACCTTTCACCTGAAGTTCATCATTGGCTGAAAAACACTAGCTGTGCATATAGCCCATTAACAGATGTTTTGTTTACAGTGTAGGTCAACGCATATCAGTGTTTTGAAAGCAGGCCGAAAACACATTAACGCATTCTTTCATTAGGTTTTATGGGAAACAATTCAAAAGTGTGATGTTTTGACCCGCATTAGCATGCGCTAACAGCATGACCTCACCAGCGCCGAGCGATCAATGGCAAATTAAAAGGCCAGACATTTAAAGAGTTCATTTGTCAACAGCCCGACAAGACACGTCCAGCAGTTCCTCATTGTGCGCACACACAGCTTCTTGGCTTGCTCTCAATGCATCAGAGTGTCATTCACAACAAACACACACACACGCTCGCATAAACCCAAATCACTCTCTCTCACACACACAAACTCACACATTCATCACAAGCGCATTCAGACGTCACATACAGACGCTGAGATGCTGGAGGACAAAACAGGGGACAAGAAGATGAATGCCTTGTCATTTATCAGCCACTATCCTTCAGGGCTCCAGTGCTGTTCAAACAAGCAAGAGAGAGAGAGTAATCACTAATCACTCAACATTCAGCTTTTGCCCTCACTGGGACACCTTTGTTAGCACTGTGACACTGATTTCTCCTCCTGTCCATCATCGCTGGCCCACTAAACTGAACCTCAGGGGGAGGGCGGCTTTAATTCCTCTGCTTTATCTGGCCGTTTTGCATCATTTTACCAATTAATGCCTGGGTTTTGTAAACTTAGCATTAAGAGTTGTGTGGGATTGGGCTATTTACAAGACAATCAGATGTTGACACACCATTGACACACTCTTAGTTAAGACCATTAGCGGCTATTGGTATTCATTAGTAGTAGCTGCTCCTGGTGAACTCTGGGCTTTTCTGGGTTTTGGAAATGTGACGGGGAGTTTTAATCAAGTGTCGACATGTGTTCTCTCGGCACGTCCTGCAAGAAACCCGGCTTATTGGTAAAAGGAGCTCTTGTTTTGGTGCGGTCTGGGTGAATGTATCGTGGGCTTTAATTATTGCCACATGGCACAGCACAGCTCTCAAACCACCGCTGGCCAAACGGCTCTGCTCTCACTTTTTCCACATTTATCTACGCCGCGCTTCTACCTACATCAGAGAAAGTCCAGACAGGGCCAGTTTTAGTCTGATAGATCAACAGAAAGAAGGAAAAACTACATATTTAATACAGACTTTAATTCTGTGCCAAAAATGATGACTATCATACGTGTTAACAATGATTTACACATACTAAAATGTTTACAGTTGAAGTCAGAATTATTATCCCCCCTTTATATTTTCCAAATAATGTTTACCAAAGCAAAGAAATTTTTACAGTATGTCTGATAATATTTTTTCTTCTGGAGAAAGACTTATTTGTTTTATTTCCGCTTCAATAAAAGCAGCTTTTAATTTTTTATAAACCATTTTAAGGACAAAATTATTAGCCGCTTTAAGCTATTTTTTTTTCTGACTGTCTTTAGAACAAACCACTGTTCCCAGTTGCCAGCAAAAAATAATCATTAAGGTTTCTTTATAAATAAAATAATGTAAGAAGTACACTGTAAAACCCAAAAAAGTAAAGGAGGAAATTGATTGTAACAAATCATTTAAGTTCAAAAACCAAAAACTAATCCTAATGAGTACTGTGAACTTACTCCATTTGAGTAAATGAAGACATTTGTGCACAGTAAAGCCCAATAAATGAAGAGAACTCAAACCAACTGAGCACTATAAAACCCAATAAGTTAAAGCAACTCAAACCACTTGAGGAAATTGATTGCAACAAACCATTTGAGTAAAAAAGAAAAACGAATCTATATGAGTACTATGAACTTACTCCATTTAAGTTGAAGTTATGAAGTATTTAAATAACTCATTACCTTCAACACTGAGTTCAAAACTTATTTCAAATGAGTAGGATTACTTTCAGTAAATTTTAAGATGACTACACTCATTTCATTTGATAAAGTTGACTGGTGGGTTTTACAGTCTAACACCGTCTGTCCTACGCCACCCAACCCGTTCCGAGCTGGTATCGAACCGACGACCTTCCACATGGGAGTCGGTTGCTCTACCAAGGAGGCTTAAGTCCATGGCCCCAGCGTCTGTCGCTAGAGCACCTTTAGAGGTCATAAGAGCGAGGTTTACCTGCACAGCACTTACTAGCTGGCCTCCGTTACATATAGATCAGAAAACTCTCATTAAAATTCTTGCCACCCAAAACAAAAAATAGACTGTGCAAATCAATAATATCTCCAGTATTACTGTATGTATATGAGACATGGAGACTAAGAAAGAAAGAAGAGAAAAGCTTATAGTGTTTGGGAATAAAGTACTTAGAAAGATATACGGGCCTCCCTGCGAACAAGGAGAATGGAGGAGAAAACACTATGGAGAGGTCAGGGAAATGTACGATTTTTAAAAGGAGGCGTGGCACCCAACACCACCCCTAACCCCAACCGTCATTGGATGATGAGCAAGTCATACTAAATTGTAAGAATTAGATTAGAAATTAGCCACTAAATCAAAAAGTTACGAATTGGCGTGAGATTGCGTTGGCTGGACATGTACTGAGGACCAGGAGCGCAACTACACATTTACTGAGGGGTATGCGGGTTTAAGTTTTGTGTTAAATGATTTTGAATTAAACATGTGTGCCAGCGTATGCAATTAATGGTATAATTTTTTATTTAATAAAATACATTATTATACTTGTATAAAATGCAAAATAAGCAATTTTAACCAAACATATTTATTTATTTTTATTATCTAAATCTTTAAAATAAGGATAATTTCAAAAATAGTTTTGGCACAATGGCGCCACCCAAAATATTTGATAGAATTGTACACACATTAGTTCATTTATAAAGTTTTTTTAAAAGTTATTCATTTTTAGTTCAGCTTAGTCTCTTTATTCATAAGGGGTCGCCACAGCAGAATGCAGAATGTTTTACTTAGTGGATGCCCTTCCAGCTGCAACCCAGTACTGGGAAACATCCATACACACACATTCACTACGGCCAATTTATTTTATACTATTAACTGTTAGGGAAACCGGAGCACCAGGGGGAAACCCCGCGAACACTGCCAGAACATGCAAACCCTACACAAAACTGCCAGCTTCCCCAGCCGGGACTCGAACCAGCGACCTTCTGAACCCGTTTTTTAAAAGTATTCCTTTATTCTTTGATGTTCTCATTTTCACAGCTCTTCACTGGTAGCCAATAGTCTCTCCCCTAGGGTCGTGACGTCACGACAGACCGCTGCTCCTTAGAATAAAACCAAGCGCGGAGGTAGAACCAGGGCAGCACTGCAAAATGTTAGATTCTCTCTCCTTGCTGTTGGAGAAAACCTTACTTCTAGCGCATTTCAACTTTTTCAGCACCACTTCCTCTAAGCAAGAGAGATGCACGAAGCGACGCGAGGAGAGCACTTACTTCCAGCGCGGGGATCTGTTGGAGGTTCCGCGCACTTTGTTCACTCATTTTGGCATTTACCTCGGCGATAACAAAGTCGCACACCTCATGCCTGATATACTGCCGGTGCTGACGAGCAACAAAAGTCACCTCCAGAATGTAGTGACGAACAAGAGACTGCTTCTCGGTGTGCTCTACAAGTACGCCTCAGTACGGGTGGACACAGTGGAGGATTTCGCCTACGGGTCCAATATTTTGCTGAACACGATGGACACTACCTTGAGAAAACAGCCGCTGGCTGCTGAGGAGGTCGCCAGAAGAGCCGAAAAACTTGTCGGTCATTTTCCCTACAGTCTTATGTGGAATAACTGCGAACATTTTGTCACTTACTGCCGCTACGGCACAGCGGTGAGCCTGCAGACGGACCAGGTAACACTGTCGATGCACATCTGCACGCTCTTCTGCCGAGTGAAGACTTCACTGTGATTACAAGTTAATCATTACATGTTGTCGATTTCGCGCTTTTCTTCTGCTGAAACTTGCGAGATGTATAGAAGATAAATTAAGCAGAAGCCTATTTAGAAAGAAGACAAAATACAGATGGAGAGCAGAACTTTTTTGTATATTGTAGATTAGAAAGTGTAACGTTAGCATTTTATACAAGCTTTCATTAGCTCTGCACAAATGTGATTTGGAACTTTTAATAGTTTGTTAATGCATGTAGACTATATTCCAGTTGGTAAAATACGTTTAACAGTAAAACAGTCAAATTAGGCTCTTATAAACTTTAGAAACCCTTTTTATACAAAATATATAAATTTTAAATGGCAAGAATTACACTAAGACAGATATAAAAAATGAATAGGCTAATGAAACAAAGACAAATAAATATGATTCTTGAAATGTTCACATGGGCTATATGTAAACTTTTTACCTTTAGAAATCCCTTTACAAATGCTAGATTAAGTAATATAGTACTGAAAATATGAATTTTAAATGCTGAAAAAAACACTATTTTTGGGACTAATTGATAAATTATGTTTAAAAATCTATTTGTTTATATACAGTTATGGTCAGAATTATTAGCCCCCTTTGATTTGTTTTCTTTTTTAAAATGTCTCCCAAATTATGCTTAACAGAGCAAGGAAATCTTCACAGAATGTCCGATAATATTTTTTTCTTCTGGAGAAAGTCTTATTTGTTTTATGTAGACTAGAATATTTTTATTTTCTAGAATTTATTTCAATAGGGTTTTTTTTTTTTTAGAAGAGAATTATTTTTTTTAACTATTTTAAAGTTATTTTAGTTTCGATAGTCTGCAAAACAAACCATCATTTTACAATGCCTAATTGCATAATTACCCTAAATAGTTAACCTTGTTAGGTCTTTAAATGTCACTTTAAGCTAGCTATAGAAGGGTCTTGTATAGATAGATAGATAGATAGATAGATAGATAGATAGATAGTTGAACAAATAATGTTTAATAAATATAAATAAACATAACAAATCATTTAGTTCTAAAAAAAAACTATTATAAAGTTCATACCTTGTACAAACTATTAGCCTAATATATATATACATATATGTATAACAATTAAAACTACAAAATACATATTAATTGCTATTTGACCTAAATAAAACTTTCAGACTTTTTTTTTAATACAATTTTTAGCTTTGATTGATTTTACTATTATTATTTTTTCACAAATTTAAGAACTTTTAAGGAAAATATAACTTCACTTAAATAGTGAATATAGTTTAGGCTTTTTTCTTTAGTAATAATAATAATAATACACATAAAATATAACATACAATATATAGCATATTCTTTGTCACATGACAACAAAATGGCTTCCTGCACTTTTTTTGGATTATTGTCGATTGTCTTATTATAACTTAAATTTCAAAACAAAATAACTCTATTGGCCTTATTACTATACACTTTAAAATGCAAAAAAGCCCAATTAATAAATGACAAATTTCATTAGCCTAATTAAATATCGTTTGTGTAATTCATGTTATCCACAACTGCTATCTATTTTTTTTCTAAGCCCGACAAAAACATTGGTATTAAATTATATATTTAAGATATTTGGTTTATTAGATGGAAAGCAGTTGTGGACGTAGCCTATTAAGGCATTTGTTTAATCGAATAAATATGTGCTAGCTACTAAAAAGTGTTGAGTTGCCAGATTGGCATAGTAAAGCTACCCTACCCAATTCTTACTTTATTCAATCAGCTACTTCCTTCTCCTCTGTCAACGTAATTTCACGTCATTTGGCTAACCGGGAGCTTTTGAGAAAATCTGGGTCATTTTAGCGCAAAAAGGAACAACAGCTTCATTCAGTGGCGGTGGGTTTCGGATCGAGATCCGCGCCCAGAAAAACACAACCGCGAATGACAGATTGCTCTGGGTCTGTTTTAGTGCGCTGAATCTCACATGCCATCTTTTTCCCTCAACAGTTCTGCGAAAGTTTAAAGTCAATAATCCGGGACCAGAGGAGCATTCTCCTGACCACTGTCATCGGGATGCTTTCCATGTTTTTTGTTGGAATAGCGCCGTCGACCGCACTTCCGACCTTCATCATTCCCTTCATCTTGTGGATGGCTGGATAATGCAGAGTCTGAACACACATACTGTATGAACTATTTAACGTATCAAACTTTGTATTTTTGGCTTTATCATAGAGAGTCACTGCAAGATTTTTTTTGCAAGTTGATGATTGTATTTTTCTCCGCCATTGATAACTTAATCTTTTCATTCTTTATAGCTACCTTTATATATTAACATTTATTTTGTACATTTTTTACGATCGTTTTTCAAAACATACTGTACAATATTAACAAAATAATAAATGTCATTTAAATGGTCTTTCATATTCTCCTGCCTATGTCATGGTCAAATACAGGCTAAAATATTATATAGCACATATACAGATGAAGTCGGAATTATTAGCTCCTCTGTATGTTTTTCCACCAGTTTCTGTTTCATGGAAAGAAGTTTTTTTTTTCAACATATTTCCAAACATAAGTTTTAATATCTTCTTTTTAATGACTGATTGATTCTATCTTTTCTATGAAGAAAGACAGTAAATAATATTAGATATTTTTCAAGACACTTCTATACAGCTTAAAGTGACATTTAAAGGCTTAACTAGGTTAATTAGGCAAGTCATTGTATAATGATGGTTAGTTCTGTAGACAATTGAACATAATATATATCTTTAGGGGCCAATAATTTAGACCTTAAACTTTTTTAAATTAAAAACTGCTTTTATTCTAGCAAAAATAAAACAAGATTTTTGTTTTAGTAATATTTTTGGAAATACTCTAGAAAGTTTCTTCGCTCTGTTAAACATCATTTGGGAAATATTTGAAAAAGGAGGTAAAATTCAAATGGAGCTAATAAATCTGACTTCAGGCCAGCCAGTAAGGGCTGTTTTTTTTTTTCTCAAAAAGTAGACCTTTTTGCAGTTGATCTCCTTGTGTGATTTAAATACTGCATTTAGCGACATTTGCAGCACTATTTTTAGTTGGATTATCTCCTCGGATGGTCATCATGACCACACTTTTTAATGTACCAAAATATTTCCTAAAGAATAGGAATAAAGAAAAATGAATAAATACTTATTTTTAAAACACAAATTTTTATTAGAAAAAAAGGAATCTGTTAAAGTTTAAAATCAAAAACTGTCAGCAATTGTCATTTATTAGGTAAATATCAACTATTTTTGTGAATTTAACAAATTTATTTTAATAAAATATTTTGAATATTATTTATTGTAATTTTTTCTGTAATTTTATATATTGTCATGTATACATATATATATATATATATATATATATATATATATATATACACATACATACATACATATATATATATATATATATATATATATATATATATATATATATATATATATATATATATATATATATATATATATATATATGACAATATATAAAATTACAGAAAAAATTACAATAAATAATATTCAAAATATTTTATTAAAATAAATTTGTTAAATTCACAAAAATATTCAGTTAAAAAACAGAAACATGAGCAAAGCTGTGTTAGCATTATCAAAATGATTAGTATAAATTGTGGTGAAGTAGGTAGTGCTGTCGCCTCACAGCAAGAAGGTCGCTGGTTCGAGCCTCGGCTCAGTTGGCATTTCTGTGTGGAGTTTGCATGTTCTCCCTGCGTTCGCGTGGGTTTCCTCCGAGTCCTCCAGTTTCGCCCACGATCCAAAGACATGCGGTACAGGTGAATTGGGTAGGCTAAATTGTCCGTAGTGTATGAGTGTGTGTGTAAATGAGTGTGTGTGGATGTTTCCCAGAGATGGGTTGCGGCTAGAAGGGCATCCGCTGCGTAAAAACTTGCTGGATAAGTTGGTAGTTCAATCCGCTGTGGCGACCTGGGATAATTAAAGGGAATATGCCGACAAGAAAATGAATGAATGTATAGTTGTATTTATTTAAAAATCTATAATTGTTTACAGTAATTTATTTATTAATTTAAAAATGTTTTAATAAATATTAATCAATACAAAATAATCCAATGTCAAATAGAAATGACTCTAATTAGTCAAAAGAATTTAAAAAATGAAATAGTTTCTGTATATAATATTTTTATATATTCATATTTCTATAAATTGGGCCAAATTAAACAAAACAGCACGGTAATGAAACACACAAAAAATGTCAATGATATTAATTTTTAAATTGTCTTTGTTTAAGATTAATCAAAGTCACGCCCAAAATTATTTATATACCACACTCTCAGAAATAAAGCTACGCGAGCTGTTCACTGACGTGTTTTCAAAAGGTTCACGTTTGTACTTAAAGGGTCCATATTGGTAGTTTAAAAGTATTAGTACCTAAAAATTCTAAGAGGAACACTTTTGTACTTTTTAGGTACTAATATACCCCTGAGGTATTAATATGGACCCTTTAGGTACAAATGTGTATCTTTTAAAAAGGTATCACATCAGTGACAGCTCGTGTATCTGTGATTTATTTCTGAGAGTGCAGGGGTATGAATCATTTCGGGCTTGACTATATGTGAACTCTTCTTTTGAATCCATTATAACCATAAATTGTGAAAATAAGTGAGAATTGCATTGGGGATTACAGTTAAGGCCCATGGAGAGACCAGCATGTGAAGAGCAGCAGTCAAAGTTAAATCAGTTTGCACAGAGTTTAAGACAGGAGTTTTTCACATTTCCATCTGCCATAGAAAATGAGGCATCGCCAGTCAACTGTACAGAAACATTTACGTTTAGTCATAGGGTCTGAGGTTAACCGATAAAACATGGCACACTGTTCCTTGTACACGAAGGAAAGGTTTTGTCTTTGAAACAACATGTTTTGATATGCAGCTTTGGTAAGGGAGTTAGTCAGGATCTTCCCTCTGGCCTACTGTCGAGGTCTCATGAGACTCTTGGCTTTTTCATGGTCACAAGCATTTGCAAACTCAGATCAAACACATTTTCATATCTTATCATATTCATAAACATATCATATCCTAAAACATATACTCCAATTCATTCACAAAGAGCAAAATTAAAGGGATAGTTCACCCAAAAAGGAAATTGTACACATTACTCATCCTTGTGATGTTTGAGATAGATTGAATTAGATTATTAAATAGATTTATTAATATGTGTATGTATTGATTATTAAATAGATTTTAAACTAGTTAAGGGTGAGTAAATTTATCTTATTTATTTGGGTGAACCATCCCTTTAAACTGACATGAAAGTGGAATAAAACTGAATTGGAACGAAGCATCAAACTCTGGAACTCTTAATGAAAGGAATGAATTACAGAACATGTGCATGTTTATTCTCTAGAGGCCAGGCTAAATGAATAAACACTGCATTCCTGACATGTCTGATCCTAAATCATTCCTCAGAAACTTCTGAAAAAACATTAATTATGACATAAATGATATTTACATTTTCAATTGTGTTTTTGCCAGATGTTTTCCAAAAGCAACTCACCAATTGAGACCCTGTGGCACCAAACCAGTTTGCAATTTTATTTGAGATAATAGAAGAGAGTTAAAATTATAGACTAAATCATTATATCAACCATAAAGTAAAGATCATGTTCCATGAAAAACGGTGCAACTTCCCTACATTATTAAAAAAGTTATTTACTATTATCAAAAGTTATTTTTTTATTATTTATGTGAATTTGGACAACTTTAAAGAAACCTTTTCTTAATATTGTAATTTTTTTACCCTCAGAATCCAGATTTTCAAATAATTGCATCTTGGCCAAATATTATTCTGTCTATATTAATTTAGCTTTCATGTTTTGTATAATCTCAATGTCAATGTCAAAAAATGATCCTTATGACCCTTTAACTTTGTGCTTCAGTGTTAAAGTTTGGAAAATGTATTGTGTGCCTTTCCAGCCGCAACCCAGTACTGGGAAGAGGAAGACTGATGGGGAGGATTGGGGTGAATGCCTTTACCAGAAATTCTTCACTCATTTATTTTCCTACGGCTTAGTCCCTTTATTCATTCCACAGAGGAATGAACCGCCAACTTATCCACCAAATGTTTTACACAGCGGATGCCCTTCCAGCTGCAACCCAGTACTGGGAAACACCCATACACTCACATTTACACACACACACACTGCGGCCAATTTAGTTTATTCAATTCACCTATAGCGCATGTCTTTGGACTGTGGGGGACACCAGAGCACCCGGAGATAACCCACGTGAACATGGGGAGACTCGAACCAGCGACCTTCAAGCTGTGAGGGGATAGTGCTAACCACTGAGCCCCCATGTCGCCTGCCTTTACCAGAAATCATCTTTTTAAATTCAATGTAACTTTTTGGTAGTTTTTTTTATATTGTTGAGCTACAAAAAAGCAAACTAAAAACAAATGTTTCAATTAAATGGTGTAAATGAATCATTCATTCCTTCATACTCTTTTCAGCTCAGTCCCTTTATTAATCTGTGGTCGCCACAGCGGAATGAACCGCCAACTTATCCAGAACATGTTTTATGCAGCAGATGCCCTTCCAGGTGCAACCCATCAGTGGGAAACACCCATACACACTCATTTACACACATACAATGCGGACAATTTAGCCAACCCAGTTCACCTGTACTGCATGTCTTTGGACTTGTGGAGGAAACTGAAGAACATGCAAACTTCACACAGAAATGGCAACTCACCCAGCCGAGACTCCTGAACCAGCGACCTTTTTGCTGTGAGGTGATTGTGCTACCCACTGCGCCACCATAATGCATATTTATTTGTATTTTATATATATATATAATACAAATAAATACGCTGTCACTGATTAATAGAAGACAAGGCAGAAGACATCAGCAGATGCAGCTTTAGTAATTACATTAAACTCCGTTGTGTTAAACATGGAATTATGTTTTTAGTTCATTATAAAATGGAGAAAATTTTATTTTTTTAATTTATGAAATAAATTAAGAAATTATGCATTTCAACTTTAATGTACACTCAAAAAATGACTTTTGCTGCTTGTTCAATCTGCTTATTTAAAATGAGTTTAAACAACACAATTATTAAGACTTTTTTTCAGACAACCTAATTGTTTAATGTTCAGTCCACTTAATTTGTAAAAACGATTAAGTTAACTTGTAAATTGAGTAGGAATTGTGTGGAACTCAGCATTTTTAGTGTAATACACACTCAAAAAATGACTTTTGCTGCTCGTTCAAACTGTCAAATGAGCTGAAACAACACAATTCCTATGATTTTTTTCAGAAAACCTAATTGTTTTATGTTCAATCCACTTTAATTTGTAAAAAAAATACAATTAAGTTAACTTGTTAATTAAGTAGAAATTGTGTGGAACTCAGCATTTACAACACACTCAAAAATGATTTTGCTGCATGTTCAAAATATGTCAAATGAGCTGAAACAACAAAATTCTTAAAATTTCTTTTGAGACAACCTAATTATTTTATGTTCGATCTGCTTATATTAGTTAAGTTAACTTAATCGATTTGAGTTTGGACAACTTGAATAAATTGAATGGAACCCTGAATGGAAGCCATACCTTCGGCCCACAGTCTTCAATTAAGTGTCGTTTTTGGCCCGTAAAACATGCCACCGCTGCTCCAAAGAGTTAATATCACACCATTAATTCCCATTAAAGTTACTCCACCATTTCTGCAACATGTAATCATTATACAATCCCCAAATACCTTCCTTTGTTCCACAAATAGAAAACTTAAATCCGTCTACAATCTGTAAGAAAGTTTAAAGCCATTGGGCAACTGTGGTTTGTTTGTTCCATCAGTGCATGTGATGTACTTATTGTAAAGTCTCTTTTTTTTTTCGTTCTTTCTGAAAATAGCTCAGGGTTTGTAATCCTCAAGCCCCTCCTCGGGCTCCCTGATAAAGCCAGCAGGTGCCGTCCCATCCAGAAGCCCCCCGTCTCTCCAGACAGGATGTTTCCCCTGCAGTTCTTCAGCCTCTTCTACATCGCCGTGCTCGCAGACTTCGAAGAAAAGAAGAAAAGGCAAACACTCCAGTATGACCTCTCCAAATATAAAAGAGGAGATCTGCTAGAGGTCCCGAGAACTCTCTTCACGCATTTCGGGATTTATTTGGGAAACAATCGCGTGGCTCATCTTATTCCTGATATCTTACCGGTCTGGACCACCGACCAGAAAGCTATTCAGAAGATGGTGACCAACAACCGGTTGATTTTAGGGGTAATTGCCAAAAAAGCTAGCGTCCGCGTGGACTCGGTGGAGGACTTTGCTTATGGAGCAGAGATTCTGGTTAACCATATGGACAAGGTGTGTAGCCGGGCAGCATTCGAAGGTGAGGAAGTGGCCAGGAGAGCTGAGAAGCTCTGTGGGTCTGTGGTTTACAGTCTGCTGTGGTACAACTGTGAACATTACGTCATGTACTGCAGATACGGCACTAGCATGAGCTTTCAGACCTACCAGGTGAGACCTTTCAAGGTTTGAAGTTAATTTAAAGGGATGGTTCACCCAAAAATTAGTTTACCCGCCATTTAATCACCCTAAAGTTGTTCTAAACCTTAATGAGTTTCTGTTGAAAGCAAAAGAAGATATTTTGAAGAATATTTAAAACCTGTAAAACTTCCATTATAGTAGAAAAAGAAAGTCAGTGGTTATAGGTTTCCAACATAAAAAACCCTTTTGTGTTCAACAGAAAAAAAATCTTATAGGTTTAACAAGTGAAGAGGAAGTAAATGGTGACAGTTTTTTGTAATATTTTTGGCTGAACTATATCTATTATTAAAAGAATTGCTCACCCCAAAATGAAAATTAACAGAGTTTTTTTTTCTGTTCAATACAAATTATATTATGATATTATGAAGAATGTTAGAAACCTGTAACCATCAACTTGCATAGCGGGAAGGACAAATATATGGAAGTCAATGGTTGCAGGTTACAACAGAAAAAAGAAATTAAAACGGGTTTAACAAGTGAAGAGGGAGTAAATGATGATAGAATTTTCATTTTCTCTTTAAAGCTTTCAATAATATTAAAAGATTTGATTTTTAAGAATCAAATTACTCTTTCTTTAGTAGCTTTGGTGCGTAAACATTCATTCATTCATTTTCTTGTCGGCTTAGTCCCTTTATTAATCCGGGGTCACCACAGCGGAATGAACCGAAACTTATCCAGCATGTTTTTACGAAGCGGATGCCCTTCTAGCCGCAACCCATCTCTGGGAATGTGCGTGAACATGTAAGAATGTATTAGTAAATGTAAGACCATGAACGTACATAATCTGCAAGGACTTAGAAGGTCTCAAAACTTACTAAGCATCAATAGTTCTTTGTCACGTCTCTTTTGTTGCTGCTTTTAATCGATTATTCAAGGATAGTTCAGCCAAAAATGAAAAGGAACTCACTTTACAGTTCCAAACCTTAATGAGTTACTTTTTTCTGTTGAACAAAAAAATAAGCTATTTTGCAGAATGTTGAAAACCGGTAACCATTGACATCCACTCTTAGAAGTCAATAGCTACCAGTTTGGTGTTCATTTTAAGGCATACTTCCAAAAATGAACATTCTGTCATCATTTACTCACCCTTTTCTTCTGTTGAACACAACAGAAGATACTTTGAAAACTGTTGGTGGTACCCATTGACATAATGATTTTTATTCCTACTATGGAAGTTGATTCGTACCAGCAACCAATATTCTTCAAAATTATCTTCTTTTGTGATCGACAGAAGATAGGAACTCGTAAAAAAACTAAAATATATAGAGAGAGTGAGAGTAAATGATGAAATAATTAAAGTTGTTTGGGTGAACTATCCCTTTAATTTGCATTGGAATTCTAATCGTAACAATTACAATGTCTTTTTTTTTTTTTTTGGTCGTGTGAACATTAGATTGGATGTTTAAACATATAAACTTTTTAAAATGTATTAAAATGTTCATTCTTATCTATGCAACGGTTAGAGAAATGCTTCATTCTGTCATCTTGAAAATCTTTTGGGAATGTTTCATTTGAAGGTTTTTATCAACAGTAAGGATTAAAAATGCAAATGAAAACATAAATTCTCAATGTTTTCAAAACATTACAGATTTTCAGTTTATTACAAAGAAACTTTGCCTAAAATGAAAATGTATTCACTATTTACTCACCCTCAGGTGGATCAAATCTTTTTTATGTTTTATATTTTTGTAAGGAAATAGTATTAGGATGGTAAACTGTATTAGTAAACTTAAGAACATACCAAAACGAATTTACATAATCCGCAAAAACTTACAAGGTCTTAAAACCAATTACACATGAATACTTCTTTGTCACATCTCACATTCTGTTGCTGTTTTTAATCAGTTAATGCCTAAGAAGATTGGGAACATTTTTAACTATTTAACCCTCTACCGCCTGAAGAACCATATATGGTTATATACATACAGTTGAAGTCAGAATTATTAGCCCCACTTTGAATTTATTTTTCTTTTTAAAATATTTTCCAAATTATGTTTAAGAGAGCAATGAAATTTTCACAGTATGTCTGATAATGTTTTTTTTTCTGGGTAAAGTCTTATTTGTTTTATTTTGGCTAGAATAAAATCTGCTTTTAATTTTTTAAAACCCATTTAAAGGTCAATATTATTAGCCCCTTTAAGCTTTAATTTTTTTGACAGTCTAAAGAACAAACCATCGTTATATGATAACTTGCCTAATTACCCTATCCTAACCTAGTTAAGCCTTTAAACGTCACTTTAAGCTGTATAGAAGTGTCTTGAAAAATATCCAGTAAAATATTATTTACTGTCATCATGGCAAAGATAAAATAAATCAGTTATTAGTAATGAATTATTAAAACTATTATGTTTAGAAATGTGTTGAAAAAAATCTTCTCTCTGTAAAACAGAAATTGGGAAAAAATTAACAGGGGGCTAGCAATTCTCACTTCAACTGTATATATGTTTTTTTTCTTATTTATTTATTTATTTATTTATTTATTTATTTATTTATTTATTTATTTATTTATATTTTAGTATTTTCTTATTTATATTTTAGTATTTTCATAAATATAAATATATATAATTAATTTTTTTAAGTCAAAAGGTCTCGTATTAATACCTTGTAACCCTCTAGGGTGACGTAGCCTAAAATGAGTTAACTGAAATAAAAAAAATGAAAGAAATTCTGATGAATTTACTGTTATTGTTAATTTGCTGTGCAATGCTGACCAGCTAACAAAATTTAGGCCTATATTCCAGGATTTTTTTGATCACATTCTGCCCGATTGTGTTTCTGAAACTTAAACAAACGTCCATTTTTTAAATGTGTTAAGAATGTTTTTTCTTGATTGTGCCAATGTTAGAAGAACATTTCAATCCCGTGAGAAACTGCATGTTATGCGGCTGCTAGAGAAATATTCCATGTGCTAATTTATGTAAATGTATTCTCTAAATGCTTTCTAAACATGTATATTCAGTTTGTCAATGCATGAAATGGATAATTCATTACTTAAAAATGTTTCTATTCCACACAACCCCCCCAACTAACATTCCTTAATTTTTTGGGATTCATGGGATTACACACAAAATATCACTTAAAGAAATTTATAAAAGCACATTTATGTAAGGCATTGTTGGTGACTGACTGTGCAAGGTTGAACGAAAAGTGCAACCTGTTCTAAAAATTGAAAACATCTGTTTTTAGCATGTGCATACAAATGTTAACATAAGCATACAACAAACATGAAATACATGCTATGTCTGAAAATTGAATAAGTTAATGAGGATATTTATGTTTTTAACAAGAATGTTAATCTCCAGATTCCAGCATGTAATCTCTCTGAAACTCTTTCTATACACACGTTGTCTTTTTTAGGTCAAAATATAGATGATATTTCAAATAACATGCATGACAATACTGACCACTGTACAACTGGAACTCTGATTTCGGCCACAAAAATTAAAAATAGGCCCATCAAAGTTAAATCATTCTGTTTTTTTGTTTTTGTTAGGTCGTCCAAATGATCTGTTTTCCATTATATGAATTCTGTGGAAGTCATGAAATCTGTGGTGGTGCTTTTGAACAAATTATGCAATTATGCATCATTTTAGGAAAATTCCACCAATGCGGTATACCAAAAAAACTCGTAGGCACTGCCACCTAGTGTTAAGAGAGAGTTAAAGCGACCAAAAAAATTAAAACTGGCTATCATGAAGGCGACTCTGTTCTATAATAAAACATAAAAGAAGATTTTTATTGGAAACTGTGATCTTTGGTGACATATAAAATCATATTCAAGAGCTACTAGCACTTTGAGAGTCATAATAATAATAATAATAATAATAATAATAATAGGCTAATAATAATAATAATAATAATAATAATAATAATAATACAAGTAATAATAGACGCAGAACTAATTAATACATGTGGCTCTTGACAAAACATTGAGATTTTGTGAAGCTAAAATAAATAAATAAATAAATATAATAAATAAATAAATAAATGAGAAAATACAAAATAAATAAATAAATAAATATGAAAAATAAATTAAATTAAGAAAAATATGAATAAATAAATAAATAAGACAAAATACAAAATAATTAAATAAATAAGAAAAATAAATTAAATTAAAAATATGAAAATGTAGATAAATGAATAAATAAGAAAAATAAAAAAGTAAATAAAATATGAAAATATAGTAAATAAATAAATAAGAAAAATACAAAAATATAAATAAATTATTAAATAAATGAGATAAATAAAAAAAGAAAGATAAATAAACAAGAAAAATAAATAAATCAGAAAAATGCAAAAATATAAATAAATAAACAAACAAATAAATAAGAAAAAAGATAAATGCAATTTAAATGACTTAAAATGATAGTGTTGACTTTTATGCTTAATGTAAAAAGTCAGCTAGGCCTACATCTTGGATGCTCTGAGGGGGTGCATAATGAACTAAATGTTTCATTTTTGCATTAAGTAGCCTATTATTTTATTTTCCTCAACAGACCATACTCAACTGAATATTTTTAATGTATAGAAAGTGTGTTTTGAATGGAAAATGTATAAGCTTATTAATTATTTCTTCTTTTCTCTTCAACAGTTCTGCAAAGCTGTGCGCAAGATTGTGTGCAGCAAGATGAGCTCTCTTATAAGTCTTCTGTTGGGCTTGTTTATTATGTTTTATCTGCAGTCGGTGACCCTGTTTGGAATTTTACCCACAATTATCATTCCTTTTACCATTTGGATGGCATCCTGAAGCTGTGTGAAATACAAGTTTGGTCAATTAGCTGGATATTTTTTTTCCGGATTGTTTGTAGTTCATTATAGCGCTGGGTCTCAACTACGGGAACACCTTTCAAAAGATAAAACAGCTGCATTAAGACTGGTCAGGGCAAAGAAACGTTCCTAATAAACCCATGTAAGGATGTGATCCAGTACTTTCATTCATTTTCCTTTGGTTCAGTCTCTTTTTTCATCAGGGGTCGCCAAAGCGGAATGAACAGCCAACTTATATGTTTTACACAGCGGATGCCCTCCCTGCTGCAACCCACCAGTACTGTCATGTCAAGGATAATTTATTTTCTTACTGTATGTTGTGACTGTATAATGATGCCATATCAGCATTAATTAAAGAACATTCTATGAAATGCTTTTGTGTCTTACAATCTTTTCTTAAAGCTGCTTAAAGGAATATCACATTGTACAGTTGAAAACAGAATTATTAGCTCTCCTTTTAATGTTTCCCAAATGATGTTTAACAGAGCAAGGAAATTTTCACAGTATGTCTGATAATATTTTTTCTTCTGGAGAAAGTCTTATTTGTTTTATTTTGGCTAGAATAAAAACAGTTTTTATTTTATTTTTTAAACATTTTAATATCAAAATTATTAGCCCCTTTAAGCTATATTTTTTTCGAGAACAATACCCAATTACCCTAACCTGCCTAATTAACCTAGTTAAGCCTTTATAAAGTATTAAATATTAAGCCAAAAAAATATAAAACCCAATTATGTATACACTATTAGTTTTAAAAAAGAATATGTGCAAATAAAAATACACACTTTTGTTTTTGCAGACTTTTCTTCATTGCATTAACTTGTGTTGTATTACAGTGTTGCTAAACAGTAAGTGCATTTCTCAAACAGTACATACAAGTAGCAAATCAGCATGGATTACCTGCAAAAGCCAGTCTCTTGCTTAAAATGCTTAGTTCATCTCTCAATGAACATGTCAGAATGAACAGTCAAATTACTTACTCATGTTGTCAATATAACTGTACTCTGTAGGGATTGTTCTGATGTAAGCTTTGGCTAATTTGTTAAATTTTTTTTGTGGTTTGTACTGTGATTTGTTGCCAGATCATGTCATTGTGACACAGAAAGGGAAAGACAGCACTACACAGGACAAAGAATGAACCAAAACAAAAGTAATGTGAACATAGGACAATCTTTTTTCAGATGCACCTCACCTTCATTAGACAAAGTCCAGATTGACATGGGAGCAATTTACCAATAATAGATTTAGGAAAAACGTCTATGGAAATGTAATATTATAACAATTTAAATTTATTTTATATATAAATATAACTTGCCATTAACTTTTTTTCTCACTACCCACTGGTCATTTTCACAAGACAAAACTTTGTTGTTGGAAACTGATTTTATATACTTGAATTTGAGCTTTGCATGCTAAATGTACTTGAGTAAGACACATTTTACTTGATTTGGGTCATTAAAATAACTTGACTACCAATATTATGATATAGGTAGCCTATATCTGCTGTAGTCAACCTAAACCTAACAGTAGTAACAACCATAACATTACCATTATGTCTTAGGACATATTTGATTAACTTTATATTACCTACACCAAATGTTGACTAATGAAGGTACAATTATACCTACTTGTTTGTTAGACTACTTAACTGTCACACCATGTGGCATACAAATGCATTCAACAGACTTACATGACAGTGTATTGCTGTAGAGGGTAAATAAAACACAAGACAAGTGTTTAGAAAGAGTGTAGTTTATTTGACCTGCAATCTTATCTAAACAAGATAAACTTTCAGAAAACAGCACGGAAACATTATAATGCGCGCGCTCATGAATATAACCCGTGGTTGGCTTCAACGGTTGTCTTCAATAGTCCTTCTTTGCTCAACAGCTCTGCTGAAAGATAAAGCAAAACATTACAACAGCCAGACATACATAACAGTTACCATGGTTTCCATTTCAAACTATAGTAAACTAAAGTTTGAAACTATGGTTTAAAATAGACGATGAATGGGCCTCGCTGCTCCTACCCACCATAACCCTCGCAGCGAGGTCCCACTACCGGCCTCCCGTGTTTCCCTGAGGGTCCTCAGGGCTTGTTTGTTCCCTGCCTAGGGCTCAAAAGCGCCTCGCCCCAGGGAGTGCAGTTAACCGGGCGCCAGGCCGTGCCAGTGTTCACTGGATGTTGCTCGGCGGCACATTCCGAGCAACAAACACGTAATGTTCCTAGCGATATTGCGTTTATGTACGCAAACCGCAAGGAACTACAGCACAGACGGGCCCGAGTTAAGCTTCACGAAGCGGACTTCGTGAGATTGGCGTGGCTCCACTCGTACCGTCGGTATTGAACTCACCTTGGTCAAGTACAAACAGCAACACCGAGCGAACTGACAACGTTTGAGAGAGAACCGACGAGCTTTATAGGAATGCATATGCAAATTTTTACAAGACACGTCACTGCTGTGAGTCTCGTTGTCATGGTGAGATCTGGAGAGGGACTCTGGAATCTGCGTCACGGCGAGTTGCGGTCTGCTGTGGACAAAAACATATTAAATATATTCAATATTTATTTTTACATTTTTGGTGCTGTGTAATATTCTGGGATTCAGTAGAATATGGAGACAGATGAATATAATTGGGTATATGACGAGCTAGTGTTGTTCCCATACTTATAAACTTCTGGTGACCTGTTATTGTGCTTTTTTTCATTTTAACGTTATACGGTTCCTTTTCAGCATTGATGTTGTAAAGTAATTAAAATACAATCAGTTAAATAAACGTTGGCATTCATTTAGTTGTTCAAGTATAAATTAATTTAAATATATTTTGGCTATTATTTTATTTTATTTTAATTTTTTTACTAAAGAGACTAGAAAAATTCTGAAGAATTCGTCATTGTTGTTTTATTTTTATTATTAAAATTATTTTTTTATTGAAATGGCCAAATTGTGACTGAGGAAAGTTGAATGTGCTGGCTAACTTACTGTTTTTTACTTTAAAACTTTAACAGATTGCTGTTTTTCCTAATGATATATGATGTAATAAATTTGTATTTTAAAAATTAGTCTTGTTTAAAAAAATTTTATTGCAATTTTTTAGGAAATATTTTTAGTACATAAAAAGTGTGATTATGATGACATCTGACTAGCTAATTCAATAAAGAATAAATAAATAAATAAATCACTGAAATGCAGTATTTAAATCTCATAGTTAAATAGAAACTGAGGCTTATAACTACAGAAAGGTCCACGTTTTGAGAAAAAGAACCACCTCTTTCACCAGGCTGGCTACGGGCCTGCTTTACACCAGGCTGGCTAAAAACTCCATTAGAAACGCCCTTGCAGCTCATTGGTTGAAAATCAAAAGTCACGTAAATAGTGCTTGTTTGACGTGATCAACAACATCACCTCATAGATCATCAAGTGTTGCCAAATTAATCCTGATTTTTTTCGTTTCTTATTTATTTTTTTAATTTGCCAAAAGGTAAGTGAAGCAGATTAATTACACCAAATATCAGTGCTAACGTTATATTGAAAACGAACGACTAACGTTATGCGATTTTTAACGAAAGCTTTCATTTGTGTTTCAGTCACGTCATAGTATTCACACAAAGTTTATAATAAATATAATCGACTAAAAATACCTGTTTTGGGTGACTTTACATGTCCCCGCTAGTTTAAATAGTCTGACTGTTGAGTTATCATCGAGTGTAAGAGATTTTTACCTCAAAATCTCGATTTTTCTCCTGACAGATATTTTAATACATGTTAACATAAGTGCTAATATAAATCAATTGTGTTGTTGCTGTCATAAATGAATTTACTTCATGTAAGTTAACGTTTAGACAAAATTATGTTTTATTTCCTGACCGATCAATAGTTATGCTAATCGTGCTTGCTAACTGAGAAAACCTGCCTAGCCTACTTACGCAAACCTCAAATCTAATCAGCATTTCATCAATAATCAGACACATTTTACACAGTTCCGTTTTTTTCTAATTAGTTTACTTATCTACAGAAATAGACGTAAGGTTACTGTACGTCGTTTGAAGTATCAAAAGCTTTAGGCGCCGAGTGTAATACTGGTTTGTGACTCGGCTGACTAACGTTACGTGACACAATTTAACTGATTGAGGTAAAGTTGGTGTCATATCGTATTGATGTCATTTGGACTTTCTCCTTATAATTTCAGACCAGTAACGTTATTATTTGCTAGTGCTAAGTAGTGGAATCATATTAGCAGCCAATAATGATCAAAGTACAACCTTCCACAGTCAAATAATTAGTGCTGTTTTGAAGTCATGCCTACATGGGATTTCAGTCCTAATATTCAAAGTACCGCGGTATTGAATTGAATTTTATCTGACAGATTTTAGACAAGCTGTACATAAATACAAGTATCCCATACATTTTGAAATAAAAGCTGTTGAGGATAAAAACACAATAAAGGCCTTGGCTTGTTTCCATTGTGGTCCACGCTGTTAAATAAAACAAAGTATGGCTCCTCCACATTTTAAAACTGGAACAAAATAATTCACAAATACAATTATTCCTTCATTCATTCATTTTTGTTTTTGGCTTAGTCCCTCCATCAATCAGGGGTCGCCACAGTGGAATGAACCGCCAACTTATCCAGCATATGTTTCATGCAGCGGATGCCCTTCCAGCTGCAACCCCATTCACAATCAAATAACACATAAAATAAAAACATCCTCATCCACCATGCAAACTAATTATCCTCATCAAACAACCATCTTTTAATAGCTTTTTTTAACCTCCTTAAGTCTTTTATTTTTTTAATAGGTTTTGGTAATTTGTTCCACATGATTGCACTTGTATATAAAAACACATTTTCCCCACTAGACTTCTAAATTTAAATAAACAAATAGTAAAATCTCAACCCCTAGTACTGTATGAATGCTGTTGCCTCACCATTTGAAAATAGTTCACCAAATAACAAGGAACCACATTAATAAACATTTTACGTACCATTCCCAGTTTTAAAAAACATACTCTATTACCAACAGTTAACATGCCTAATTCTTAAAAAAAAACTTTATGCAAATGTGCTCTAGGATGAATTTTTAAAATTATTCGTACTAATTTATTTTGTGGTAAACAATATAGTGAGCATATTACAAGTTATCACTGAATGAATGTGCGAATGTAACACCAACTTTACCTCAGTAAGTTAGTTAACTTGGGACACAAGCTTATGAGTTTATGAGAAACCCGACAGAAAGGTTTTCTTTGATAGTTTGTGTGTTTGTGAAGGGATTATGGATGAACGCAGCAGTCAGCCGTCGGATAACAGTAGGATGGACAGCTCTAAAGAAGCTGCATTATTGGCCCTGATGGACAGGACAGGCTACAGCATGGTTCAGGAAAATGGTCAGAGAAAGTTTGGTGGTCCCCCTCCAGGTAAGCTATGATAGAGAGCATTACTGTGCAATACATTACACTACATTAGATAGATTTATAGCTTGTGTGTGTGTGTGTGTGTGTGTGTTTATGTAAGGCCTAGGTGGGTATATAATATCCAAAAATATAGTATATTGCCAGTATATTGCCTTTTGTAGGATATAATTTAGGTAGGCTTTGAGGTAGCAAAATAATGTTTAAGTAAACCCAACATTACATTTAGAAAGTGTTGAGTAACTGATGAAAATGTAATAACAAACACATTAGTAATATTTTTCAAAAGCAAAATAAAATGACTCCTAAAGGCAAAGTTTACTGGAATTCTGTTATAGTTAATATTAATTGGAAAAGAGCCTTTAAAATACTCCCTTCAAATACTCTATTAACAATAAAATGAAAGAAATTCATTTTAAAATACTATTTACTCTTTACACAGTTAAAGCTTAATTATCAATGTACATTGAAATGGAGGACATCTGTATTTTCTGTAAGGCAGATAATGAGAGCCTTTTTCATTAATTTTTTGAATGTGATGTTGTCAACAGTTTCTGGAAATGTCTAGTAAAATATAATTTTAAAATGACAAAGCATGGTTATTATTTTACGTTAAAATGTATTATAATTTATTAGTATTTATTATAAAAACAAATCCAACAAGTCTTGAATATATTGTTAATTTCTTTATTTTATTTGCTAAATTTCATTTACACAAACAGAAATTTTCTAAGTCATCTCCCACATTAACAATTTTTTGTATCGATTTTGATTTTTTGTTTCGTTGAAAAGCAAAATATCAGAAATATGTATCAATCATTATAATAGTTTTTGATTCCCCTGTTAATTCTTAGAACCATTGGATATATGTTTTGTGTATTTACTTTTTTACCATTATTATTTTAGTTTTTTATGTTCACCTTTTAAATTGTGTTGTTTTATGTATGTTCCTGATGGTTTATGCAATAAAAAAAGGTAAAGGGATTGTCTACCCAAAAATGAAAGTAAAAGAAAAAATAATGTCTTTTAACCTGTTCCACATAAAAAAGTTAGGATTGGTTCAATGTGTAAATGATGACAGACTAGCTATATTTTAGGTGACTATTAGGTGATAAACTGGTCTTTCTGATAAACATTGGATTCCTTGGACAAAATATTCACAATTGACAACAAATTGTCAGTAAAACTCATTTTCACAGTCTAATTAAAGTTGGCCAACTTTGACAAAAAGATTATATATATATATATATATATATATATATATATATATATATATATATATATATATATATATATATATTTATTTATTTATTTATTTATATACATATATATAGATTAAGATTTAGATTTTTTTTTAAATAATGATATTGTATGTTTATTTCCACGTAAAAAAGTTTAGATGACTCTATCTTTGATGATAGTATCTCAACATGTATTATTTCCCCATTTCATTATATCATAATTATTTCATAAAATAGGAAATAATTTAGCTTTTTTGCAATGGCATTTCAATTAAGTGGCATCAGATAGCAGTGTCCATAATAACACACTGAAGTTGTGTTTCAGGCTGGGAGGGCCCTCCTCCTCCACGAGGTTGTGAGGTGTTTGTGGGTAAAATCCCGAGAGACATGTATGAAGATGAGCTGGTGCCTGTGTTTGAGCAAGCCGGTCACATCTACGAGTTTCGTCTGATGATGGAGTTCAGCGGAGAAAATCGTGGCTATGCCTTCGTCATGTACACCACCCGCGAGAAAGCCCAACGAGCCATTCAGCTCCTCGACAACTATGAAATCCGCCCTGGGAAGTTCATTGGAGTTTGTGTGAGTCTGGACAACTGTCGCCTTTTTATTGGCTCCATCCCAAAAGACAAGAAGAAGGAGGAGATCCAAGAAGAGATGATGAAGGTAAGTAGTTATTTAATTAACTGTCAATTAATCAGTTATTACATAATTTATAAAGGTATTTTTTTTGTATTGTATTTGTGATTGCAGGTGACTGAAGGGGTCATGGATGTGATTGTGTATCCCAGCGCAGTGGACAGGATGAAGAATCGTGGCTTTGCCTTTGTTGAGTATGAATCCCACAAAGCAGCTGCCATGGCTCGCAGGAAACTAATACCAGGTGCAAAAGAACAGTGAAAGTACATATATTGTGATTCATTTGTGGTACATGAGGTGGTTAGCATCACTGTCATACATTAACGGAAATTTTTTTAAAAATGTTTGACAAAATTCAGGTAATGCTTTTTAAACTTTTTGCAATTCCTGTATTTCTTGAGGTTTAATTTACTAAATATCATTAATCCTTATTGTTGTTGTTTATTCAGGATACACCAAAGTAATTTTAAAAAATCAGGTGAATTCAATGGTAAATTAATTTTAAAAATTTACATAAATGATATTGATTTTTTATACTAGGAAAGTGCTTCAAGAAAAACCTTCACTGTTTATAATATGAGCAAATAATTTTAATTACTCTGTTCATTGTAGTATGCTGTATAAATGCGTTATCTTAATAAGTTTATTTTTCAATTCAAAAGAAAAAAAATAAGCAAATTTCTTTTAATAAAACGCATAATTAATGGATAATCTTAGAAATAGCGCGTAAGAAACTCAACACAGGGTCATTGTGGATACATACCCCTGTCTACATTTCTGGAGAGCACACATGATGTAGCCTGAGGTATGTCTGGCTGCATTTTGTCATTAAAATTAATGCTACGGAGTTGTATGATGTAGCCGTCGTTCCTTTTCGCACTACCAGCTGACCGCTTACCTCCATATGGATGGCTTTTTCAGTGTTAACAGTTTGCCCAGTAGCTTGCCACATACGTTGGCGGACTTGGGACGCCGAATGGAGTTTACTGCGACAACAAGGTTTAAACGGTTCAAGAAACCAGGTAAAGCAAAAGCAAAAAGATTAAGATAAATAAATATAGATCAGGCATCTACAGCTTTATATTTTCTAGATTGCTTTTGTAAACAATATCGGTTAGGTTTAGGGAAGGGGTTGGGTGAGTCAGTCACTCAGTGGATTTACAAAAACTGCGAGCAGACGCATCTCCGGTTAAGTATTTTGCTGTTCAGAAGTATTTTGCTGTACAGAAATGTAGACCTAGGTACGTAGCTGCAATAAGCCTGGGTTGAAAAAAATTGTTCAGTGGTGTAGGGATGCAACGATTATAGATTTTAGTTGGACGAATATAGTCTGAGGAATAATCATGGTTTCACGGTGAGATCATAATTATTATGCATTCATTATTTTAGAACACTACAAATCACATAAAACTAATAAATAAATGTTTAAAAGTGTTATTTAAATAACAAAAAAAATTAATAAATATTAAATAAATGACAAAACAACAAACAAATAAAAAAAAAACAGTATTTGTCTAATGTAAATCTAAGCTACATATTAGCTAAATATTTCCCTCTTAAAGAGAATAAATGTAGTCAAAGGCTGCTGAACCTCTCTCTGAAAGGCAGTGTTGATCAACTATATTACACAATTGTTCATGAAATTACACGCGCAAAAGGCATGATGTGTAAATAGGCCCTAAGTTAATAGCCTCAGTCATAGCTAATTCAGTGTGTGTGGGTATTAGCCTTGATGTACAAGCTCAGAACTTTAAACTAGCCCAAAGTTAGCATGACTTTATTTAGTTGCAGTGCATAATCGAGGTGTTGAGAAACTTTTACGATTAATTGACCGTGATGAATTAAATCGCGGTTAATAGTGAAATCGTTTAATCGTTGCATCCCTAAAGTGGTGTTAAAAATACTAGTAGGTACAGAAGACATTATCAAATCAATTTTATTTTTTAATAATTAGACATACATTTCGTTAAATTCCATGAGTGATTGCTGTTCTAATTTTGTGGATACTTGTTGACCACTTCAACGTGACATCTTTTGGAAACATCCACAATTATACAACTAGCTGAATGTCTGTCACAACCTTGATGTTTCAGGTACGTTTCAGTTGTGGGGTCACACCATCCAGGTTGACTGGGCCGAACCAGAAAAAGAATTAGACGAGGAAACCATGCAGCGAGTTCGAGTTCTTTATGTGCGGAATCTAATGCTGAGCACCACGGAGGAGACGCTTCGCTCTGAGTTCTCACAGCTGAAGCCTGGCTCTGTGGAACGTGTTAAGAAGCTGACGGATTATGCCTTCATCCACTTTTATAACCGCGAGGATGCCCTAACCGCTCTTGAGTCCATGAATGGGAAAGTTATTGATGGTTCGCCTATTGAGGTAACTCTTGCCAAGCCTGCTAGCAAAGATGGAAACAAAAGATTTGGACCGCGGAATTGCCACAATGGAGTGACCGCTGCTGGAGGCTACGGTGATTCCAACTTCTTGTTCCAGACCAGAAATGACATGACCATCGGAGCTATGGGCAATGGGTTAAACGCACACGCTCTCAGCCTGCCATATGCAGTGGACTTAGATCGCTGTGTGTATCCCTTCTTACCTGGGTCCACTTTGGTCCCAGTCAGCCTAAACACCGTTAAGCCCAGTCAGCTGAGCTCAGCTGTATCATTGCTGGATTACTACTGCCACAAGAATGACTGGTCTCTGCCGGAGTATCACCTCTACTCCCTTGCCGGACAGGAGGGCAAAGTAATGCTAATCTATAAAGTGGTCATCAGCAGCACCAGACGAAGCTTCATGCCTGATAAAGTCTGCACTATACTCGAGGATGCCAAGGAGCTTGCAGCTCAGAACGCACTCTGGAACTTAGGTTAGTTTTGCCTGGGGTTTTGATTCTGGGAAGCATTCAAAGGGATTGTTCACTTAAAAATGAAAATTATCTCATAATTTACTCTCCCCCATGTGGTTTTAAAAGAAGAAACATAACATGACTTGCTGCTGTCGCCACTAGCTTGCTTTGTTTGGACTTGTAGAGCTGTGTATAGTTGCATTTGCTCTTCGGTGTTGTGGCCTTCAGCAGTGATATTTACAGAGCTGGGCGATATTGCAAAAAAAATTATCACGATATCATTTTTCATATCATGCATTATCAATAAGTAATGGATGTTTTTTTTAACAATACCTTAAGGCAGGGGTTCCCAAATTTTTCAGCCCGCGACCCCCAAAATAACAATGCCAGTGACTCGCGACCCCCAATATCCTCTGAGGTGGTTATAAATACAGAAACCTTGCATGCAATGACGCAGACACACCAATTAAATTTGTGTCAGTGCTTTAAATGTGCCAGAAAGTATAACATGATGTTATAAAATCAAAATGCATCTGATGCTATTGCTGCCTTTAATATAATGTAATTACCCCAGGGGTCGCAATCCAATAGAACTAGTAACTATAAGCTACTATAGTAACTATATAGTATATAGTAACTATAAAGGACTATTTTTATTTTCAGTATACTTATGGATAAAATATGTTAATTCTTATGGTTTAATAAAAATAAATAGATTTTTGGAAATTACCAGGCGACCCCCCTTCATTGCCCCGCGACCCCTCGGGGGGTCCCGACCCCCACTTTAAGAACCACTGCCTTAAGGAATATTAGATTTTTTATTTTTATTTTTACTTTTTTTATTTAACCACCTTTTTTATTTAACCACTACTAAGGCAAATTATTTAAAAAGTCAAAAACAAAAGTATTTGTACAAAATATCTGATCTCTTTATAATAAAATAAACATAAGTGTTAAAGAAACTCCTAAACTTGATAAATAAAATGTTGCAAAGTGTGTGCAATGGTAAAGATAAATCAACATCTCTAAGATGTCAATAATAATAACAATAATACAGTAAACCTCAAACTTTGTAAACAAAACAAATTATGATAATCAAATCACGTCGCATGTGCCTACATTGGAAATTACAAACTGACACCCTAAGCTTATTGGCATTGCTTCCAAGGCGCTCGCTTAGCAACCACGTTTTAATAAAACTGTAGCGCTTTGTCACGAAACTACATACCAAACTTTTTTTTTATTCTTGATATTGACAGTGGTGTTTAGTCAATAAACACCGATATTGATTTTATCGCCCAGCCCTTCGCTGAACTGAACTAAGCTAAACTTCAGCTGTGAAACCTGGACTGATGCTGTTTCAGTTAAGCTGTTTTGAGGCAATCTTCATTGTAAAAGCACTACATTGTAAATGGCAGCAACCAACATTCTTTTCTTTATGTTCAACAGAAGAAAGAAACTTAAATAGGTTTTGAACAAGTGAAGGATGAGTAAATGATGACAGAATTTTTGTATTTATCTCAATTACTGACATGGAAATTTTGGGCGTTTGCCTAGAACACAATGTTGGCGTATCATAAATATTATTGAATCATCTGATTGCTGATTGCTGTTATTTGAGATAACATGATAATTGTGCAGTGCAAATTTATAATATAGAAATTTTGGTTTATAAGCGAATGCAAATTAAGCATTAATGTGTGTAATGCTTGAACAAATGCAACATTTTTAATGCTCATGTTATGCCTTTGATTTAGATTCTTTGTCCTTAAAGTTTCACACAGTCATTAATAGCTGGATATTTAATTTCTGTGGAGACAAAAAAGTTAAAAACCTTATTTTAAGTGCATAAATTGAGCGGTCTTTCTCTACACTAAAGGAAAAAAGAAAATTTCTTCCTCCAGTGTAAACCTAGATACTGTTTTTTTTAAACATTTTCCTGATAGACTTTCATTCCTGTTGGATCATGTTACTGAAAACTGAAGAAATGGCTGCTAAAAAATTCAGCTTTGCTATCTCAGGGATAAATAGCATTTAAATATAATAAAATGGAGAACTTTTATTTTAATTTACAATAATCTTTCACATAAGTATTGGTATTTTTAATAAAATAAAAGCGACCTTGTCAACATAAGAGGCATTTTAATATAGACCCTATTAAGTGGTTGTGTAAAAATCAACTGTTCTACAAATAATATTTAAAAACCTCTAATACTTCCTGATAATAGGGGAGCGTGAGATTAGAAAAACTAACATTGCCATGTTTTGTTTTTCTGCAATACATATTGCGATATGATTACAATTTCCTCAGATGACTTAAATAGCTCTGTTTGGTAAGAATTCAGGTACGTTAAGGTACGTCGGTGCCAATAGCCTAGTGGTTAGTGTGTCAACACATAGCACCGAAGTGCTCCGCAGCGACCCGAGTTTGATTCCCGTCTCGAGGTCCTTTGCTGATCCTTCCCCTATCTCTGCTCCCTACACTTTCCTGTCTCTACATCTCCACTGTCCTATTAATAAAGGTGAAAACCCCTAAAAAAGAATTATATATATAAAAAAAAAAGAATTCAGGTACAGAAATCAAATAATAAAGTGTAAAATTGCACTGCATAGTCTTTAATGAATAAATAATTCAATAAAATAATTTGTATTAAATAGTACAATTTAAACTCGTTTGATTTGCTCATACAGAGCAGAGCTAAAAAATACAAATGTACATGATAAACATTTGCTCCATTATGGTAAAAATCTTCAATGACTGTGGCTTCTAATCAATTACAGTATAATCCTAATTCAACATTGACATACCAATAGTTCACATTTCTGCTATCTTTTTTTATCTTCAGGTATAGTGCTTTAAACATTTGATTAAAATCAGGTGAGAGCTGAAATATCTTATGCACATTAAAACCTGTTCTTATTTGTATATGTCTTCTTGTAACAGATTGCTCCTCTGGCTCCTCATTGAATGTTTCTCCTCCTGCACCTTCTGGCTCTGGGTTCCTGTCCTTTGGCTGCAGGTCTCTGCCCTACCCAGCGTACCCCATGGCCTCAATCTCACCCCCCCTGCCCATCTCCTGCTCCTCTGCCCAGAGACTCTTCATCCCCAACCAGTCTTCATTCCTTTAGTCAAGAAGTTACTTTACTTACAGCGTGTTTCTTAACGTTCATATGAGTCGTTTTAATTGTTTCACAGACTGTTTCTGATTTAATGCTGTTTCAGTAGAATAACGTTTCCTCTGTTGCGCTAACTTACTTCAAGCCAGGGTTGTTGTTTCTTTACCAGAGTATTTTAAGGATTCTGTTTGAGCATTTATTTCGCTTTTTAATTCTTAAGAAGTAAGTTATTTACTCGCATTAGAAACAGTGTTTGAATGGAAACAACAAATATAAACTGTAACACTGCTAAAATGGCCAACCACTGGATCGTCTTTATGCAGTTGTGTAACATTTCTCTGGCAGATTAAATCTTCATAATTTAAGTTAGATGGTTTTGCTTTTTTGTTGTTGTTGAGCATTTGCCCTTGACTTGAATACCTACAACTAGGGCTGCACAATATATCGTTTCAGCATCGAAATCGCAATGTGCGCATCTGCAATAGTCACATTGCAAAGGTATGCAGAGTGCAGTCTGAATTATAGTTGACCAGGAGCTACAGAATTATATTTAATCACGGAATCACTGTATTTATATGGACGTCATATGATTTATGCAAAAAAAAACATTTTTTACTTAGATTTTTTGTATTGTTTCTAGTCCAAATATCTAATTTCATAGCAAAAACAAGAATATTTCACTTACCCCACTGGCAGATAATTTCCTTTAAACAAGCAAAATCTCTTTAATTTTCACTTTTTTTCTTCAGACGGTGAAAACTAAACAATATTTTTACATGGTCTAAGAATTTTTTTGACATTTGGTCTAGAAACAAGACGAACCAAAGTCAGAAAAGCAATTTATGCATTGTGATTTATAGAATTTCTGTACTCAAATACAGATAGACTCCCTAGAAAACCGTCAAATAGAGCTATTCAAACCGTCTTCTGAAACTATTTATATTGCAATATGTATCTCAGAAAAATAAAACAACGCAATATCAGATTTTTCCAATATTGCGCAGCCCTACCCACAACAGAAAAATTGAGGCAGTTTTTACATATTTTATCATTTAAAACTTTTTTTTTTTATACTTTATTTATAGAAGTTTTTGTAAAAACATAACACCAAATAATGTACATCATGTATATATGTTAACAAACTTGTCTCGGTGTTATTACCTTATACTAACTAGAACATGCACCAAAACACAAGCAAACATAACAGCAAATTTACAGCACCATCACAAAACAATAAAGAAATTTTAGCCAGACTGATGGAATAAGAAACAAAATAGAATAACATGTAAAAAGGAAGTGGAGAGAAGAAAAAAATTATTACCAGAAAAAAAAAATATTACAGAAACATTAATAACCTATACATCTAAGGAAGGGGCCCCATGTTTTGTCATACAACTTTTGTTTGCCAAATCTAGAAAAGCGCATCCTATCATTTAAAGCTTTTTAAATGATTTCATTACATGTAATACTTTTAAGAAATTCCAAGGCTGGCAGTTCGAACAATTATATATGGCTTAGATTAAATATTTAAACAGTATACATGCATATACATTTGATGATTTAGTATTATTGCATGTTAAGCTCAAGGGTTTACCTAGTTTATCTTTAGTTGTTTTCAGTAATTGAATAGCCTGTAGTTTTTTTATTTCTTCACATTTTTAGATAAGCATTGACATGGTCGCTCACTGAAGCTAAGCAGGGAGACCACATGGGAAAGCTAGGTTGCTGCCAGAAGTGGTATTAGTGAGGCCAGCAGGGGGCGCTCAACCTGTGGTCTGTGTGGGGCCTAACGCCCCAGTATAGTGAAGGGGACTCTATATTGCTTAGTGAGCGCCGTCTTTCAGATGAGACGTTAAACCAAGGTCCCTACTCTCTGTAGTTGTTAAAAATCCCAGGATGTCCTTCAAAAAGGGTAGTGGTTTAACCCCGGTATCCTTGCCCACTGGCCTCCATCCATCATGGCCTCCGAACCATCCCCATATCATAATTGGTTTCATCACTCTGTCTCCTCTCCACTAATCAGCTGGTGTGTGGTGTGGGGTCTGGCGCAATATGGCTGCTGTCGTGTCATCCAGGTAGAGGCTGCACACTGGTGGTGGATGAGGAGATTCCACTCAATGTGCAAAAGTGCTTTGAGTGTCTAGAAAAGCTCTATATAAATGTTAGGACTTATTATTAGTAGTATTAAGAAGTTGCTTTAATTGATTATGGAGATTTTGTTTGTTTTTCTAGGCTGGGGCTTTCTTCTAGTCTTGCCATTCGTAGGATGAAGCATAGCCGGGCCACTCCAGTGATTTTATTTCATAAAATGAAATAATTTGTGATGATTTGTTTGTTGTGTTGATTTTGTATGATTTGTTTCGGACATAGAAATGTTTGATTATTTTCAAATTTATAACCATCAGTGTACTATTTTTGTGTTTTTAGTGTCCCCCCCCATTAATTTACTATGCAGGACATTTAAGAGAGTCAGCAAAGTGGTGGGATTTCAAAGCAGAAACTGAACCTGAACCTTTAAATCAAACATTCTGTATAGGGTTGAGTGTGTATTAAAAATATTTCATCATAAATAGATTTTACTTGAGCTACTTTTACTTGACTTTTCTTACTGTTATCATGTTTTTCATTGATTCCTATAAAGGACCAGAGGGACTGAAGTACACCAGAGAAGAGCAGATGTTTGAAGAAGCTCAAGGGACTTTTTTGACTTCCAATCAGGCATGTGGATGCATCTTTTTCAATTTTTTCAAGCTTTGACTATTATAATTCGACTATTATGCGACTATTAAAATTCAAAACACTTGAGATGTTTTAAACTTTGGTTTACGAATACATTTTTAATTAGGAAAGTCAGAGCAAGGTTTGTTGTATAAATCTTCCATCATCATTGTATTTAAATCAGTAACAGTATACAGTAGGTGGGATTTCAAAGCAGAGACTGAACCTGAACCTTCACATCAATAATTCTGTGTTGGGTTGAGTGTGTATTTAAAATATTTCATTATAAATGGATTTTAATGGATATACTTTTTAATTTACTTTCTCTTACTGTTATCATGTTTTCCATTGATGCCCATAAAGGACCAGAGGGACCTGCATTTATGAAGTACACCAGTGAAGAGCAAATGTTTGAAGAAGCTCGAGGGACATTTTTGACTTCCAATCAGGCGTGTGGATGCATCTTTTCAAATTTTTTAGCTTTGACTATTCGAAATCAAAACACTTCAGACATTTCCAACTTTGCTTTATTAATGCTTTTTGTTTTAATCTTTGGTTTACTAATACATTTTTAATTTCCATTTAGGAAAGGCAGACCAAGGTTTGTTGTATCACGCGTCATCATTGATTTTCCACCAGTAACAGTATACAATAGGTGATTTTGCCTCTCCATGCCAGGTAAGACCATGAACCCACACATTCTTTGTGATTGAACACTAAAAATATAGGCAGCAAAAATAACAGTCATACCCTATGTCTGATGATTACCTTTTCAAAGCTGTTGACCCTTTTAAATTAACCTGTCCACTCAATGTACTGACAAAAGCACTCTCAGTTCAAGCTTCTTTTTTTTAGCATTTCAGACAGAGACACTTCACCTGTCTGGCATTACTGTAGTGCTCATTTACGTCATGTACACTTCATTTGATTCAAAGGGGGTACTCCAGCATTGAAAATCCTGAAGGAGCTTTTTAACATGACGTCTTTTGAAAGCCTGCAGTAACCTTGGAAACCACAACCAAAAGCTGTGCTGCTGGAAAAACAAACCCATTTTATCCCCTCTCAAAAGATAAGCGGAACCAGTTTCTTGTAAGCTTAACCAATGCTTAAAAGTTGATATTTAGGATTAACCGATCATTTTAGTGTAGTTCATCGATTAAATCTAGTAGCTCACACAAATATACACACTTTTTAAGTTGGTATTTGAATGAATGTTCAATATTAATATTGACTGTTCTCATAAGTGTGTTACACTTATATCTACTCATAAACATACAGTTTAAATCACAATTATTAGCCCCCCTTTGGATTTATTTTTATTTTTTTTTATATTTTCCAAATGATGTTAAACAGAGCAAGGAAATTTTCACAGTATATCTGATAATATTTTTTCCTCTGGAGAAAGTCTTCTGTGTTTTATTTCGGCTAGAATAAAAGCAGTTTTTAATTTTTTAAAAAATATTTTAAGGTCAAAATTATTAGCCCCTTTTAGCTATATATTTGTTTTCGATAGTCTACAGAACAAACCATCGGTTTACAATAACTTGTCTAATTACCCTAACTTGCCTAGTTATCCTAATTAACCTAGTTAAGTCTTTTAAATGTCACTTTAATCTCTATAGTTGTCTTGAAAAATATTTAGTCAAATATTATTTACTGTCATCATGACAAAGATAAAATAAATCAGTTATTAGAGATGAGTTATTAAAACTATTATGTTTAGAAATGTGTTGAAAAAATCTGCTCTTTATTAAACAGAAATTGGGGAAAAAAACAAACGGCGGCTAATAATTCTGACTTCGCCTATATGTAGAGCTTGGTAGGTACAAACCTCTATAGACCATTTTGAGAGATGTAAATAAAGACAATGGTCCAAACGTATTTCCTGTTTTACATTTTTAATTTCTACAGCTTCAGAGAATCCAAAAAGAGCCACATACTGATAAATAATATTACTAAATCTGTTTTAACATTAAGTTATGATTGAATTGCCTCTTGTTACAGTTATGAAATAGTTTGATCACAAACAGGAAATGTTCATGGGCCAATGACCATGTATGGGATGACCACATTGAAATGGTCAATATAGTAATTGATCATTTTCATCACAATTATGAACGTTTCAATCCATATTGAGACTATTTAAATATACCATGTTTAATGTTTATCACTAGGGGGCGATGTAACACTTTTTATCCAACTCAACAGAATATGTGTTGAGGTGATGACATGACTTGAGTGCTGCTCTTAATTTCACAGCTCAGTTCAGCAGGATTTATGCAGTTCGGTTATACACATATAATAACTATAATCTGTATATGCTATGCTATGATACAACTTCAAAATGTATTGGTTTGAGTAAAATATTATACAGTATGTGTTATTCTATTACGCTCTGATAACAATACTACAGATTTTCTAATTTATTTTCAATTTTTTTTAGAAAATGATAAATGGTCAGAAAAACTAATATTTTTATTGTTTTTTGTGATTAAAAATCACAATCTCATATCATCAAATATTGATTGATTCCCCGCAGGCACGTTTGACCATTAATTTGAGGTCTGACTTTAACATCAAGATTTATTTTTAATTATTTTACTTCATGACACCACATACAATCAACTAAAGATCCACAGCTAATTTAAGCTTTTGACATTGTTTGGACGTCACATTATGACATTAATAGGACATTGAGTTTTAGTGAGATAATTAAGGGAGATTGAGGACGGTTGCATCATGGGGTAGTTGCAAAAAGCTAAAGTGGGGATAATCATACTACATATTCTCAGTTAGTCCCTCCTTCAATCTGAGAGAAATCAGCCATTTGTGACCATTCCTTTATTATAAAACTAATTTTTAGGTAAAAAATAAAAATAAAAAATTTGAATGTTTTAAAAAGAAGAATATTTTAATGTTCAGAAACTTTCTCATACTGTCTAATCTGTTTTTGTGAATCATTATTCATGCATATAATTAAAATGACTCTTTTCTAAGCTTTAAATAGGTATAGCTGTCAAGCATTAAAGCTATTGTATCTCCTTAGCATAGACGGTTAAATCAGGGCTGACAAAGTTGAATAAACAGCATGTTGCTACTGTCCCCAATGAAAAAATCAATTTAAAAGCTTGCCATGTTAACAACTATTTTGGATCACAGTTTCAATGTTATTTAATTAAGAGAAAAAAAAAATAATTCTTTGATTAATTAATTCATTTCAAATTCATTTCAGGTCAAAGAAATAGTTTAGTGGTTCAGTGTAGATTTTCAGTAAAAATATTATTGTTCAGTTTTTCAGGCTAGATATTTGCATGTTGTTTGTTCTTTTAATAGTCTGTATTTATATGGTCAATTTAACATATTTAACAATTTAACCAATTTACAATTAGTCTGTTTACCTGATGTTTTAGGGTTTTTTATTATTATTAAATTTTAATAAATGTTGCAACTGTCCCCCTGCTTGAGGTCAGTTGCAATGTTTCACTTTGTCTGATCAAGTTTAAATTCTGCATAAGTTGGTGGGTGTCCAAAAGGTGTGTGTTTATTATATAAAAAGTTTGGGTTTCCACAAAAAAAAATGTCTCTGAGAAGCTGAAGGAAATGCAAAAGTGTTGCAACTGTCCCCACTCGCCCCTACACAACATTAAACCAACCAAAAAATAAACATCTACTGATGTTACACCTTGAAGTTGTATGGTTGTCATATCATGACTTTAAAATAATGTTGGATTTTAGTCAGTCAGTGCCACAGCCTAAAACCAACCAAATATCACCAGATCACGTCTGTATTAAATAGCAAATTTATGTAAAATTTAAGTCACCTGACGTCGCAACCAAAATAGAAAAATCTTTGTCATATGACGTGTGACTAAGTTAACTTATAAAGTGAAAACATTGGTTCTCTAAATATTGATATGAACATGTCTAAAAACATAGCAGTTGTTTTAGATTAAAGAAATGCAAAAAATGTCATCAGTAGTTTACAAAATGAATTTAAAATATTATTAATCGATACGCTTGCAGCTACAGTACAGCTATACATTAAAAACATGATCGGTACTACACACACACACACACACACACACACACACACAAAGCATTACGCTGCACATCCATGATGTGAATCTCCCGTTTCACCACATCTCAAAGGTGCTCTATTGGATTGAGATCTGGTGACTGTGGAGGCCATTTGAGTACAGTGAACTTATTGACATGTTCGAGAAACCAGTATGAGATGATTCATGCTTTATGACATTCTGCGTTATCTTGCTGGAAGTAGCCATCAGAAGATGGGTACACTTTGGTCATAAAGGGATGAACATGGTCAGCAACAATACTCATGTAGGCTGTGGCACAATGGTTAATTGGGACTAATGGGCCCAAAGTGTGCCATGAAAATATCCCCCACACCATTACACCCCCACCACCAGCCTGAACCGTTGAAGCAAAGCAGGATGGATCCATGCTTTCATGTTGTTGATGCTAAACTCGGACCCTACCATCCGAACGTTACAGCAGAAATCGAGACTCTTCAGACCAGGCAATGTTTTTCCAATCTTCTATTGTCCAATTTTGGTGAGTCTGTGCGAATTGGAGCCTCAATTTTCTATTTTTAGCTGACAAGAGGGGCACCCAGTGTGGTCTTCTGCTGCTTTAGCCATCTGCCTCAAGGTGTGATGTGTTGTGTGTTTAGAGATGCTCTTCTGCAGACCTCGGTTGCAGTGAGTACTTATTTAAGTTACTGTTGTCTTTCTATCAGCTCGAACCAGTCTGGCCATTTACCTGACCTCTGGCATCAACAAGGCATTTGTGCCCACAGAACTGCCGCACACTGAATATTTTCTCTTTTTCAGACCATTCTCTGTAAACCCAAGAGATAGTTGTGTGTGAAAACCCCAGTAGATCAACCGTATTTTAAATATTCAGACCAGCCTGTCTGGCACCAACAATCATGCCAAGTTCAAAGTCACTTAAATCAATTTTTTTACCCATTCTGATGCTCAATTTGAACTGCAGCAGATCATCTTGACCATGTCTACATGCCTAAATGCATTGAGTTGCTGCCATGTGATTGGCTGATTAGAAGTTTGCGTTAACGAGCAGTTGAACAGGTGTACCTAATAAAGTGACCAGCAAGTGTATGGCTGCGTCCGAAACCGCCTACTACTCAGTAGGTACTGTATTTGAATTTAAATGTACTACTCGGCCGATAGAAAAGTACGTTCTATACAGTATGAATGTGAGAAGTATGATTGGAATTCGGACGTACTACATCCGCCATTTTGTCGTGATCTACCTGCATCAATTGCGTCGCTTCACTTCCATTCATGAATTCTCATAGGGGCATTATGGGATAGCGCAGCGTGCATGGGATGCGCACTCCAGAATCTCGCCGGAAGAATTCGGACATACTACTCGGCTCGCATACTGATTTTAGCGTACTACACAGTATGGAAGTATGCGGTTTCGGACGCAGCCTATGTCTTTCACTGAGAATCCTCAATCTTGTGTGGCTATTTTCTTGATGAAGCGAGTGGCAGAGGTTATATGGTTGTGTAAACAGTATTCAAGCGAATACTGTAGCCACCTACAAAATGACCTGTGTAGATTTTAGCTGTACTATTCGCAGTACAAGTCAAGTAAGTGCAGGAAGAGGATAAATATGCATTCACTTCACATTTCAGCAGCATCTAAGTCCTTACATATTTTAGATTCTCTTTCTGCTTAAGAATAAAGCTATTTGTGGAATGAGAGCGCCCAAGGCAGTGCATCATTTTAAGAGCCAATTTTGTCAAGCATTTCAAATTCGAAGTAAATCTCGTTAATAAAGTCAAGGGTCTCTCATGCGCTACAGATATAGTCCAGTGAAACAAGCACACACAGAAATACACATGCACCCCCACACACACACACGCGTGCATGAAAAATGGATAAGTTAGACAGATGAGGTCAAGCAGCAGTCTCGAGGTACTGTGAGAATGAGTTCAGGTGGCAGAACCCATATGTCAGAAGGAGGACTAGAGGAAAAATGAAATAAATTCTGCCTTCTCTCAAGCAACCTCATAGAAGCTGTACACATGGGACACATTTTTACTTATGAGGGTATCGTAAGATAGTGGGACCCACAGGGAAAAAATGATCCGAGTCTGCTTTTTCCTCACTCTCAGTCTTGATATATCTGAGCTTTGATCATGAGCGCCAGCATGCAGAAATATAGCTTTTTAAAAAAAAAAAAAAAAAAAACCTTTTCAACATACAGCAATGTGGACTCACCATATAGAACAGTGACATTATTATTATTATTATAAAATCTGATGTTGAAGACATGGTTAAAATAAGAGCCATATGCTCATCTGTCAACACAGGTCTTTACTAATGCCTGTGAGCGAAACATCCCATGCTTCCTCCATTAGTTCACGTTTTTTGTGATCAATTTTGATTTTCAGGTGTAAGCCATCACAACATTACCACAATCTGCTTCATTAAGGGTAGACAGGCAGTCAATATGTTGAATAAACACCCACAGATGAGCTACAAATATTAAATGACCATGAACTTTTAGTTTTTCCTATGGGAAAGGATTTATATTAAAGAGCACCTATGATGAAAATCAACTTTTGGAAGCTGTTTGGATAGAACTGTGTGTATAGTGTATATAATATATATAGTGTATAGTCATATTGGGGTGATATTAAGGCAATAAGTCTCTTTAAAAATGTATTAATAATAAATTATTACATTTTAATAGGACCCAAATCCTTCCTGTTTTGAGGCCCACCGCAATGTGATGTAGGAGTGTGGTGTCCCCGCCCACCAAATTGATTGACAGATGCCATGTCTCCAAAATAACATGTATACACATGTCCACAGAACATTTTTTTTGCAAAGAAATTGGGATTAAAACATATGTTATAACTCTCCGACATCAGCTGCGCCTTAATAATTAGTTTTATAAGTTTAAAATGTTTTTAAAACTGCATGTTTGTAATAAAGGGCTCTATTATACACCCGGCGCAATAAGACACAAGACGTGTTTAGAGCGATTGTTGCTATTTTCTAGAGCTGTAAACCTACGCTACGATTATCATGCCATCGATTCGGTTCAATTTGATATCTTGGTGCATAACGGTGCATTGACAATGCTTTCTATACAGTTTTAGATTTTCTTCACAGCAGCAATTCTTGTATTAAAATGTATAAATACATTTATATACTATCTGTAATATAATTTAGTCCTTTAATACAAACAGTCAGATATATTAACTTTGCCTATAAACAACACAAGCATTTATAGCAAGTAAACAAATCTAAATATCCTGCGATCTTTCTGGTCCTTGTCTAGAAAGTCCTTTCTTACACCCCTTTGATTGGTCATGCGCTCAACTGAAAGGGCTGCGATTGGCTCTGCGGGCTGGCGCTGTATACAGATGAGTGAAGCCTGGTTTAAACACAGATAAACAGCATCGGCGATCACCGCTGATCCATCATAGATACAGTGGAGAAAATACAGATACGCGCTTGTTTCTGTATCCAGAAGTATCACTGTAACAGCCAAGAGGAGAGGAAAAGTCATGCCAGCTGGGTCACAGTGAGAGAGAGAGTACTTTCATTCTCTCAATGGCAGTGCAACAGGCTTCTGCTGTGTCAGTGAAAGACTGTCGAGCAAACACACACACAGTGTAATTGTGCACAGTTTCTGCGTTTTTAAGTAGTTGGAGCGTTGTAAATACTTGCTCTCTCCTCCCTTGCCATAGTAAGCTATGGCAACATAGTGACCCTCACCATAGTAAGCTACAGCGTCATAGCGCATATGAGATAAATGACGTCAGTACATAATAACCGGTTATGATTATTACTGAACCAATACCGAATTGTCCACTTCTGCATCACGAGCACCTATATGTTTAACTATTTTCTCGCTAGTGAAGTACTCAGTTTTTCCAATTACAAAGTCTGCCATGTAAATAGCAAATGTGCCATGGTGTGATGCAACTGACTGTTAAAGGGAATGGAAGATGAGACTCTGATTGGTTTAATGCATGTTATACTCATGATACCAGTAACTCATTAAGGGAATAACCACAACCCTCTTAGACTATTTTGTCATTGTTAAAATAGCAAAAGTGGATTTGCACACGCCCTTAATGCTTTTGTGCCATGCGCTTTCGACTTTGTGCCTAGATAGTTAAAATAGAGCCCAGTAAAATCAATATGTATCTCTTAATCGCTGTAACCACCACAGCCGAATGGTGTCAGTAAACTTGTAGGCTTGAATAGACTCCACCACAAATACATTAAATAAACTTACTTGGTATTTTGACTAGTGACCTTATTTCAGCTTCATTCGTGTCTGTCTTTATCACTGACTGCTGTTTATCTGAGTTAACGCATGAGAAGACACATGCACTTGGGAGAGATGGGCAGGGAGAACCAGCTCATTTGAATTTAAAGCCAAAGGCTACAAAAACAGCTACAGTGTACACAGACACTAAAACTGGCAGATTCTACATTACATAGTAAATGAGCTGATGGATACTTTGAACTGAAACGTTACAGACACATTCTTAAGACACCAAAGTCTTATCTTACATCTTGGAACAGGGGGAAAATAGGTGTCCTTTAAACTGTAGGGAACTTGTTTGTTTTTAGATGTCACATTTTAATCTGCTATTTGCATAAATTGTCCTGTGGTTTGACGGATTATTTGGAAATATCATATTATATCTAAAGAATTATAAATAGCTTGTAGCATTTCCGCACTACAGGCCACTTCTCTTTCACTGCAGGACAGTTTTAAGCTATTGAGTTATTTTGTGAAATTGCAGCTAATGTTCAGACCTCCAATTTCCGCAGAAATCTTCTCACGCTTTTACTTATCGCATGTTTTGATGAAAACACGCATCACAGGGCAAAAATAAACACCATTTGAAAGGATAATTATATATTTATATAGACCTTCAGTTGAAATCTAAAATAAGCAAAAGCGTCTGGCGAAGTAAGCTGAGTAAATTGCCCGTGCAGACGTCTGACCAATTATAAAAAGCCACACTGGAAACCTGTATAATCCTTTGCCTTTCTAGGAATTATATAAGCATGCCAGATACATGCTAATCTCTCATCTTGACTTCATGCTCATGACTCTGACAGCCACTTTGCACCTGCAGCTTGACTGCAAAATACTGTTCACCGAAAGGTCAATATATAGCCCGCTGTCAAATAGACCACCCCTCGTGACAGCTGATGACGAACTTTCCCAGTCTCCACGCTCACGCAAAGCCAATCTGGAGAACAGCAGGAGCTACAATCCACATATCTGCCACAGCAGACCTTAATCATGAGGACAAAAGCACAGTAATCTAGCTGTCTAGCCTTATTGCAATGATATAGTTTGACCTTTGTCCGTTGCGATATTGACACAGACACCTATATCCTATATATTAGATTTTCTGGGCTCTCAACAGTCCGAGGGTAGTTTTCAATTCAAGTGCATTTGCGCCAGACTTTTATTATAAATGTCGTTTAATACACATCTACTTTACGATTTGACATATTGCTTTATTGGACATTAACCAGAAGCGATGGGACTGGGTTATACATTACCTGTGCTGTATGAAAATTGCCAACATGGCACATCCTTTCGTTCTTTTTACGTTTGTCTATCAATCTTTGCCTCGCTTTCTATAAAACTGTCATGTTTAACACCATGATATACCACCTTGTCTTTCACGTTTGATTGAGCAGCTCAATATAACTCGGATGTTTCAGTCGCTGGGGCAGTGCTAATAAGGTAAAATAGGATTGCGTTTAATCGGAATTGGTTCAGAATGACGTCTACTGCAGAGTAACAGAAACTACAAAGGTGTTATTTGTACAATCAGCCACTTTCAACGAATTACTCTCTCTCTCTCCCATGTGGAGAATGCCTGACTATACAAAAATTGAGAAAGATAGCTCAAGGAAAAGTGTGCTTTTACGTTTTCTCAGCAATCAGGCTTGCGATTTTCATCTGATGGACAGTGAAACTGCTATAAAATCCCATGGATGTATATTGAAGGAAGCTAAGCATGTCTAGAGACCAGCATATTCACACAGCAAAATCACTGAAAAAAAGGAGTTGTTTTGGGTTGTTTTCCAGTAGAAATTCTAGAGATTAAAAGAACTAAATTTAAAAAGTAAAAGTATTAAAAAGTATTTGAGCTTTGTATGCTGAGAATATGCTGTTTTTGTCAGTCATTGTCTGATTTTAGGTATAAATTTAAAAGTAAGTTGTGATGTCTGTCCTCATACCAGGGAAAAAAAGTATATTTACATATTTCTCTAAAAAAGTCAACATTTTTTTTACATATTTGCATCTCAAACTAGGCTTGTCGCAATCATGATTTTTATTTATTTCATAATTAGCATTATTTGAATAGAAAAATGTGATTGACATTTATGTTTTAAACTAAAAGTGCTTAATATAATGCTTTAAAATTGCTAATATAATAGATATAATATAATATAGCGCGACGCGGTGGTGTAGTGGGTAGCACAATCGCCTCACAGCAAGAAGGTCGCTAATTCGAGCCTCAGCTGGGTCAGTTGGCATTTCTGTGTGGAGTTTGCATGTTTTCCCCATGTTTGGTGGGTTTCCTCCGGGTGCTCTAGTTTCCCCTACAGTCCAAAGGCGTGTGGTTTAGGTGAATTGAGTAGGCTAAAATTGACCATAGTGTGTGTATGTGTGTGAATGAGTGTGTTTGGATGTTTCCCAGTGATGGGATGCAGCTAAAAGGGCATTCGTCGTGTAAAACATATGCTGGATAAGTTGGCGGTTCATTCTGCTGTGGTGACCCCTGATAAAGGGACTAAGCCGAAAAGAAGATGAATGAATAATATAATAAAAATAAGGTTATAAAATAATATATTATTTAAATATAATATAAATATATAATAATATACATGTTTGGATGTCAAATTTGTGAAATTGCACAAATTTTAAAATATTTTTGTTTCTTGTTCAAACTACTTGTTTAATAGGAGCTGACACAACACAACTCTTCAGATTTCTTAATTGTTATATGTTCAATCCGCTTAATTTTGTAAAAACTTATAAATGAATAATAATTCTCTTATGTTAACCCAGCATCTTTTACAATGTGTGAAATCTAAAACTGACAGTTATTTGGGTTTGTTTCAAATAATGGTAATTAAATTAAATCTGATTACTCAACAGTCATGACAGGCTTATCTAAAATATAATTAACTTGTTAAAATAATGTATTTTGTTTAAAGGAATGTTTCTTGATACCATTTAATACAGCTTTTGTTCTGCGAAATGCATTTTTGTTGGTTCTATAATAAATAAATAAATATATATATATATATATATATATATATATATATATATATATATATATATATATATATATATATATATATATAAATACATACATACATACACTCACCAGCCACTTCATTAGGCACACCTTTTAGTAAAGGGTTGGAGCCCATTTTGCCTTCAGAAGTGCCTAATCCTTCATGGCATAGATTCAACAAGGTACTGGAAATATTTTGGTCTATATTGACACGATAGCATGACGCAGTTGCTGCAGATTGGTCGGCTGCACATCTGTGATGTGAATCTCCCGTTCCACCACATCCCATTGTGGTGCTGTATTGGATTGGGATCTGGTGACTGTGGAGGCCATGACTCATTGTCATGTTCAAGAAACCAGTATAAGATGATCCATGGTTTATGTTATCCTGTTGGAAGTACTGTAGTCATCAGAAGATGTGTACATTGTGATCATAAAGGGATAGATATGGTCAGCAAAAGTACTAGGGTAGGCTGTGGCATGATGCTCAGTTGGTTCTAATGGACCCAAAGTGTGGCAAGAAAATATCCCCCACACCATTACACCACCAGCCTAAACCGTTGATACAAGGCGTGATGGATCCATGCTTTCAGGTTCGGACCAATCTCTGTAAACCCTAGAGATGGTTGTGTGTGAAAATCCCAGTAGATCAGCAGTTTCTAAAATACCCAGACCAGCCCGTCTGGCACCAACAACCATGCCACGTTCAAAGCCACTTAAATCACCTTTCTTCCCCATTCTGATGCTCAGTTTGAACTGCAACAAATCATCTTGACCATGTCTACATGCCTAAACGCATTGAGTTGTTGCCATGTGATTGGCTGGTTAGAAATTTGCGTTAACAAGTAGTTGGACAGTCGTACCTAATAAAGTGTGTATGTTTGTGTATATCCCTTTCTGCATTAGATTTGTGCTAAAATCAGACTTACAAGTCAATGCTGTAGACCTAAAAGTTAAGGGATAAAAAAATCACCTCTGAAGGTCTATTTTTGAAATATTACTTGACCTGACCCACACAATATTCTGGCAGCATGCTGACGCAATGTCTACAATTTCTTCACAAAATGAAAGAATCTAAATTTCCTTTTTTAAGTTGAAACAGTTGCCCACATTTACTCCCATTCATCACCATCACATCCTGGAAACCAACAAAAGAAATGAAAAAAATAAGCATGTCAATAAACAGCTGGTTGAAACGGGGTCATGAAAACTATTACCACACCATGTGCAAAGCCTTATGAAAGCAAAGAAAAAAGCAAATAACTACAGGGGAGAGTAGAATGACTTAATCTGCCCTCATTTCACTTTCAGTCAAGCACTTTATTAACAAGCAGATGGAAATGAACAAATGTCAGCGTCTGGTCTGCAGAATATTTTAATATGACAATACAACATGTTTTAAAACATTCAGCAACACAATGAATCATGATTGACTTGTTAGGGGCAGGGCTTGCAGAGCCTTTGCAGGAAAAAAGAAAGCCTTTTTTCACAAGAGTTACTGAAAAACCTCCATGGGTTTTTACCATTTAACGGCCTAACGCTTTTGAGATTCATGTTCAGCTCAGACTAAATCCCCGACATGTGCCACTGACGTTGAAGCCTAAATCCCAGGAATTTGTCATTTTTCACTAGCTAAAAGTGCTGCGGACAGTTCAAGGCCCTGTGTGAAGTGAAAATAGCAGGGGACATCTTGAGCTCAGTGGACTAATGATGTTCATCTGTCTTTGCCGCTAACAGCTGTTATAAAAGATTAAAAAAAAAAAAAAAGCCAAGTGTAGGAGTCTTTATATTTGCACTGCATGCACTCAATGTTAAGGATTTTAATAATATTATCAGAACTTATATCACTTTCCCTTTCAATGTTTTTTTATTATTAAGTATGCATAAAATCTCTCTTGCTCCCTGTCATCATTGAAATCACATCTGTTGTTGTGACAGCGCTTAAAAAATGAGACTTTTAGCCAATCAGAAATGTCCTCTGGCTGTCAATCATGTTTCACCTTCAGGTTTGCTGAAATGTCTTTGTAATAGGGCACTGGAGGTCATATCTGTGCTGATTTTTATTCATGTAGACTCACGCCTACACACACTTTGTGCTCATTAATGAAACATGAGAAGAACAACCTGTAAATTGTTCTGGAATCCATTGAAATGCACATTTTTTTCATTTGTTTTAAGAACTGAATTACAAAAATATATATAGGAATGACCATGTAAACAGTTTGCATAGAAATTCGAAGCACAGAAATTCTCCAGGGTCTTGAAAAGATTTAAATTGTCTTAATAAAATTAAAAAAAAGGTTTTATTGTTTTAGGTCTTAAATCATTTTAAACAGGTCTTAATTTCCTATATCCATGTAAAGCTAATCTGCCAAACACCCATGTAACCATTAACATTTATTCCCCAAAAAAGTTTTAACAAAATTTTATTTATTAACTTTATTTACAGATATGGTTGAACTGTGTTTTTTACTACAACATTTGTTTTTATTTTATTTTTTTATGTTTTAACTGGGCCATTAGAAGAAATACTTGGTGTTTATCCTTGTGTCTGAAGCTTAATTCATAATGGTCTTTAAAAGGGTGTAAAAAGTCTTAAATTTGACTTGATGCAACCTTTACCAAACTAAAATATGGTAAAAAAATATATCTGTGGTTGCCAGAATTTACCATACAAAATGTACAGTAAACCATATTTAATAAATTTATATATTGTTAAAAGGGGACCTATTATGCAAAAATCACTTTTATAAGGACTTTAAACACAGTGGTGTGTGAGCTAACCAGCCTCTAATGATAAAAAAAATAAATTATATTTTTTAGAATCACACTTCATCAAAACAGTCTGCAGAATTGTCATTTGATTGACATTCTCCCTTTGTGCATGTCATAAGAGGGAAATAGTGATGGGAAGTTCGGATCATTTTACTGACTCGGATTTTTGAGTCTCGTTCATCAAGATGAACGAATCTTTTTTCGAGTCATTTTGTTAATTTGGTTCAATTTGCCAAAATATTATTAAAATGTTACGAATTGCTTCCAAACACATCTACAACTAGCCCAAAAGGTTGATTGCACGACAAATAAGTCATAAATAAGATACTATAAGAAGGAGAAAATAATAATTCAATGTTTACCTGCTCTTTTGTCTATGAAGGCATTTTTGTCTCTTTGCTCAGCTCACCTCTTCATGTCTTCAAATGTCAGGGGTTCATTCACGTTACGCTGACAGTCACAAATAATCTTAATCAATGCAGTTTAAGCCATGATCATTCGTTCATCACGTGATAGAATGACTCAAACCCGATAGAGGACTCGAGAGATAAACGGTTCAATTCTTTTTGCGGCTTTAAACGCGTATGATTGGCCCGTGAGGAACGAGTGACTCAGACCCGATAGAGGACTCGAGTGATGAAGGGATCAAAACTTTTTCCGACTCTAAACGCATATGATTGGATTCTGCCAATGTGATGAAGACTTGAAATGAACGATATCACCTGCACAAATGTGCGCACGTGCGGATGAACGAATCACTCCCTTAGAGGACTCGTAGTTCCCGAGTCATATTGAAGATTTGTTCAAAATGAACGAATCGTTCATGAACGACCCATCACTAGAGGGAAAGCTTCGCTCATAAGTGATGATCTCGTTAGCATAGACAGCCCTGAGTGAGAAGCAGCCATCTGCCATTAGACTTTTCACATCGTACCTGCTGAAAACAATGCCAGTGACTAAGAGGCATTAAAAAATGCTGAGTATTAGGAAGCTCAAATGAACACCTAAAGGCTGATTTATACTTCAAGCGCACACGTATGCTCCTGGGCAGCCTTTGCACGTGCACATAGCCCTTACTGTGGCTAACGGTGACGTCCACCTCTTAAAAAAATTTAATTGCACTTTATACCGACGCATAGTGCAAGCTCTGGGATTGGTCGGCTTGGTAGCTGTGACGAATGTAGGCTTGGGTGAGAGCCGCGAGCCTGATAGAGCAAGTGTTTACAAGTGTCGAATCCTGTGAAGGAGCTCCAGATGGAAACTTTTGTTTTGTGTTTACCTTATGATTAAATATGTTGCACATCCGCCGGTTCCCACCACTGAATGAGTGAGTTTTAGCTACTTGTATGGTCGCGTAACAAAACACCCACACTCAAACTCGACACAGAGGAACATAAAAACCTACTGTCAGCTAGCGTTTCTGAAGAGTTACTGCAGAGCTAAACAAACAGCACACAGAAGTATTAATGCATGACTACGTGCAAGGCTGGCACCGTGGCTCATGCGATCACTCGACGCAAAAGTATAAATCAGCCTTAAGTCTCAATGGACTGCCTTCTTCTATGCCACTAATTTAGAAATGTTCAGTTTTTCACTAAGATAACATTAGTCCTGTTTTTGAATCTGCCACTATGCTGACACATAGGCATTTGTAGCTCCGCCCTCTTTTGAAAAGAGTACAATCTTATTTGAATTTAAAGAGACAGTCACCAAAACGGCACAATTTCAATCAAACCCTAGAAGAGGCAGCTTCAAAGAGTTATAAAAAATAAATGTTGAGTATTTTGAGCTAAAACCTAACATACTCATTTTACAGAGTAAAAAGGGGCATAATAGTTCCCCTTTAATACACCAATGATTAGAAGTATTAACATATAAATAGTAACTTTTAAATAGCAAAATTATTACCAACAGCAGGTGGTGATGGGAAAGCCAATTGAATCTTGGCTCTTTGAATTTTCACTTTAAATCAGAACAAAACATTTTCATATAATATGTTCATTTCATCTCCGTGAACTCTTCAGCAGCTCTGAAAAATAAATCTAAAAGGAGGACAAATGTATTACATCAGTTGTTCTCCTCATTTGTATTAAAATATGCTTTGAATGAAAGTCTGCTAAATCATTACAAGTGAAATGTACAGTAAATGTAAGTAGCAAACGTCTGATAGTCTTTGTTCAAGTCATAGATATGGTCATGGTATTGGAACTATGTTGGAGGTTTCATTGGTTAATATAGCATTAGTAGTGCCCTTTATCCCTGATGAGTTTATAGTAAATCTAATATCAAGTGTATTAGACTTTGTTCTATTATATTACATTGATTTGTTTTTCACTAGGGATGTTGCTCTTGCAAAGTACAGCATTAATTAACAAACACCGTCTGGGACCTTTAATCCCTTAACAGAGTTCATGAAGTTCATGTGAAAGCTGCGGGCAATGTGAGCAGTTTAAATGTAAGTAACTGTGTTCACAAAGTGTTGTAGTGCTCTGAAAGTGTGTGTGTAGGTTCAGTTGTGTGTTTTTGAGGCACTTGCAGTATGCGGGGTGGGGTTGTAGACAATGCATTCAGTTGCAAAAAAATATATAGAATAGATGCTCTTTTACACTGTGATCCACATTTTTTAATGTCATTTTAGTATTTTTAAATACAAAAAGGTTAATTATACTTTTTTTTTTTTTTACACAATTTAGCTGAGTATTTTCAAATTTAGTGATTTTAGTATTGCCTATTTTTTTTTTTTTTTTAACGATGATTAGGCTCTATCTGCTTTTGTTTCAGAAAGTTGAATGCCTTGACATTTTAACATTACACAGCTAATGAGGGTTGTGGATATTTGATAATGTGCCAGTTTATTCATGTTCTCTCTTCCTGAAATTTATTGAAACATTAGGGTTTGATTTTGAATTTTCTCTTTTGATTCTGGGATTTACCATGAACAACTTAAAGTTTTCGCTCATTCGTTCACTTGCTCATATGCTCTTTTCTTTTGGCTCTTTTGTTCCTATGTTTGTTCATTCGTTCATTTATTTGTTCGTTCTTTCATCCATTCATTCATTCTTTCTTTCCTTTGTTCATTTCTTTCTTTCTTTCTTTCTTTCTCTATCTTTCTTTTCTTTCTTTCTGTCTTTCTTTCTTTCTCTCTCTCTCTTTTTTTCTTTCTTTCTTTCTTTCTTTCTTTCTTCAGTTTTCACTTTTCAGCGATTTTTTTTTTATTATTATTATTTTTAATTGTAAAAAAAAATGTCCCCCCAAGCGTGTTCAAATAATTGCTTTTACCAAATTGTTAAGGATTTAACCAATTTAACATTTAAAATGTTTAACTTTTTCCTCAAATTTTCATGAAAACTGAAATTAAGTGAACTTTAGGGTTCATAAACTAATTTCGAGATAATTTATGATTGATCATGGCTGGTCTGGCATTAGCTAACAAATGACTCACTAATCAGACAATTCTTAACTCATCATCATAAATAATCAGAGTTTCTCCCCCCAGTTATCTTCGTCCCCCCAGCCCTACTCCTCACTTTTCCTAGATAGAGTGGCGGGCCAGTGGTTAGCACTGTTGCCTCGCATCAAGAATGTCACTGGTTCAAGTCCTAACCAGGCCAGTCGACGTTTCTGTGCAGAGTTTACACGTTCCTCCCTTAGTCCAATAAGTGAATTGACCACAACAAATTGGCACCATTGACACAGTTCTTAGTAAGCAGTATATTTCTTTATAGCTATCCCTATGATCTGTCATTAGCCTTAAATAAGCCTGGGGAGTACCCGAGACCTACCTGAGCTCAAACTCCTCTCTCGCCCTGCAAACGAAAGGGAGCCCCGGCTTGATGATCTTATGAGCACAGGGCTCTCTCCCTAGAACAGCATGCCAAACACACTTTATAATCAATCTTCAGTGTGAACTCTTGAAACCAGATTGAAATTTTGACTCTTGTCCCCAAAGATGCTATACATTTTTGTTGTTTTTATTCTTTTTCTTATATATATATATATATATATATATATATATATATATATATATATATATATATATATATATATATATATATATATATATTTCAATTAATATTTAAATCTGGTTTTATTGTCTTTTTTTTTTCAAGAAAAAATAAAAATTATACTGGTGTAGTGACCTCTTAGGGGAAAACAGATTTAGGACCCTCTGAAATGTTTTACTTTGTTATTTAGCTAAAAATTAGAATTAAACCAGTTTTGAATTTTGTAATATAATGTAATGATTTTGTTTTCACCTAAAACTGTAGAATACTAATGATTTACTCTGCCCTAGAAATAAATTTCATGTGCTTATGTCCTCTAATACAGGGGTTCCCAAACTTTTCAGTCTGCGACCCCCAAAATAACAATGTCAGCGACTCGCGACCCCCATTTTTGAACGTGGTTATACTGTAAATATATAAAACCTTGCTGATACAACTATAGACATATATAAACATGAGCATATTGACAACACAAAAATGTCACAGTCTATTAACAATGTAATGCTTGTTTTTAAGTCATTTATTAATTTAATTACATTTTAATATAAAAACTAAAGGCTGATGGCTGATTTTTATTTGTATGTTGTTGTTTCTTTAGCGCAAAGATTACCTATCTTCTGTGGGTCATAAATATAATATGGTATTTCAAATAGTTTAATGAAATGTATTTGAGTTTTAGAAATCACAGAGCGGCCCCTTGTCTTTGTCCCGCGACCCCCCAGGGGATCCCGACCCCCACTTTGAGAACCACTGCTCTAATAAGACAACAGAAACTGACAACAGACAATAGAAATAGAAAACCAAATTGCAGAATTCATTCATACACAGAACATGCAGACTTTATATTAAAACAGCTGTTTAATATTTACAGACAGTAGTTCATAGGTGTACAGCTCTACTTTTGATTTATTCATTCACATGTAATAAACTCCACGACATTATATAGCTAAATCCATTTTTAATAGCTTTTTTTTTGTGCACATTTTATGTGTGTTTTCAGCATCAGAGAAATAATATGCCTAAAAATAGCCATACATATAACCAAAAGAATACAGAAATCAAATCGTGGGTGGGATTTTATGAGGTATACAATAGCATTAATAATGAATCACGAATCATCCAGCGTTTCTGGAAACACCTGATATTTTGTGTGTATAATTACATATATGAATAATTCATTGTGTTTGCTAAGAAACCATTCAAATTCCAGTTCATAAATGGAATTGAGATGCATGAGGCATTCTCAGTTCAATTCTGCATGATGTGCAGTCCCGTAGAGCATGTCAAGGGCATGGTTTTGACTCCTGGAGAACAAACACTAATATAACTTGAATGCACAAAACACTCTCTTGACATGTACCAAATAATTCACTGAAAATATGCATGTAATTTCTCAATGGCAAAGTCTTTCTTTCTTTCTTTCTTTCTTTCTTTCTTTCTTTCTTTCTTTCTTCATACACTTGTTCATCCATTCGTTCATCTATTCATTCTTTTTTGTTTGTTTGTTTACTTGTTTGTTTGTTCGCTTATTTGTTCATTCGTTCGCTCTCTTTCTCCCATTCGTATGTTCATACGTTCATTCTTTCATTCATTCGCTTGCTCATTCGCTCGTTTGTTCCTGCGTTCTTTAATTCTTTCTTTCTTTTTCTTTCTTTCTTTCTTTCTTTCTTTCTTTCTTTCTTTCTTTCTTTCTTTCTTTCTTTCTTTCTTTCATTTATACGTTTGTTTTTTCATTAGCTTTCTTTCTGTCTTATGCTTGTTCATTCATTTATTTGTTCGTTCATTTGTTATTTCTTTTGTTTGTTTGTTTATTTGTTTGTTCGCTCATTTGTTCATTCGTTCGCTCTTCCTTTTGTACGTGTGTTCATTCGCTCGTTCGTTTGTTCTTTTTTCTTTCTTTCCTTCATTCGTTCATACACTTGTTCATTCATTCATTTGTTCATCCATTTGTACTTTTCTTTCTTTCTTTGTCCATTAATTATTTCTTTTGTACATTTGTTTATTTATTAGCTTGTTTGTTCATTTGTTCATTTTTTTGTTTATTTATTTGTTCTTTCTTTCATTTGTTTCATCTTTCTTTCTTTCTTTCTTTCTTTCTTTCTTTCTTTCTTTCTTTCTTTCGTATGTTTGTTTGTTCATTCATTCATTTATTCATTCATTCATCCATTGTTATTTATTTTGTTTGTTTGTTCACTCATTTGCTCATTCGTTTGCTCTTTCTCTATTCCTTTTGTATGTTTCTACGTGCGCTTGCTCGTTCGATTGCTCGTTCGCTTGCTCGTTGGCTCACTCGTTCTTCCTTTTTTTCTTTAAAATTTTTTTCTTTTTTTCCCATTCGTTCATATGCTTGTTCATTCGTTTGTCATTTCATAATTTTTTTTGATTGTTTGTTCGCTTTCTTTCTTTCTTTCTTTCTTTCTTTCTTTCTTTCTTTCTTTCTTTCTTTCTTTCTTTCTTTCTTTCTTTCTTTCTCTCTTTCTTTCTTTCTTTCTTTCTTTCATTCATTTATACGTTTGTTTTTTCATTAGCTTGTTTGTTCATTCATTCGTTCATTCATTCATTTGTTTGTTCTTTCTGTCGTTTGTTTCATCTTTCTTTCTTTCTTTCTTTCTTTCTTTCTTTCTTTCTTTCTTTCTTTCTTTCGTACACTTGTTCATTCATCCATTTGTTCATCCATTTATTCCTTCTTTTGTTTGTTTGTTTGCTTGTTTGTTCATTTGTTTGCTCTTTCTTTTCATATGTTTATTCGTTTGCTCGTTCGATCGTTCATTTGCTCACTCTTTCTTTCTTTCTTTCTTTCTTTCTTTCTTTCTTTCTTTCTTTCTTTCTTTCTTTCTTTCTTTCTTTCTTTCTTTCTCTTTCTTTATTTCTTTTTTCTTTCTTTCTTCTGCACTGAAAGGAGAAAAATGCCTTAGGACAGTCATGTTTTTTTTAACACTCGCACAGGCTGCCTCAGCTGCAGGTGCCATTGTAATGACGGTCTTTGAAATCTCTACACCGCACTATACTGAGAGGAGGCGTGATGCTCAGCTGGTTGCTATGGCTCTCCTCCTCTCAAGCCAGAAAGATCACAGAGGCTAATGGAACAAATTTCCAAACATTAAGAGGTGAACATATCTGGGTCAGCTCATCCCCCTCACTTCCTATAGGAAACAAGCTAACAAACAAGCAGAGCGTTATAAACGTGCGCATCAATGTGTGAGTGATTTCGACATTGTCTGCAGCACCTGACAAACTGTTGCGCAGGTAATCAAGTGCGGCACACTGGGATAATTTCACCAGTGTCAGAGAAATGAGAGGTCAGATCGCTGCGTGTGGCACTTTGCAGGCAGCGTTTACCTGTTTGAGGTGTTTATCTAGGGCATGAACAAAAGACACAAGTGTACTTTTGTGAAAAAACACATATTGTGAGCATGTACTAGGTAGTAATTCTAGATTATACCCAAGCTATATTAAGCTTCTTTCATAATGCGTGTCAAAATGTGGTTGAAGTACAGTCATATGAAAAAGTGTGGACACACTATTGAATTCAATGGGCTTTGACTGGACTATTGAGACATCTTGATTTAAAAAAAATGTTTTAAAAGTCTCGTGGTTCATTCAGATTTAAACCATATTTTTTCATGTATTTTGTAGTTGCGCTGTCATGAACTTTATTCTTTTTATATGTGTTAAGTGAGTCTGTGGTAAAGTTCCTGTGGCGTTTGCTGTGTCTTTGAGCATTACAAAATCTTGGGTGAATTTGTTGGGTTGTCCACTCCTGGTAATATTTGTGTATGTTTTAATGGCCTGCAGTTGTAAATTTATGCTTTCTAACTGGAATGATGGACTTTTAAATGTTTGGAAACAGAAAGTTTGAAGTTCTTTTTTGTTCTTTGTTTGAGGGCAAACAGAATTTCAAAAAGGCTGAGTGATGGTATACTGTTTTCAAACGCTTTGACACTGCTTGAGTGTACTCCTAAACACAACAACGAGTGAGAAAGAGAAGAAAAGTTTCATAAATAATCACAAACATCCTTTAACACATAGAGCGCCAATTAGAAGGTGTTTAAGACCAAAGCGAACTCACCAAAAAGCTTATTTTGGTTTCGACCTGCTGAAACAAACTCAAAAAGAACTTTGTTTTGTCTGTATTTTGTTCGAAATTACATCAATGCAGTTCATTTTTCAATTTCATTTAGAATATATTGGGGCCTTTAACACACACCTAAAATCTTCAGACCATCAAACTGCAAAAAATTCTACTTTAATTGAGGTGCACACACTCGCAGATGATTCAAATTAAATCAAATTAAAGCATGATCAATTAATCAAAGAAACTATAAGTATTTTATGTTTTGTCAGTTCAGTGGCCATTTAGTGTGAATTTATTAAAAACTCATCGAAATTCAAGTACTGTCGTATGAAAATGTAAGTTTTCTAAAAGAAGACATGGCACCAAACCCTATTCTTAACCCAGTCGTCATTGGGGGATAAGCAAATCATACTAAATTGTACAAATGAAATTGTGCGAATTCATACAAACTAGCCACTTAATCTAAAAGTTATGAAACGCTGTGATATAGCATCGACCTGACTGTAACTTACCCTCTTAATCCCTTAATGTTAACAGTAATGATGTCATTTGTCACCCATGACTTTTCTATTTCAGCTTTATTTTGTTAAAAGGTTAATTCAACCAAAACTGATGACTTGAACTGTTTCAACCTGCCGAAACGAACTCAAAATGAATTTAGTTTTGTTTGGATTTTGTTTAAAATGCTGTCATTTCAGTGAGTTTTGTTAAATTTCATTTGAAATATATTGGGGTCTTTAACACCTGAAATCGTCAGACCAACAAACTGCAAAAACACTTACACTTTAAGCAAATTGTACTATTTTACGTTTTGTCAGTTTAGTGACTAATTTGTTCAAATTCGTACTAAGTATTGTAAAAGCATTCAGGCTTGAAAAATTAAAATTAGAATTTTAATATTAAAACAACACATTTTATTGAATTGTTTATATAACAAAGACTATGCAGTATAATTTACATTTGATTATTTAATTTCTGTATACCTGAATACAGTTCGACTCCTGTGAAAAAATAAAATGCTGTTTATTTAATTGGAATCTTTTTCTTATTGAATTTCTCTGTGCTTGTAGATTGTATCTTATATTTTATGCATATGAACTCAGAATCATCCCAATCATTTTTTGTAAACAGTTAACGCAATATATTCATATTGCAATATATATCGCAGAATAAAATAGGATCGGAATGTTAGATTTTTCCAATATCGTGCACCCCTAGTACACTGAAAAAAGTGTTGCATGCAGAACTGTTGCAAACAATTTGTTTGTGTTTAATTTAAACAAACAAATTAAGTTTAGTCATGTTCAACTTAATTTGTTTGTTTAAATTCAGCCCAAATAAATTGTTTACAACCTCTTAACATAAAGAAATTGAGTAAATCCAAGGAATCATCTTTGAATAATTTTTTTTAGTGTATGAATTAAAAAGACTAATTATGCTTTAAAAAGTTCTTGAAAGTTCATGAAAACACGGAAACCCTAGTATTGAATACAAACCTCTTGACTTTTGTTGTTGTTTCATTCACCACAAAACATTTCAAAGTCATTTAAGCATCAATTTGTCAATAATTTATTGCATTCTTTCCTATTCTTTCATCCTGTTTGGCAGAATTTATTACAATTAGTTAGAATTTGAATTTAATTGACCACATTACTCATACAAATGAACCGGGAACAGCATCAGACACACACAACTTCAGTTTTCAATCTTCTAAGTGTGTATTATGGCTTTGTGCATGATGAATGAATTTCAACTAAGTGGTGAGGAAAATTTGTTATTGATTTGCTCACAGGAGAAGGCATTTAAGAGTTTCCTTTTTTATTTAGCAACCCCTGAGTCTCGCTGCACTGGGTGTGAAGGTTGTTTATTTAGTTCATAGCTCATTTTGTGGCAACGTTTTCATCTGGTCCATGCAACCTTTATCAGTTCATCTTGTAAATAGTTCTGGCTGTTTTGATGCTGTGCCAGTTCCAAGTGATTTTTATGATGCTGTCATGACTTATGCTGTTGTAATGAGCTTTTAAAGACTCACTCCTCGAGGAAGCAGATGTTTCAGTGGGCTCGGGACCAATTTTTGAATCATCTTTTGATTTAAAACTGTAAATGAAGGTGGCACATGTGACTTTGAGAAAGTGGAGTGATATAAAAGGTCGCAGAAAATGATATGATCAAATTGATTTTTTGTGTATGTGTGTGTGCATGTGAGTGTGTGTGTTTTCTTTTAAACGAATCATATCATGAGGTTTAAAGGGATAGTTCACCCAAAAATTACTTCCTTTGACTTTCTTCTGTTGAACACTCAAAAAATAAACATAGTTGTTTTATGTTCAGTCCACTTAAATTCGCAAACTAAGGGTGCTTTCTCACCTGTGAATCGATTCAGTTGTTCCGAAATAGAGATTACAATTGTTATATTGTTGCTCTTTGCTCTTGGAGCGGTTCGCTTTCACACTGCAAAGTTTCTAAACGGACCAAAAGAGCTAACGCGTCACGTGCAAGTAAACTCTCCTTACATTGGTCAGTGTCAGGGTTTATTTTGCAGCGTCCCGCTCAGCTGTCAGGAGAGGTGGTGGTTTGGTGGTGATTGACAGGGTGCGCGCGCGCGACATGTCTGAGGAGAGACGCGGTGGGGAGGGGTGAGAAGTGTGCGCGACGATGCCTATTTGAGGGAGGGAGATGCAAGATTACCGGGAGATCATCACTCGTTTGCGGGCATTCGGAGACTCGCGAAACTTCCCGCCCTACTCATAATTCTCTCTTCATATAGCCGTAAGCCTATTACATATCCATAAAACACTGTGATATAACCGCGCTCGGATCGGATCGCTTTCTCACTGCAATCGAACCGCTCCAGGGTTCGTTTCAATCGAGACCACCTAATTCAAGCGATCTCGGAGCGATTACTTTGGCGCGGAACAGAGCGCGATTGCCCTGTTCACATATGCCAATCGAACCACGCTAACTGGGCAAACGAGATACGTTCCGAAACTAAAGTGTAGGTGTGAAAGCACCCTAAAGTTAACTTAATTTCTTCATGTTACCCCAACACAACACAATTCAATTGTGTAGAACCTACCAATTTAACAGTGAACACAAAAGAAGAAATTGTGTAGAAAGCTGGAAACCTGTAACCATTGACTTTTACAATTTGTTTTTCCTACTAAGGAGGTCAATGGTTACAGGTTTTCAACATTTTTCTAAATATCTTCTTTTGTGTTCAAAAGAAAATCATAGAGGTTTGAGACCACTTGTGAACACTGTAATAAATGCTGGGTTCCCCACAATCGTGTGATTGGGGCAACATGAAGTAATTGAGTTTATTTATTGGTGTTTGCAAATTTAAGTGGATTAAACATAATACAATTTAGTTCATTCATTCATCGATCATTCATTCAATTTTATTTGCTCTTCCGGGGCGGGTCACGGGGACAGCAGTCTTAAGAAAGAACCCCAGACCTCCCTCTCCCCAGACAGTTCCTCCAGCTCCTATGGGGGGATCCGTCCAACATATCCTGGGTCTTCCCTGAGGCCAACTCCTGGTGGGGTATGCCAGAAACACCTCCCTAGGTAGGCGTCCAGGAGGCATCTGAAACAGATGCCTGAACCACCTCAGCTGACTTTTCTCGATGTGGAGGAGCAGTGGCTCTACTCTGAGCTCCTCACCCTATCTATAAGGGTGTGCCCTGCCTCCCTGCAAAGGAAACTCATTTCAGGATCTGAGATCTTGCCCTTCTGGTCATGACCCAAAGCTCATGACCATGTTTGAGGGTAGGAACGTAGATTGGCTGGTAAATCGAGAGCTTTGCCTTTCAGCTCAGCTCCTTCTTTAACACAACGGATTGGTACATCGACTGCATTACTGCTGCTACTGCACCAATCCGTCTGTCAATCTCACGTTCTTTCCTTCCCTCACTCAACAAAATCCCAAGATACTTGAACTCCTCCACCTGGGGTAAGGACTTTCCTCCAACCTGGAGATGGCAAACCACCTTTTTCCAGTGGAGCACCATGGCCTCGGACTTGGAGGTGCTGATTTTAATCCCAGCTGCTTCACACTCGGCAGCAAACCGCCCCAGTGCATGATGAAGGTCCATGTTCGATTGAGCCAACAGAACAACATTGTCTGCGAATAACAGAGATGAAATCCTGTGGTCCCCCTCCAGCCCAAGGCTGTGCTTTGAAATTCAGTCCATAAAAATTATGAACAGAATTTGTGACAAAGGACAGCCCTGCTGGAGTCCAACATGCACTGGAAACAAGTCTGACTTATTGCCGGCAATACGAACCAAACTACTCTGTTCATACTGGGACGAGACAGCCCTTAACAGAGCGCCTCTGACCCCATACTCCCAGAGCACCTTCCACAGAATGCCACGAGGGACACGGTTGAATGCCTTCTCCAAGTCCACAAAACACAAGTGGACTGGTTGGGCATACTCCTGCATAGCGTGTAAAGAGCTGGTCCAGTGTACCTCTGCCTTTTTTCAGTGAGTAAATAGTGAGCTTAATCAAATGTTTGTGTGAACCATCCCTTTAACTGTTGTGAATTGCCAAAGGTAAGATCTCAACATTTCCTCACCAGTCCAGAAAGACCATTTATCAATAGTAAGCTGTTGAAATTGGTTATTGTGTAATCTATTTCTGCCTCAAGGATGAATGAATAAACATGACCAACCACTTTTATGCATCCACAAATCATTTTCAGAAACATGTCCTGCATAACCACAGGGATGTATTAAGGAGGATTAAAGAATGTATATTATTTTACACACACACACACACACACACACACACACACACACACACACACACACACACACACACACACACACACACACACTGATTCGAGTCCAGGCTGGGTCAGTTGACATTTCTGTGTGGAGTTTGCATGTTCTCCCAGGGTTTGCGTGGGTTTCCTTTGGGTGATTTGGTTTCCCCCACAGTCCAAAAACGTGCTTTAGATGAATTGGATCAACTAAATTGGCTGTAGTTTATGAGTGTGTGTGAATGTGAAAGTGTATGGATGTTTCCATGTCTAGGCTGTGGCTGGAAGGGTATCCACTGTATAAAACATATTCTGGAATAGTTCCCTGTTTATTCCACTGTGGCAACCCCTGACAAATAAGGGTCCAAGGCAGTGGTCTCAAACTCAATTCCTGGAGGGCAACAGCTCGCAGATTTTAGCTCTAACCACCTCTGAATCACACCTGCTTAATAGTCTCTAAGAGTCTTAAACACCTTGATTATTTGGATTTGCTGGGTTTGATTACAGTTGGAACAAATCTGTGCAGAGCTGTGGCCCTCCAGGAATTGAGTTTAAGGCGCATGGTCTAAGCCGAAGGAAAATGAATTGATTAATGAATGTTTCTTGAATTCACTATATAACCAGATTAGCTTGTATATTTAATACCAACAAATCCATTTTGAATTGAAAATAGCTATTTCTTAGCTATAGCTATATTTGAATCACATACATACTTTTTAAGTAAACAAATTTGATTGATTCCACTATGACGCTTATGCTATTCATTTAAATAAGTGCATTTTAAAAACATGATTATGTAAATGAAATCTGATTGCTTCAATATAGAATAAATGCAATTCAACATAAAGGTTTAGGTTTTTGAGTGCACTAGATGAAAATACTATTAATACGTAGTTTGTGAGTGTGTTTATGGCTTTAATTGTTGAAAATAAATAACTGATGTTTACTGTAAACTTTGTTTCTGATCACATCAGTTGCCATGTACATCGGCGGACTTGAGATGAGTTGACCATGACGGCAGAGTTTGAGTCCGGGGAAGAACGGTTCCAGAAAGCAGGTAAGACAAAAACAGAAGCCAAAAAACTAAATAACAGAGTGAGAATGTGGTAAAATCTGTGGTAAAGATTAGGCCACGGCTGTTTGTTTTCTGGATTGCTTTTTAAAACTGTTGGTTGGGTTTAGGGAAGTGGGTAAGCAGGTCAATCAGTGCTTTTGAAAACACTATTGGTTGGGTTTAGGGAAAGAGGAGGGAGGTTCAGTAATTTGGTCAGTCAGTCAGTCGACAGCACCCTCTGGTGGATTTATGTGAGAACAGCGGGTGCGAATGGCACTTGGAAGGAAATTTGAGGTCTGAAAAAGTGGACACAGCGGCCTCTGGAGGATTCGCTGAACCAAAAATGCAAATAAATAAATAAATAAATGTAGCTCCTAGGACAGGGATCACCAAACTTGTTCCTGGAGGGCCGGTGTCCTGCAGATTCTAGCTCCAACCCTAATCAAACACGACTGAACAAGCTAATGTAGGTCTCACTAGGTAAACTTGAAACACCCAGGCAGGTGTGCTGAGGCAAGTTGGGAGCTAAACCCTGCTGGGCACTGGACCTGCAGGTACAAGATTGTTGACCCCTGTCCTAGGATGTATTTGGCGCTCTCCAGAAATGCATATAGCGGTATGTTTTCAGAATGAGCCTGGGTCGAATTTATCACATTTTACATCACCAAAAAAGTCATCAAACACCCAAATTTACCACACCAAAACATTTTTTCAGTGCACTGTTTACATGTGAATAGATACACTTGGAAGTCTTTAAGGAAATAAATGATCCATTTTAACACTAACACGCTGTCATAAGCAGACGAGAAGGGTTCATGGCAAACTCTGTCTTCCTTGAAAACCGTGTGACTCAACACAATCAGAATGTGTTATTATATGTGTCGCGGGATGTTAGACCAATGAGATTTTACTGAAGGCGAGGCTAACAGTGGACTTTATACAGAAACTAAGCAACCAACAAGATGCCTCATATCTCATTAACTTCCCATCACAGCTGGTTACAAGAAAAATATTTACACAGAAGAAATTTTATGGTTAGGTCAAAGAAAAGCTGGCTGATGGCCATGGAAACTAGTGAGATCTGGGTTGTTTTCTATCCCTTCTTTGGCTTCTTTCTCCCCACATTTCCTTGCTATCAGACTTTCGTTATCTCTCTCGTGTCTCCTTCCCATGTAATGTCGACCTGAAACTCTCCCTCCTCCCATCCCGAAGTGTTCGCATTACTTTTTCACAGCTTGTCATTTCTCATTGCTGGTCACTATAACCTTCAGAGTTAATGCTCGGCGTTCAAAAGTGCGTTCATCTCGACTCTTTCCTCTTCATATCATTTTTCACTTTGACCTTTTCTATCTGATTATCTTAAAGTAAACTGGATCACGCTCCCGCAGCATGTAAAGTGTTAGTCTCCGAAGCCCTTTTTACCCTTCATTTATTTATCCGTCAGTCTGAGAGTGTGAACGCATTGCTGTCAAACCACTTGAGAAAAGTGTGGCTGGCTAACAGCTGGTATCATGTTTATTTTAGTTTTATTTGTAGTTGAGACTGTCCATATAATGACCTTCAGAATGACTGTAATCACTGTAAGTTAGAGTGATGATGGGGTTTGGGGGAGCTGATTTACCTCTGACAGCTCTGTGAAACATGATGAAAATTAAATAATTATGGCTATTACTGTAATGGCTTTTAACAGAGACCGAGCAGAACTCAAACTTTTTTTTTTTCCAAGGAAGAGTGTCTTTAAGCTTCTTGTCTTTCTGGCCTGTTGTTTGTAAACTCTTTTGAATTGTGCTGCTGGTGCTTTTGAAATGTATATCTCTGCTTCTGTTACTCGAAAAAAAAAAAACAGCAGAATGGCATATTATTCAGCTGAATACAAAGCTGAAAGTGCTCTGAGGCAGAGAGGTAAATCTCAAGAAAAAAAGTTTTTATATATATATATATATATATATATATATATATATATATATATATATATATATATATATATATATATATATATATATATATATATCTTGCATCAGAAAATGAAAACCCTTTTTGGACCATTACACTCAATATGCTGAATCCTTTCTCTGACATGTTTTGTATTAAAGTAAGCCTTGATTAATTTAGTACAACAAGTAGTAGTATTATGCTTACAATTGCAGAACAGAATGTGGAAATGTCTTCTGAGTTTGCCTTTAAATTAATGTAATGACATTCAGGGCCCTATGATAAACCAATAAGGCGCAAGATGTGTTTGGCGCAATTTGTGGCTATTTTTAGATCATTCATTCATTCATTTTCTTGTCGGCTTAGTCCCTTTATTAATCCGGGGTCGCCACAGCGGAATGAACCACCAACTAATCCAGCAAGTTTTTACGCAGCGGATGGCCTTCCAGCCGCAACCCATCTCTGGGTAACATCCACACACACATTCACACTACGGACAATTTAGCCTACCCAATTCACCTGTACCGCATGTCTTTGGACTGTGGGGGAAACCGGAGCACCCGGAGGAAACCCACTCGAACGCAGGGAGAACATGCAAACTCCACACAACGACAACTGAGCCGAGGCCTTAACGATTGCCTTAACGAGCAGTTGGACAGGTGAACCTAATTAAGTGGCTGGTGAGTGTACCTATATATATATATATAGAGAGAGAGAGAGAGGCATCAACCCCCATTGGACCAAACAAGCAGTCTATTCTTGAAAAAAATGTTTTGTTTTGTTTATATCAAGAAAGTCACATGGTCATGCTTTTTTCTTTTCATTTTTGGTGTTTAATTTTCATAACAGTGTGATGTCTTCATTTGAATATCAAAATATCTTTATCTTGCATATGTTATCACTTCCTGCCTCCCTTACCATGCCATAGTTTATAGTTTTTAATCATATTACCTCCAGATTAGTCAGGTTTGTTTGGCACTTGTAAATGTGGCACCTAGAGTGAGTGTCCTGAAACAACCCCTGTCCTTTGACTGTCGTCTGTGTTTTGTGTCTACTGAAGCACATGATCTGAAATGCTGTTCACTCCATGGAACAGTTTGAAATCCTCATGCAATTGCTTTTGTACACTCGCTGTCTTGCTCATTTATATCATCTGCCAGTGCATGATCTGGAATTTTAGGGAAACTTAACATTTGGCGGTGTGTTTATTGTTGCTGCTGTGTTGTCCGACAGTGATATTCAATTAATCAATTTCAGACACATAATGTTTTACACCAAGCAAGACATCCTCGTGGTGTGATACTAATCCTTTATCAAGAGTAATGTAAGGCTTACATTAATAAATTTTTTCACACTGACTGCAATTCATTAGTCTGTGATTATGCAATTCCTGCAGAACTCATTTTAAATGGCAAGTGTGAATATATAATAATACATAAAAGTCTTTGCGCACCCAAAAATGTTAAATCGTTTACTGATCTTTACGTTGTTTCAAACCAATGCTAATTTAGTACAATGGTCATATTATAGAGTTAAAGTCAGAATTATTAGCTCCCTGTATATATTTTCCCCCAGTTTCCGTTTAATGGAATGTATTTTTTAACACATTTGTAAACATTAGTTTTAATAACTCATTTGTAATTACTCATGATTCATTTTATCTTTGCCATGATGACAGTAAATCATATTTCATTAGATATTTTTCACGATACTAGTATTCAGCTTAAAGTGACAATTAAAGGCTTAACTAGGTTGATCAGGTTACAATAAGTTAGAGTAATTATTCATATTATTTTATAATGATGGTTTGGTCAGTAGACAATCGAAAAAAAATCTATAGCTTAAGGGGGCTATTAATATTGACGTTAAAAATTAAATTGCTTTAAAAAATTAAAACTGCTTTTATTCTAGCTGGAAAAAAACAAATAAGACTTTCTCCAGAAGAAAAAAATATTATAGAAAATACATTAAAAAATTGCTTGCTCTTTTAAAGATCATTTGGGAAATATTTGCAAAAAGAAAATAAATTCACAGGAGGGTTTTTTGGCTAGTTAATTGATAAATTAATATGACAATTCAAAAGAATAACCTGGGTATCTTTAAACACAGAAGTACAGCGAACACAAATTTTTTTTCTCTTAAATTTTAGCGGACACTACAAAATCCAAATCATGGCATATCTCACATTATCAGATTTTAGATTATCATGCTCGAGGGAGCACTTTCAATGGTCTGACGTATCGGATCGATGCTAATGTTTACATTTGCTGGCTAGTGCTCTAACAGCTTTCTGCTCTCAGCCGGCATGTTCAGAACTGAGGCCATTTCTCACCAGCACTTCTGTTTGTCTGTACTGTTTTTCTGCACATTTCTGACATGTTATACAAACAGTCACAATGGTGCCAATCTTCAGCAGTTTTTTTCTCCATCTCTGCTGTCCAGCGAACTTAATACAACAGCTTGTTTTTAAGGAACTTCATCTGTCAACACCTCACATTACCAGATAATCTGAACCCATGAAAGATTAGGACATCATTTTTTTCACAGATTATCAGGGGGTGGGGAAGTAAAGATAAACTGGCCTTTTAAGCAATAGTTCACCCAAAATGGAGGTTTTGTTGTCATTCATTTACCCTTGTTTAAAAAAAAATTAGGGATGCAGTAGTACACTCAAAACATATTGTTTGCTGTTTGTTTAAATTGCTTATTTAAAATGAGCTGAATCAAAACAATTCTTGTTTTTTTGGGACAACTTAATTGTTTATGTTCAATCTTCTTAAATTTGTAAAAACAAGTTAACTTAATCGATTTGATGTGGGACAACATGAATGAATTGTGTGGAACCCAGCATTTTATTAAAGTATACCCTGAAAAAATTTTTTTGTGTTGAATTTAAACAAACAAATTAAAATTTGTAATGTTTAACTTTGTTTGTTTAAATTCAGCCGAAATAAATTGTTTACAACCACTTAACTTAATTTAGTAAATTCAAGGAATCATCTTTGAATAATTTTTTTTTCAGTGTATAGTAGTGTTGACCGATGACCAATATTGCAACCCTGCACTGTCAGAAGAGTACAATTTTGTTCTTAGAGGAACAACATATATAAATGTACATTTTAAGGTAATATATAGTACAATAAATACACACAATTATTTTTGCTATTTGTTCAAACTTCTTATTTAAAATGAGCCAAATCAACACAATTATACATTTTTTTGGGGGACAACTTATTTTCAACCCACCTAAATTTGCAAATACAATTTTTTAAACATTTATTTATGAGCTTTTTGCATTTTACAAAACTGCAACATAATAGAGGACAAACAAAACCAATACAATACAATAATAATAAAACATCAAATACAATACATAAAAATACTAACCTATGACAGAACAACCGAACAACAAATGGACAAATGCTCACGAAAGCAAAATATAATTTCGGGTATGTGAAAATAAAAGTAATTACAAAGTAACATTGTTCTTATATAATGAGAAAAATGCATTATCCTGACAACAGTATTATTGTCAAATAATAGTTTGGGCATCTAATAAAAGATTATTAAGAGTGTATATCAATTATACTTGTAAATTCCTTTATTAACAGGGGTCATTGGTTATGCTTGCATTTCTTCCAATGATTTAAGGTGTTCTAATATCTGTCCCCATGCTTTATCATGTATATTTACACTACTGGTCAAAAGTTTGCGGTCAGTAGGATTTTTAAAAGTTTTAAAATAAGCTTCTCCTGCTCACCAAGGCTGCATTTATTTAAACAGAAATACAGTAAAAATTGTGAAATGTTATTGCAGTATTAAATAACTGTTCAAAAGTTGTTTATAATTTAATTTAATAATTTATTTCAGTGATTTTAATAATGAAAAATAATTTTCAGCTTCATTACTCCAGTTTACAGATATCATTTTTATATTTATTATTATTATTATTATTATTATTATTAATAGCAATAAAAGCAATAATGAGTGAAGTAATAATTTCATTTAAAACTACATACAATAGGTAAAAAATAAATATATAAAAAATAAGTATTGAACAATTGTTTTACATTTAATAAATGCCACCTTGATAAACAGAATAATTTTATAAAAATTATTAATAAAATTAATAATAAAAAAACTGACCCCAAACCTTTGACCAGTAATTTATATTTTTTGTCTGATTAAAACAAATAAACAAACAAACAAACAAACAAACAAACAAACAAAAAAACACACTTAAGTTTTTTCAAATAAAAAAAATCTTGGCACACTCCTGACAAAAAGTCTAAAAAATTTCCAAACTCCTGACATCTTGTCTTTAGTCTATAAACTCAGGTTTCTGAAGAGGTTTAAGTAGCAGAAATAATCTAAAATGAATTGATCAATACTGTATTTTCTCATCAGACCAATAACAATTACAATAGAAAAAATTTTGATCACTAAAAAATGAATCTTATCACAATTTACTCACCCTGAGAAGGTTACAAACCTGTTTGAGTGTTTTATTTCAGCTTTAGATGGTATCAAAAGAAGGTATTTGACATCAGTAGTAGCATTTTTATTTTAATGCTGATTACAAAGTCCCAACATTCTTTACAATACCTTATTAAAACAAAACAGTAACTCATAAAGCTTTGGAGCCACTTGAGGATGAGTGAACTGTCCCATCAAGAGTTAGGTGAGGGTTAGTAAATCATGTTCAACTGATATTCTTTTAGACATACTCTTAAATATGCTTATCCCCCTTCGATAATATAAAGAGTTTGAGTTTGACGAGTGTTGGGTAAAAACTGGCCCTGTTGTAATGACAGAATATTTGCTGCGGTGTGAATAAGACCATACGCAGACAGACACAGACGTGTTCGGCATCCACAAGGGAAATAGATATTTGGCTTAAGTTGAAAAGATTCTCTATTGCTATTGATTAGACGACTGTGAAGCTCAGCAACTAAAGCTCAGGTCAATGAGCAGACTCTCTATGGACCTGTACTGTGCACCATTTACCATTAGTATTCAGGCAGGCCAATGGGCTGCTAATCTATAAGGCTTCCAATATCTGCCCACCAGGGTGGTTGTATAATTACACCACATTAATATTCATAACAAAAGCCAAAGGAGATATATCTCTAAAGGCTGAGGTTATCTCAGGTGCAGAAACAAGCTACAAATTGTATTTATACAAACTCTATAAAAAAAAGTATTATGGATTCAGTTGATTTAAAATGGGGTCAACGTGTGCTTCTACAAACCCGAAGGCATACAATTGGAAATTATCTGCCGCTCAGAGCAAAAAAGCTGAAAGAAACTTTGATTGTGTTTGGAGTTTTGCTAATGCAGACTGCAGTCCTTTGGGACTCGGTGATTCCGGTTATCGGCGCTCTCTCATTTCCGCATAGATATGTGGGCGTCAGACAAATTGAATAAATAATGCTGGAATGAAAGATAAAACACTGCTTGTCCCCTTCGGTCCAGTCCAGCTCATTTCCTCTTGCTAGGGAAGCAAGGTACGTCTTCTCATTCATATTGAGCCCACACTCTCTAATAGGACCAGAAAACTTTCTGAAGCTTCGTCATCCAACTCGAAAGCATATGGATAGTGGTTTATCTAATGTTTAACATTGTGTTAATATACACTCACCGGCCACTTTATTAGGCACACCTGTCCAACTGCTCATTAACGGAAATTTCTAATCAGACAATCACATGGCAACAACTCAATGCATTTAGGCATGTAGACATTGTTAAGACAATTTGCTGCAGTTTAAACTGAGCATCAGAATGGGGAAGAAAGGTGATTTAGGTGACTTTGAATGTGGCATAGTTGTTGGTGCCAGACGGGCTGGTCTGAGTATTTCAGAAACTGCTGATCTACTGGGTTTTCCCGCACAACCATCTCTAGGGTTTACAGAGAGTGATCTTATAAAGAGAAAATATCCAGTGAGCTGCAGTTCTGTGTGCAAATTCCTTGTTGATGCCAGAGGTCAGAGGAGAATGGCCAGACTGGTTCCAGCTGATAGAAAGGCAACAGTAACTCAAATAACCACTCAATACAACTGAGGTCTGCAGAAGAGCATCTCTGAACGCACAACACGCTGAACCTTGATATTTTCTTGGCACACTTTGGGCTCATTAGTACCAATTGAGCATTGTGTCAACGTCACAGCCTGCCTGAGTACTGTTGCTGACCATGTCCATCCCTTTATGACCACAGTGTACACATCTTCTGATGGCTACTTCCAGCAGGATAACGCACCATGTCATAAAGCGTGAATCGTCTCAGACTGGTTTCTTGAACGTGACATTGAGTTCAATGTACTGAAATGGCCTCCTAAGTCATCAGAATTCAGTCCAATAGAGCACCTTTGGGATGTGGTGGAATGGGAGATTCATATCATGGATGTGCAGCTGACGAATCTGCAGCAACTGCCTGATGCTATCATGTCAATATGGATCAAAATCTCTAAGGAATATTTCCAGTATCTTGTTGAATCTTTGAAAGGATTAAGGCAGTTATGAAGGCAAAAGTGGGTCCAACCGGGTACTAGTAAGGTGTACCTAATAAAGGGGCGGGTGAGTGTATATTTACATTTGTAGTCAGAATTATTGGCCCCCCTTTATATTTCCCCCCAATTTCTGTTGAATAGAAAGAAGACATTTCTAAACATAATAGTTTTAATAACTCATTTTCAATAACTGATTTCTTTTATCTTTGCTATGATGACAGTAAATAATATTTATCAAGATATTTATCAAGATACTAGTATTCTGCTTAAAGTGACATTAAAGGCGTGACTAGGTTAATTAGGTTAACCAAGTGAGTTTGGGTATTATTTTAAATGATTGTATAACGATGGCTTGTTCTGTAGACAGTCTAAAAATAATATTGCTTAAGGGGGCTAATAATATTGACCATAGATATATATCTTTTTAAAATTGAAAGCTGCTTATATTCTTGCTAAGATAAAACAGATAAGAATTTCTCCATGAGAAAAAATGTTATCGGAAATACTGTGAAAAATTCCTTGTTCTGATAAACATCATTTTTGAAATATTTGAAAAAGATTCAGAGGAGGAACTCTGTTATTGAATGAAATGAAAGGAGACTTTGAGTGTTATAAATCAGTTAATCTAGCAAAAAAAAAATAAAAAATGTCTATAAATTACAACGAAACATCAAAAACTTGTTTACAAACAAATCCAATTAGAATCATTTGTGAATGACACAATATTTTGATCGATTGTGAGTACAAGGTTATGGAGGTTACAGCATGATCTGGTGCATGTTACTGGGAGAGTAGAGCATCACTCTAACACTGTCTTACTGTTTAATCAATTCACACTAATTAGATTGCATTAGATTTATTCAACTCATTCATTGTCATTGTGCAGAGTACAATGCTGAGTCAATAAACAAAAGCATTTATCAAGAAGTACACTACAATGACAATAAATGCTTTTACTCAGACATTGCTAGAACATTTCTAAAGTAAAGTGTTTTAAAGAAGAGGCAAGTAACACGTTGAATTGAACTCACAATCTAGGAGAAGAACAATTTAAATGCTTCGTTAAACATTCGATATAAGAAAATCAGAAAATAGTGAATAAAGAAAATTGTGTTGATCTAGCTACCTGGCAATGGGATTTATAGTTCCCAGCATGCTTTGCGTGGGATTAAATTAAGAAAGAGAAATGTTGACAATAAAAGTACTCTTAGGTGTTTAAAGTTAATAGAAAGACTTGTTTTGTTAGAGTTTAATCTTCACTTTAGTTTGAAAATTTTTATGTAATGATTTGAGTTTTGAGACTACCACCTTGCAGAAGCACCCATGCTTTGGATGTTGGCAGCCTAATTAGCAAAAATACAGCTTGTTGCATTGGTCAGTGAGCAATAGCTGTCCTAAAATTAGTTCTGAGATCAGTTTCAATCAAGTGCTTATGAAACTCATGAAATATGCTTAAAAAGGGCTCTTTTCATTCATTTATGATAACTTCACATAAAACTAAGAGACTTGTACGACACATAATAGACATACAGTAGGTGATATTTCAGACCGTTTAATTTAAGTTAAATAAAAATACAAATGTATTAAAATTGCATTTAATTGTGTAAATAATTTTTTAGTTGGTGCTAAGCAAATTTATTGGATGTAAATCCTGCCCTCAATTAAATAGAGTTCATGCAATGAGTTATTTAGCATGTAAAGAGAAGTAAACTACAATGACAATGAATGCTTACACTGGGACATTGCAAATGATTTTAATGTAAAGACGAGTTACAGGTTGAATTGTATATAGAATTAATATAAAAGGATTTATATATATATATATATATATATATATATATATATATATATATATATAATTTTTTTTTACAACTTTGTCTTATAATATTTGTTGCACTATATTTCAAAATAATACTTTTATCTGTAATTTCTTTCTAAAAATGAAACGTTTTTAAACTACAAAAAGGCTTTTCTTACTTAGAGTTTCTTATTTATTTCAAATCCAAATATCTAGTAAATCTTAAATCAGTACCATTACTAGAAAAGCAAAAAATATTGTCTTGTTTTAAGAAATGATGAGTTTTTCCTTAAAACAATCAAAATAATCTGCCAATGAGCTGAGCAAAATAATCTAGTTTTTCATTTTGACATATTATTTTGCTTACCCCAGATTATATCGCTTAAGCTTTGACATATTATTTCTTAAAACAAGACATTTTTTGTTTGTCTAGAAAACGTTTTTTTGATTTAATACTTTATAGATATTTAGACTAGAAATGTGACAAAAAAAAAATCAAACAAAGAAAAGCATTTATTTGTAGTGCAGTAAATGAGTGTTTTGATAAGGTAACAAAACAGCGTCACTGGTCTGTCACTATTGCACAAGAGTGAGTGTAAATTATTTAGAATTTATCATGCAGCTGCTGTCAAATAGAGTAGAGCTGACTACTACTTTTTAAAAAATTTGTTGTGTGCCTTTATTGTGACAGGACAGTATATAAATAGGAAACAAAGTTTTGAAGATTGAGAAAGAGAGAGAACTTGAACTCAGGTTGCCTGAAGCACAATGTTGCTATATGTCAGATGACTCAGCCGACTCAACCTCAATGAAAATGTCTTAGATATCCTCTGACTTGATCCAGGACGCTGTTAAAAATAGGCTTTTGAGTCCAAAAGTTTGATGAGTTTCTTGAACGTGGGTCAGGATCGGTATTAGTAGGCTCAAGTCTTGTGTAATTTAAAGTAAATGTCAAATTTTAGTGATGAAGGAAAAACTGCTGTTTGACATTTCATCACAACTTTAGGTGTTTGTGTTAAGTGTGGTTTTGAGAAATGCACATACAGTACAGTGCTGTAGAAGAAACAAACCTGGCACAAACAATCCATCTTATAGATATGAGATGCAATAGGAAAAGCCATTTTTTTCATTGGACTGGACGTTCATGCAGGGCATTTCAGAAACACTTTGTCAAAAATTAGGTAAATAATGTTGTAGACAACACTAGCAAATCCATGATTTATTAGGCTAGAAATTTAATTATAATTAAGCTATCATGTTTATTTTTTTCAATCCACTGGTCACAGTTGAATGTCAAATTCAGACAATGATTTGGAGTAATAATGAATGTGATGTTACATGCCACTTTGTATCTAAATTAACCAGTTTTGCTACTTGAAAAAATTGACCTTGTTTATGAGTAGAACATTTTAACCTGCTGGATGTTTTAATGGTGCGAAGACTTTTTATACACTCACCGGACACTTTATTAGGTACACCTATCCAACTGCTCAATAACACAAATTTCTAATTACATGGCAGCAACTCAATACATTTAAGCATGTAAACATGTTCAATCTGCTGCAGTTTAAACCGAGCATCAGAATGGGGAAGAAAGGTGATTTAAGTGACTTTGAATGTGGCATGATTGTTGGTGCCAGACAGGCTGGTCTGAGTATTTCAGTAACTGCTGATCTGCTGGGATTTTCACACACAACCATCTTTAGGGTTTACAGCGAAGGGTCCGAAAAAGAAAAAATATCCAGTGAGCGGCAGTTCTGTGAGTGCAAAAGCCTTGTTGATTACAGAGGTCTAAGGAGAATAGCCAGACTGCTTCGAGCTGATAGAAAGGCAACAGTAACTCAAATAATCACTCGCTACAGCCGAGGTCTCTGAATGCACAACACGTCCAACCTTGAGACGGATGGGCTACAGCAGTGAAAGACGGCACCGAGTGCCCAACCTGTCAGATAAGAACAGGAAACTGAGGCTACAATTTGCACAGACTCACCAAAATTGGACAATAGAAGATTGGAAAAATGTTGCCTGTTCTGATGAGTCTCCTTTTCTGCTGCAACATTCAGATGGTAAGGTCAGAATTTGGCATCAACAACATGAAAGCATGGATCCATCCTGCCTTGTATCAACTGTTCAGGCTGGTGGTGTGGTGTAATGGGGTGGGGGATATTTTCTTGCCACACTTTGTGTCATTTAGTACCAATTAAGAATCGTGTCAACGCCACAGCCTGAGTATTGTTGCTGACCATGTCCATCCCATGACCACAGTGTACCCATCTTCTGATGACTACTTTCAGCAGTATAACAAGCCATGTCATAAAGCACGAATCATCTCAGACTGTTTTCTTGAACCTGAAAATTAGTTCACTGTACTCAAATGGCCTCCACAGTGACCGGATCTCAATCTAATAAAGCACCTCTGGGAGGTGATGGAACAGGAAATTTGCATCATGGACATGCAGCCGACAAATCTGCAATATCTATCTGCATGATGCTATCATGTCAATATGGACCAAAATGTCTGAGGAACATTTCCAGTATCTTGTTGAATCTATGCCATGAAGGATTAAGGGAGTTCTGAAGGCAAAAGCCGGTCCAACCCGGTACCTGTAAGGCGTACCTAATAAATTGACTGATGAGTGTATATCAACAGGCAAATTTGAATTCATCTCATGGCCCCTTAAATATTGACGTGGCTTTTAAAATAATTTTTTTTTGTCATTTTAGCATAATTTAAAATCTCATTTATCCCTGTAATGCCAAAGCTGAATTTGATAAATTACACCAGTCTTCACTGTCACATGATCGGAAATTATGCTTATTTGTTGCTCTTGTAGCATTTCTTATATTATTCTCAATGTTGCAGTGTTCCCATCTATTGATTTGTAGCCCATCAAGGTATGTGAACAATCTGGTCAATCTTAAACTACAGGCAAAATGCCAAAATGCAGTACTCTTCTCTTTGCAGTGGGTTACCTTGCCAGATGCATCCCGAGAGGCTTGATTAAATTCACACCCCCGTCTCCAGTCCCAGTGGAGTGAGCAGACTGAACTCATCGTACATGTGTGCAGAAAACTAAATGCTTACTGAGTGGCTGGAGAACGCAAGACTTAACTGCTCTCCTCATCTGGATGTCATGCAGAAAGTAGGGCATGCAGAAAAGGTACGACCATTATCCCTGAAAAAGGACACTAGTCCTGAGGTATACTTATCTTTTACGTCACTAAACGAAAGAAGCTGCAAATATATCTTCAAAACAAAATAGCTTATTTTATCTATATATATGCCTGTTGAGAAAAAACCCTTCAGGCAAAGTCAGGGTTTTTTAAACTCTTGCCCTTTTTTGTGGTTGATAGGGCTTATATGTTAGATATAATAAATGTGCTGTCATATTTTATGCTGACTTAATTATCCTTTTCAAGAATTTAGCCTCGGGCTGCTCTTTCTCACATGCAGAGGCTAAGGATATGAAATTTAAATGGTATGAACCTTTACGTGCTGGGATCTGACACCTCTAAGTATATGTCCCTGTAGGGCTGGGCAATAAAAGCATCATAGTAATCATCGTAATGTCATTTTCATCCAATAAAACGAAAACAACACATGATCGATAAATGTTCATTATACACTAATGTTTATGCTTTAAAACCAGTGGCAGATCTAGACCAAAGTAACTTGGGGGCAGTCATCGATTTCGGGAGCATTTATCTCATCTTTCATTCAGAAAAATTAAATGTATTTTCCCACGCCAATTATTATTTCACATTTCACTCAGCAGTCTTTAGAAGTAAGCTAATGAAATATATTAACCCTAATCTGATTTCACCAAGCAGGACATGGATTAATATCTATGTTGATCCTGGAACAACATTCCAATCAGAATTAAGAGATGTGTTTACAGTTACACACACACACACGCACGCACACACACACACACACACACACACACACAAACACACACACATATATAAATATGGAAGAAAAATTTTAAGAAAAAATGCTTAAGAGGCTAATAACATTGCCCCTAAAATGGTTTTAAAAAATTTAAAACTGCTTTTATTCAAGTCAAAATAAAAAAAATAAGACTTTCTCCAGAAGAAAAGATATTATAGGAAATACTGTGAAAATTTCCTTGTTAAATGTTATTTGCCAATTATTCGAAAAAAAAAAAAAAATTCACAGGAGGGCTAATCATTTCGACTTAAACTTTATATTGTCATTGTTTTTAATATAAAGTTTTATTAAATTATATATTTTTAATTGCTGCTTATTCTAGAAAGTGCATAATCACGGTTGCTTTACATTTAATCCTAAAAATAACCACAATCATTATTTAGCAAACATGCATTATAAAAAAAAAAAAACTGAATAGTTTAAGTAAGTGAAATTCTGGGAGTTTTCCGGAAGACAGAACAATACAGGAGAAGGCAAGGAGATGGGTCTGAAATACGGGAGACTCCCGGGAAAAACGGGAGTGTTGGCAGGTATGGTGCTGCTGTGTCCGCCTAAATCCTCCAGATTACCAGCAGGGCTAATGGCTAACGTTAATGGCAGGGCAAGAGACCTGCTGCACTGAGTCTGCGTTCAGACCCGCCTTCTCTTTATGTTTCAGAGGAAATTGTCAACACATGGCTTTGCACCTCCACTGTTCTAGAGTCTAAAACATAAACACATGGACTATTTTATATTCAACAAATCAAATCAGAACTAAATGTTCTGCTAATAAATAAGTCCTATAAATGAACTGTTGCAAATTAACAACTTCCAATCAAGAGCAAAAACCTGCAGGAAATAGGCTTTTGTATTGTGATAATTACGAAAAAAACGTATCTTGATCGTTTTGTGGCCATATCACCCAAACATGATTTGAAATCTAATAATCTCATTTGTATGCTGTCATATTTATTAAACAATTCCCAAAGGACAAAGTTATTATTCTTTTCAAGAGTGTAGCCTCAGGCTACTGTTTCTTGCATGCCGAGACTAAGGATATGGTGTTGAAATTATAGAAACCTTTGCAAGCAGTTATCTGACACCAAGAACAAGTCCCTAGTTCCCTGCTGTTGGTTTGTAACCTTTCTCTGTCGCACCGGAGCTGTATCTAAGGTCTGTTTGTCTGTTTGGTTGATAGGAGTTTTGTTCCAGCACTAGCGAGGATGTTTTTCCAGGAACATGTCACGCTTGGACATTTGTCTGGGGAATATGTTCAGCACAAATGTGAAAAGGAACATCATGTTTTATTTTTTTTATATTCTGCTTTATGAGGAATCCATTAGTCATTTTTGTGACAGCTAATCAATTGGAGGCATTTTTAGACAATTTGACTACAGTAACAACCAAAAAAGCAGAGAACGAATTTAAACGTTGTTCCTAGCGCCAGCATTTTATAATAGTTTGTGAAGTTTTATTATTTATTTCTCTCCAAATTGCCCATCTTTTTTCTGAGCCATCTTTATACTCACATTCTGAGATATATTAGGTCAGGGAATGAAGTGAGCTGTCATTAAAATTGTCATCATCTCTATTTTACTGTCTCTCACTCTCATTTACTTCACCGGATAATGAAACAAAGAAATGAAATGAGACTAATGCATCTCACATAATATACCAGAAACCATTAGTGGGAAAGAACATCCACTTCAGGATCCCTTGATATAATATAAAAGCTAAAATTAGAGGAGGAAAAAGCGTGGATAACTACAGTAGAAGAGCATAAGGTTCTCAATTTAACAAATAGTGACACTTTAATGTCTAGTAAGGTCTATCTTCAAGAGATTGTTCACTCTAAAATGAATATTTGCTGATAAATTACTCATTCTCAAGCCATCCAAGAAAGGTGATTTTTTTTTTCTTAAAGGAATAATTCACACAAAAATAAAAATTTTCACATTTCCTTTCTAATGAACTGGAAATATATTTTGCAGGAAACTCATACCCATTGACTTCTATAGTAGGAAAACTGGTGGTTACAGGTTTTCAACATTCTTTAAAAATATTTTCTTTTGTGCTCAACAGGAAAAAAATACTCAAACTGGTTCGAAACAAGTCAAGGGTGAGTAATTCTTTTTGGTAACTGGCCCTTTAAGTAGATAATTAAAGTATAAATTAGCAATTTAAGTGTTAACAAATTATTTCAATTTCGGCAAACTACAAACAGTGGGAAAATACGTATTGGACACGTCAACGTTTTTCTCAGAAAACATATTCCTAAAGGTACTGTTGACTTTAAATTTTCCCTAGATGTTGGTAACAACCGAAGAAACCCATATAGCAAAAAAAAAGGAAACAAATCTAATTTATTTACAAATTAAGTAAAAAATTATATGATGCAGGGAAAAAGTATTGAACACATGAAGAAAGGGAGGTCCAGAAAGGCAGTGAAAGCCCAGACAGCAGCTGAAATCTTTCAGTAGTTATTCAGCAACCCTCTGCCCTTCCTCATCGTAAATGAATATTATCTGCTTCATTCAAACATCTACATGACCAGGATGATGAAGATGAAACCAGGGTGGACATTTCAGCAACACAATGATCCAAAACACAGCCAAGGCAACTCTCAGATACTTCCAGAGAAAGAAAATCAAGCTGTAGAATGGCCCAGCCAATCACCTGAATTGAACCCAATAGAAAACACAAAATTAAAGATCAGATTTGAAGATTGACGAGACCCACAGAACTATCAAGATTTTTACACTCTGTTAAAGTCTGTGAAAAACTCACACCTGAGCAATGCGTGTGACTTCATTCTCCATATGAGAGGTGTCTTTAAGCTGCCATCACCAAAAAAGAATTTTATATGAAGTATTAAATATGTTTCAGTAGTTCAGTACTTCTACTACTTAGTACACAACTAATTTTTCAGATTTTTGTTTTGTTATATTTTTATGTTTGTATTGTTTGGGTTTTTACCAAAACCTGGTTCAATTTTATGTCATTAGCTTCTTTAAAAATATAATTCCCAGGAAAAAAACATGACATGTTCAATACTTATTTTCCCTACTATATTTAAGGATTTGTTACGGTTTGCATTACAATGTAAGTGCATTTGCTTTATAGAAAATTTGCAGATGATTTTTTCAGGTTCCAAGTTTTACAATACACATAAAATTACTTGTATAGTTCATACTAAAGCATTCTTGCACCATCAGTTATGAAATAAGGCATAGTGTAGAAATATTTTGGGTTTTAGGGTATCATATAAAATCACTTGTTCAAATCTGCTTATAAAACAAACTGTACTGAGCAATCTGCATATTATTTTGAAGGTGAACTGCTGTGACTGATTGTTTTCAATTTCTCAGCCACAGTCACTTTGACTTGGTAAATTAAAGTAAGCTTGTGCCCAAATATTAAAGCCCATTATGAATCAGCCACAGGGCAAACTCCAAGTAATTAATTCAAATATAATACAGTTTCTCGAGCTGGATTATTTTTTTATAATCACACTGCACCAACCTAAAAATAAATAATGACTCTGTCTAGGCATGGCAGGTCAAAACACATCAACATTTACTGTATGGGCAGTTAATAACATATTACATTGTGTTTAAAAAAAAACTTGATCTTGATTGATTGTTTTATGTTTTCCACAAAAATATTATGGAGCATATTGTATTATGAGAAATATTATAACTGTTTTGTGACAAGAGTCAAATCATGTAAGGTTTAACTACATAACTTTCTGCAAAAACATTACTCATATTACAGTTTATATTATAATTTAAAAAAAATTATATACTCACATAATAGTTTTCACATTAGTTGAAAAGTTTGGCAAAAGTTTTGTTAAAAAAAGAATGTTTTTAAAAAATTATTATTTACTGTATATTATGAAGGACATTTAAACATCTTGCATTTCACTGAATGGTTGTTTCAGTCTGTGCTTTAAAATAATTTTACTACTGACACTGATCTAAAATGCCTTCATTAAGTTGTTCAATGTTAAGTTCCCATTGTATCAACTGCACATTTTAAATGTACCACTACATAAGAGACCTGGAATATAATTACATAGAATTTTTAATTGCTTTTTTCTCTTTTTTTTTTTTATGCAATGCTGAATTAAAGCAGCACTTTTTATTTTTTGGGTCAATGATCCCTACAGACCTAATCCACTTGATTTGCACATCAATCTGTTCTTTTCTTTCTCAAATTCTTGCTGTTGTTTAATTCATCTTCAAGGAATTCGTCTCCTGTTATTATCTATTTAGGGCAAAAGTCAAAAGTTTTTTGTGGTGGTCCTCTCCTGTGGTGTAATTATACTAGATTAAAGCTTTGACCTAGGTCGTCTGACTCCTATTACTGACTGCTCTGGTGTCATGCCAACAGATGTCCATTTTGAGCTATGCAGAAATTTTGAGAAGTATTAAAGTGGTCATTTTTGCAAAACATAAACTACATTGCTCCAGATATGTTTCATTGCACATTTCAGATGACAAATCCACTAGAGGGCACTGTGTACATTTTTGAGAATCTGAAATACGTCACTTTGAGTGGGTTTTGTTTTGGGTTTCAGATATACGTCCTTCTTGTACACGTCTATGAGAAGACATGGCTTGTCAAATCAAATAGACAGCAAACCACTGACCTAAATCCAACCAGAAGTGCAAAAGCAAACATAGTTTTACATTGAGTTTATATCGTTTTTATCTCTTTTGGAGAACCGTGTTTCGCTGGATTTGAGCCCAAGAACTGTGCAACACCATACAAAGTGAGCTATTAAGCAAACTGACCACACAGGAAAAGTCGATCAAGGCTCATTGCGGATAGGTACCCATGTCTTCATTTCTAGGGACAGCAAAAAAGTAACCAGAGGTTACAGCTTCCAGTTTTTTTGCCAGAGGCTGCTGTGTAGACTTTTTGATGGTCTCAAATTTCTCTCGCTCACCGTCTTCTTGCATGAATTCACCAGCAGGTGCAATCTACTCTTTAGCTGACCAGGCCAGCTTGTTGTCGATGGAATGACTGTGCGTTCACGCCAAAGGCAGTAAGAGCGTCAAAGGTCGCTCTGGCCACCCTGGCAACAACGTTACCTGCCTTGAGTTCAGATGGCGAGACCATCAAAATTCGCTACACTGATCTCGAATTCCTGCATAATACATGCTTTCTTGTGTGAAAATGTTGCACACTTATCAAATTCAATTAACAATGGAAGATCAAGTTGCGTGTGGTGTGGCTTTGCTCCACTTAATTATCCAATGTGTCTATATGTCTGAAATATTCTCAAACAGCAATTATGTTTTGTATTGTCACTTAAGATTCCAGTTTTTTTTATATATAAATATATAACAATTATACACATGAGTAACACGCCAGCAACTTTTTAAATGTATGTTCCTGTAAGAAAACATTATAAATAATTATAAATTCAGCAACCACAATAATCAAACCCTTGGGAACAACTGTGATTCGAACCAAGGTTCACAGTGACTGTACTTTGAACTCCTCTCAAACAGTGGATGTCTACATTCCAATTGCTTACCGCCCAACCACATCATAGCTCATTACCATAAAGTTGACTTGATTTCAACTCTCCTTGACGCCCACACCGGCGAAGATACGGCACGCTGCTTGTCGCCACCAGCTCACATTGAAAATTAATGACTTCCAGCAACTTTGCCGCTGACTCACCCACCTCCTTCCCTAAACCCAACTGAAAGTGTTTTCAAAAGCAAAATAGAAAAAGAAAAGCCATCGCAACCTTGTGATTTCACCAGGTTTTTTGCTTATTTAATACTTAATTTAATTTTTTTTTTGCTTAGTTTTACCTGGTTTCGCGAACAATTCTTTGCTGTACTCAAATCCGGCCATTGCATCCCAAGTTCGATAACATACTGTATGCAGCAAACCACTGGGCAATCTGGTAACACCGGAAAAACTGTCCACATGGAGGTAAACCGTCAGCTGGTAGCACTAAAAGCAACAGAAGCCAGCATCAAGCCACCCCGTAATGTTTATTTTAAAGATGAAATGCAGCCAGATGTACCTCTGGCTACATATTTCACGCTCTCCATAAATGTAGACAGGGCTACGTATCCACAATGAGTCAGTGTTGGGAAACGTTCTATAGAGATGGATAGGTAAGGCAAACATATTTAATTACAAATCACAGACACTTTTAAGTTATTTTGTCATAATTATTTGGGAGTAAAATAATCTGTCGATAATGTCGCTGTAAATATCACTAGTGTATAAATGAGCTAAAGTTTTTCACCTTAACTGCCCCGTAGCGTTCATTTAACCTATAACTGCAGTCAAACGTAAATGTTAAAATACTTTTCACAAAAGTGCAGTTTCACAAAAACGTAGGCTGAAACTCCACAGAGCTTGTATTTCCAAAGAGCTTGTATTGCTTTAATTTGCTAATGGTCATTTCTAATATTTTGTCTGTCCAAGATTTGCTTGTCTTTGTTGTTTCTGGAGTGTCAGAATAGGTGTAAAGGCTCCATCCCCTTTTAGAAAAGAGCAGGGGCCTCATGTACGAAGACTTGCGTGGAAATCTTACTAAAACATTGCGTACGCACAAAGCTGTAAATGTGCGTACGCAGAAAAAATTTCAGATGTATGAAACACTGCGTACGCCGAATCTCACGCATATTCTTTTGTACATCCGAATGAACGTGAAACTGAGCGCAACATGCACGAGCGCAAAACCCCTCCCTGCCTCCTCCCCCGTATGAATATGCTAATGACTATGCTAATGGCAAAACCCAACGAAAAAGCAACGGCAAAATCAAGCAAAAAGAGAAACTTTGAACAGAATGTGAATTGGAGGTGCTGCTTTCGGAGGTAGACCGGAGAAAAGCGGTGTTATTTGCAAGTTTGTTCTCCGGAATTAACAACAAAAGAAAAAAATAGAGTAGGAGAGTTTAGCTGATACGGTTAACACAGTTGGGTCTGAACATCGCACTGAGAACATTTAAAAAAGAAATAGTGTGGTTTATATCTGTAAAATGTTGCAGTACCCTTAGCAGTGTCAGTGGCGCACCTCATAAAAAGCATATGATCATGTACTGACACGGTCGAGCACAATCTCGGTTCGAATCCAGCGTCTGATGAATTCTTTCTTCTTTTTTTTCCCGCTACTTATCAGATTTTGCCCACTATTTATCACGAGAAAGACAAGTAGGAATCATTAATAAGTTTGTGCATCATATTTTATTTGCACATTTATTGAATGGAAATGTTTCTGATTCACGCATGCAAATTCATCTTCAGATAGTGTCTTTATAGCAATGTGTGCGCGGTAGATTGCTCAGATTACATTGGGAAAACAGGCGACCGCTGCAAATTGTGCTTTAATGTTTAGCTGGTCAACTGTATGGTATGGAAATCTTACATACCTACTATATGAACCCGTCTCATACAGCTGCCATTGCAAGGATCAGACACTTTGTAGAGAAGAATTTAACACAACTGCCTCTAGGAGTCGCCAATGGAAATAAAACAGACACGCACAAAAAATGTGCGTACGCCTGCCAGAAAGCTGCCGTGAACCTGCGCACATTCCCACGTTCAGTTCATTGTTAGTAAATCCAAACGTGAGCGATTCTGAGCGTGAAACCTGGCGTACGCAAAGTTTTTGTGCGTACGCGGCGTTGATACATGAGGCCCCAGCTCATTCAAATTTTTAAAGGGAACCTGCAGTATTTTGTCCCTTTTTACAAGATGTAAAATTAGTCTGTGATCTCCAGAGTATGTATGTGAAGTTTCAGCTCAATATACCACACATATAATTATTTATAACTCTTTAAAACTGCCCCTTTTAGGCTTTAATCCAAATTGTTCCATTTTGGGGAATCGCTTTAAATTCAAATGAGATTGTGCTCTTTTCAAAAGAGGGCGGAGCTACAAACGCCTGTGTGTCAGCATTACAGCAGATTCAAAACTCTAATGGCAGACAGCTGCTTTCCATTAATGACTGTCTATGCTAATGAGGGAGAAATCGTCACTAATTGGTGGGATTTTCCCCCTTTGATGATACGTAAAATAGGAGAATGTTAATCAAAGTGTTTCTGCAGATTGTTTATATCAAGTGTGATTATAAAAAAATAAAATGTATAAATTTTTTACCATTAGACGCTGGCTAAATTCACACATGCTATGCAGCTGTTTAAACCCCTTTTAAAATATTTTTTTACATAATAGGTCCCCCGTAAAAGACACAAATATTTTCGCACACACCCAAATAGGAGTAAATTTGCAAATCTATAATGATTGATCTGCTGAGTATTTTTTGCTGAAAGCTCAGACACATTTCTGAGGACATCAGAGATTTATTTAATGTGAAAATGGACGTAATATGTGGCCTTTAAGGGGGGAAACACGTACAGAGGCACACACACAGGTCTGGAATGACACAAGTACAGCAAGTTCAAAACCATATTTTATGTAAGCAAACGTGGGTGTGAGGCTGAGATATTTCTGCTGCTCTGCTATCTTTCAAAAGACAGAGTTCCACACCGAATGACGCGAAGCTGCTGTATCTCTCTTTCATAATATTTTTGCTTTCTTACACAGCCACTTCCACATATGGAGACCCATTGTTGAGAACCAAAAGTCTGTCAGAATACCTTTTCTTGACTATGATATTCCATCTAATAGCTTTTCTCCCTCAGCCTACTGAACACTTTGAATGCTTTCTTGGCACCGTTTTCTTTTGATAGCTTCTGAAGCTTCTTTTTAGCAGAGGGAAGTTGAATGTCTCAATTCATGGTTTTCAAATATAATAGAAAAAAAAGTGACGCACTTCAGTCATTTTCCTGAATTCTCAGGAAGTTTAACTAAATCCTGTCCAGATGTTTGATGTCCAGCAATACATTTGTTATTTTTTTAACGCTCACTATTAAATGTGCAAATTTTTTGGTCACGCTTTACAACAAGCTTTCATCAGTTGATGCATTTACTGACATGAACGAATAATGAGGGCGGCTCAGTGGTTAGCACTGTCGCCTCTCAACAAAAATATTACTGATTCAAGTCCCAGCTGGGACAGTTAGCATCTCTGTGTGGAGTTTGCATGTTCTCCCTGTGTTGGTGTGGGTTTTCTTCGGGTGCTCCAATTTTCCCCACAGTCCAAAGACATGCATAGATAAATTGGATAAACAAAATTGGCTGTATGAGTGTGTGTGAATGTGAGAGTGTGTTTCCCAGTACTGGGTTGTGCCTGGAAGGGCATCTGCTGTGTAAAACAAATGCTGGAATAGTTGGCGGTTCATTCCGCTGTGGCTACCCCATATGAATTAGGGACTAAGCCGAAGGAAAATTTATGAATGAACTTTTAATTACTTGTGCAGCACTTATAAATCATAGTTCAACATTTACTAATGCGTTATTAACATCTAAATTCATACTCATTAACAATATTAACTGTATTTAGTTAATGAACAACTGTATTTTCATTAACTAACATGTAACAAATAATAAAATATTACTCAAACTGAAGAGAGGTAAAATTGTCAAATGAATCTTAATGTGAAAATGTAATATTATTGAGCACTATTACTGTTCAATGGTATTTTTGAACCCATCAATACATGATTGATGACCGGAGCTTTTTTCATTTGTACTAACATAAAAAACACACACATTTTTTTTGAGTCATGATGAATAGGCCTGTCACGATTACTGATTAATCATTTAGTCATGGATATTTGATCTAATCATATTCAAAAATAAATAAATGCAATAATCTCAGTGCTGTTCAAAGTTCACACATTTTTATATTATATTATTGATGCTTTATATTATTTTTTTTTTACAGCATTAAAGTATATCATATGGGACAGTTATTTTATTTTACCATACAAATAAGGACAATATTATTTAATTTAATTAATTTTAATTTAATTTTATTCATTTTTAAATTTATTTTAATTGAACATTTTTAAAAATTTAATTTATTTTATTATTTTATTTAATTTAGTTATTTTATTTTTAATTTTTAAATTTAATTACATTTTTTTATTTAATCACATTTCTTAATTGAATTGATTTTATTATTTTATTGTTTAATTTAATTTTTTTTTGTTTTGTTTTTATTTAATTTAATTAAATTTTTTTATTTAATTTAGTTTAATTTAACTATATTATTTTATTAACTTTTTATTAATTTAGTTTAATGTCATTTAATTTAATAATTTAATTTAATATTTAATTTAGTTTAATTTAATTATTTAATTTATTTAAATAGATTTACTTTAATTTTATTTAATTTTATTCATATCCACGGTATCATTTTGTTTTTTGTAGATTTTATTTTATTCTGAACAAATAAACTGATCCATTAACAAACCAAATTTAACCCTATTTATTTATAAGACAGCTAATCGTCAGCATAATTTTCATGATTAAGATTATGACAAGCCTAGTCATGAATATCATTTTTACAATTAGACAGTCTAAACGTACCTCACTTTGTCATAATGATTGATGATTTCCAATTTTATGCTTACCGCATTTTGTCTACTGAAAATGAGCATCACAACAGTGGCTTAATTGACTGGTTTCAATAACGTCTTTGATTAAAATTTTCATTTTGCAGAACCTGATGCTTTCGAGATCAAAAGTGTGAACACTGTCGAACATGGCACTTCATTATGCAAAAGTAGTACATTGAATTATAAGCCATATCAGTGAAAACAGGTACATCTCCTCGCAATCTTGTATCTGCTGCATATCATTTTCTCATTATCTAAATCCCATCCTCAAAACCTAAACCCATGTATGAGGCCTTGTAGTTTGGTATAAGCTGAAGAATTTTCTCCTGCCAAGATGTCATCCACTGATATAAAGATTCACAGCAGAGCAGAATATTATCACTTCTCGATAGCCGTCACATTTTAAGCATGTCGTTTTCCACATCCCTCAGGGTTTGTAAGATTGCATGACTCTGAGGTCTGTGGCATGGCAGAGAACAGACCTTGAGGTCTCTAGTCATTTTAAACCTGATAATGTATTGAAAAGCCCTTGCCGTATTCTGATATCTGATATATCTTGCCTATTGGGCATTAAAAAAGTCATGGCAGGGTTTTTTATTTTTATTTTAATATAGATTCCATGAGGTTCACTTATATTGTTAGTACAGTTCTCTCGAAGTCAGAATTATTAGCCCTTCTGAACTATTAGCCCCTCCGTATATTTTATCCCCAATTTCTAAACTATATTTAACTATAGTATATATCTCTAATAATATCCAAAATAATAAAGTTTATATGATATAAAAAATAAACTCCCACAAATTAATATTGTCCAACAATTCCCGCATTGCTGTCTCCAATAAAGGTATAGGATACCCAAAAATGACATTTCTGTTATCATTTACGCATCCCTCTTGTTCTAAACCAGTTTTTTCATTCTGTTGAACACAAAAGAAGATATTTTGAAGAATGAAAGGAAAACCTGTAACCATTGACTTCCATAATATTTGTTTTTTCCTACTATAGAGGTCAATGGTTTACAACATCTTCTTTTGTATTCAACAAATTCTTTGGGATTCCACTGGAATCAAATAAACTGGATATTGTTTAACTGATCTGCTTGTTGATTCGTAGAAAACTGACACGAGTTCTCTTTAAAACAATTTTAAATAATGTTGTTATAAATAAATGTTGGAAGTGTTCTGTTTGAGTAGGCTATACGTGTAAAACAATGCTTGCAAACAGTCATTTTTTTGTTCACCGATTTTTTTCTTTCTCGGCATTATACTCAAAAGCAAAACCGGAATGTCCCCACATCACGGATTTGAAAGACGCCAGCGATTCCCCGTACTGCCTCACTTCATCGCCACTAGTCATGTTAAAGTGTGGAATGATGGTTAAGGCCCCCTCACTTTAGAGCGTAGTGATTGAATATTTACCTGCGGGGAGGTGTATCCTCATCTCTGCTCGTAGACTTACAGGCACACACAAACAGTCAATTCGGAGAGAAATAAAACACACAAAAATTATTTAAACATAAAACCGAAAAAAAAAATGCATTTCACAAGCACAAATTGAATCGTGGATGTTGTACCGAACGGAATATATATATATATATATATATATATATATATATATATATATATATATATATATATATATATATATATATATGTATATATATATATGTATATATATATATATGTATATATATATATATATATATATATATATATATATATATGTATATATATATATGTATATATATATATACATATATATATGTATATATGTATATATATATATATATATATATATATATATATATATATATATATATATATATATATATATATATATAATATATATATATATATATATATATATATATATATATTTATATATACATGTCAATGTATCTTTACACAAAATATAATGCATCAGTTTGTTCGGATTGATTTTTCTTCATTATATGATTATCTTTAAATGTCATTTGTTGACTGGCATTTACCTAATGAAGTCCCATAAGATATGTGCAGGCTGTCTAATGGAATTCTATAGAATTTGCAATGAATGTCTTTCCTTTGGTTTATTCCCTTCTTTATCAGTGGTTGCCAGTGGAATCAAATAAGAATCTCACAGCAAAAAGGTCACTGGTTTGAGTCCTGGCTGGACCAGTTGGCATTTCTGTGTGGAGTTTGCATGTTCTCGCCATGTTTGCATGGATTTCCTCTGGGTACTCTGGTTTCCTCCACAGTTCAAAGACATGCACTATAGGTGAATTGAATAAACTAAATTGGCCTTAATGTATGAGTGTGTGTGAATGACTGTGTATGGCTGTTTTACAGTACTGGGTTGTGGGGGCTGTGTAAAACATATGCTAGAACAGTTGGTGGTTCATTCCACTGTGGTGACCTCTGAAATATTGACTAAGCTGAATGAAAATGAGTGAATTAATATTACCAGTAAGATATGCTACAAATATTTAAATACAGACTAGGGTTGGGTCGATAGATGCTGCCATCATCCATCGCCGATGGCGGACAGACATCACGATGCTGAGCATCGCAATCCTCCGGCCCGCCCCCGTAACAGCAGCAACCTGCTCACGAAAAACAAACACTCAGGCCCTATTTACTCTAATATGTCTCAGTTTTAAAATGGCATTTTAGAATGAAAACGATCCACGTTCACACTGTAATTTAACTAGCATTTCTGAACAGCCCTCCATCCAAACTATACCGCTAAAAACACACATCATGTGATCTCACACACACACACACACACACACACTCTGACATGCGCTTCAGCAGTATATCCGAACTTCTGAGCTCCAGGCAGTCAGCAGGTGCTTTGAGCACAAAACCCCAGAGAGTAGTGCATGTTGGACAGTTCATCAAAGATGTACTGCTGCATCACATCTCACTATAGTTGTTAAACATGATTTTTAATTAATCTTGTCTCTACTTAATGACTTTTCTGTCTTTTGAATCCATCAGGTAATGTGGCACAGCATCAGTACACTGCTTCGATCTTTCACTTTCACGCTTGTACTTAGTAATTTTAGTGAAAACTCCAGATACTGTTGGTTGCTGTTGGTTGTGCACCTTTTTTACCAACCAAGTTTGTCGAAGCCATTATAACTACACAGATTACTCCGCCTATTAATGCTAGAGTCCTGCAGAAAAAAAGTGGTAATTTGTGTTTAACTTATCTTTATTTATTTATGATTTGTTTATGGGTAAATAAAAGATCATGCCGGTCAGGTAGTTAAAACGGTAGGCTACAAATAATTAATTCATTATGAATTAATTCATTATTCATAAATAACTAATTAATTCACCGCTGCCTACAACGACGATGCCATCGTCCACCATAGTTCTCACATTAGACATCATACAATGCCAAATTGATTGACATAGCCCAACCCTAATACAGACCCTTTAGAATTGGTTCCGAATTCTCTCAATTCAAACTACTTCAATGGAACTGCATGAATGAAAGAGACGTCTGAAAATGGAATGCGTGCTTGTGGTGAAAAGGTCGGCTTGTGGTGGAAGGCAAATCTATTTATTGATTAAAGCTTAAGAATTATCTATTCCAGCCGGCATGAACTAAAAGATAACCGATCCAGATTAACAGAACAGAGACTAGGGTGAAACAGCTTCTTTTACCTCTCAAAAGAAATGAGGCTCATTCCATTAAGCTGCAGCTACAGTGATTACAGCGGTTCGAGACAAGACCCACAATGATCTTTTCGCATGTTTTCTCTGCTGCTATTTTTTTCTTCTTCATTCTCTCTCTACCTTTTTTTTTTTACAAACAATCAGGCAAATTGTATTTCAGCGAATCTCTCTGATTAAGCTTTAAGAGATGCTCCTTTACTTAAAGACTGCTTGCCACCTTCGGCAGCCCGTAGCCTTTATTAGAGATAACAATCAATACTGCAACACCTACCGCAGACCATTTAAAAAAAATGCATGCTACTTAGCCATTTAGCTTTGCAATTTAACTGTGTTATGTGAGAGGTTGGATTGATTAAACTTCTTTTATAGTGCTTATTTATTTGTTAAAAGGAGGTTAAACGGAGGTTACAGAGTGGGATGTGGCTGCTGCTCTTAACAGCTATACTCCCAAACCCATTACACGGCAGACATTGGTGTAATGGGCTGGGGAAACGCATGCACCGCAGGAAACTCATTTGAAGCTCATATTCTAGGGTTCGCTACCCTAAACACCCCTGTCTGAGGGTAAATGGCACACAAAAAAGAGCAAGACAAAGTGGTATTCGGAAAACAGTCGCTTTGGACTCTGACATTTGTATGCATGGGTGGTTTTCTTTTATCGCACCCCCATGCAAATCCACTCAAATTCCTACAAAACACAGGCGACAGAAGCAGCTGCAATCCATCCCCTGCTGTTAGCCTTTGCACCACCCATGTAGAAAAGCATTCAGTCATAATTCCGTCAGAGCACTCAGTGGTTGGGTGTGTGTGTGTGTGTGTGTGTGTGTGTGAAGTTCATAGCAGGGAGTTATAATGTAAAATTCAGTCTGCAAAGTACAAAAGCAATGCATAAAAGCTTGAAAATATGCACTGATCATGCTATTTTGCATTCGACGTGCCAATATGAGCTAAGTCGATTTCTTCTGCATTATTCATGGTGTATTTTCCCCCCAAAGGTGTGTTTGGTGACCCTGAACTGGCCTGTGTTGTTTTCGTCAGATGTTTGTCTATAGCATGTATGAACCGAGTGCTTCAGTTTGCTTGTCTTTGGCATGTTGTCAATACGAAAAATCAAGAGATGCAGCAGCTTGCAGGCTTAGCAGTTTTCAGTGTAAGATAAAAGCTGCCGCTTGTAAATGTGTGTTTCGCATTCTAAGCTGCTGTTCTGGACACAGACCTTGCCAGCTGCACTGCACACAAACACTGGATTATGTCGAACGGGAACATTTTGCCCGGAGCATTGTGTTATTTCAAAGGTTTTAAGACGAAGTGTGCGAGTGAGATGACTAAGATAAATACTCTTAAGGTAATAAGGCGATGACCAGAAATTAAGATGACTATAAACTTTGTAGTGCAGCAGGCAGCAGTGAAATCTCTCAGACTGATGACGTGAGCTTTATTAAAACCACAAGCTCAGAGCTGAAGCTTATGTCATAGGTTGGTGTCTTAATAATAATATAAAACTGAAGTCAATCATAAATGCTACAAGATTATAAAACATTCTAAAGTGTAGTAATTTCCTAGGCTTTGTTTGTTTTATAAAAAAATACAATAATCAGCAAAATTGTATGAATTGTTAAATTATATTTTATATTTGAATATATTTTAAAATGTAATTTTATCACTGTGATTTCAAAGCAAAATTTTCAGCATCATTTCTCCAGTATGTATTGTCATGTGATTGTTCAAAAGTTTTAAAATGCCAATTTTGTTGCTTTTTATTAATTAATTCATTTTCCTTTGGCTTAGTCCCATCTAAGTCATCAGGGGTAGCCACGGCGGAATGAACCGCCAACTTGTCTAGCATATGTTTTACACTATGGATGCACTTCAAGCTGCAGCCCAGTACTGGGAAACACCCATACTATTTAGTTTATTCAATTCATCTATTGCACATGTCTTTGGACTGTGGGGGAAACCGGAGCACCTGGGGGAAACCCACACAAAACACGGAGAGAACAGGCAAACTTCACACAGAAATGCCTCCTGACCCAGCCGGGACTTGAATTAGCAAACATTTAGCTGTGAGGCGACAGTGCTAACCACTAAGCCACTGTGTCGTCCTGTTGCTTTTTAATTATTATTTTTTGGTTTGTTTATTAATTATTAATTTATTAATTATTTATTTATTTATTTATTTATTTATTTGACCTTTTCACCCTTTTTAAATGTGTGTGTGTGTGTATATATATATAATGAATTTTTCTGGGTCTTTGTGAAGTTTATTTATAAACTAATTTTAAGAGGATCCCGTGCTTATGATTGACCACAGCTGGTCCTGCATTAGCTATCACATAAAAGATCAATCAAATCAATCCAAACACACAAATAGCCGGATTGCCTTACCTTAGCCATCTTTATTTTTAAGAATCTCCCATCCACCCCGACTCCTTCCCTTCTTTTCTTATTATAATAGGGGTGAGCTCTCAAGACCTGAGCTCAGACTCCCTTCTTTCCCGATAAAACCGGAGGGAGCCCCGGGCTTGAGGATCTTCTGAGCTCAGGGCTCTCTCCCGGGACAGCATGTGAAACATTTTCACCTATCAGCTAATACCTCTTGCATAACCTATAATGAATAGAAGAGTGGAGAGTGTTTACATAAAATATGGGGACCGAGCTACATGTGCTACATGTCAGCCAACTTAATCACTAGGCTATTGACGGCAATGACTTTTCCATCTTTACACTAAAGTTACTCTGATCAGAGTTACTTCACGTAAAATAATCTTCTCAAACAGAACATGTTTTATAATCCTGAACCCGGGCCTTATCCTGAGCAGATGCTGTTGTGGTCATGGAGGAGTGAAGAGCGCGGGACTGATTCCTGAAAGACCCCAGTGACAGACGAGTCTCCGCATTGATCCCATGGGGTCGCTAGAACACCCGCCGGTGACCTTGTCACACGTACAGCTTCTCCACGAAGGATGTCCAGCATTCTCCAGCCTCCATCGCCTAGACTGCAGTTCTGCACAAGAAGTTTGGCCAGAGGAGAAATGGGCCCAACTGAGCCTGGTTTCTCTCAAGGGTTTTCCTTTCACTTTCGTCAATTGGTTAAGTTTGTTCCTCACCACTGACGCCACTGGCTTGCTTTCTTCGGGATTTGTGGAGCTGCTCATCGATTGATTTGCTGTTCAGTGTTTGGACTTTCAGCAGTGAAAATTAACCCTTGCTGAAGTGAATTAAATTGAACTTCAACTCTGAAAACTGGACTGACACAGATTCAATTTACTAGAACTTCTATGTTAAGCTGCTTTGACACAATCTGCATTGTAAAAGCTCTATAAAAATAAAGATGAATTGAATTGAACATCTAATCACAAATCCTACTTGCATTTTCCAGTGGTTTCTCTGTAGATATAAGTGTTTGTGCGATATCATGTTGGAACTACCACTTTATTATTGTGATATCAAACAGGCCATAAAAAAGATCAGTGGATAACATTTGAAAAATATATACTGTAGCAAAGACATCACAGACCAGTAAGCTAATCTCAAGACTTCAACAGCACATTCATTAATCAGAACCCAAACTGGCCACTGGATGTTTAATTAAGAAGACTTCAGCTAGATCTGACTAGTTTTTACCCTGGTGTCAGTGCTGTGCTGTTTCTACAGTTCATTTCCATCCATCATCTTGTTATTCTGTCTCCAACTTTTTCCGCTCGTTCATTTCGACTTCTGCAAGTTCAAATGCGTGCTAATTGGATGAGAGAGCCCAAATGTGTTAATGCACATCTAGTTTTCAGCATGCTTTTGTCTTTGGCTGACCTCTAGGGTTGTTCCACCGGCTGTATTCCCTGCTGTGAAAGTTAAGTGATCCATCAAACCCAACATCCATATTTATCTCTGTTAATGACTGCCAATGATTCATGCAGGACACAGAAGAGTGAAGCATAGAGCCAAATTAAAGGGTGCTAGAATGAAAAGAGATAGGTTGTTAAGTCTTTTAATCGTGACTTTAATCATTTTATGATTGGTATTTTGTTGGCTTTGTGCAGGCAAGCATGGAAGATTCTGTTCACGTATATATATATATATATATATATATATATATATATATATATATATATACTGTATGTTGTTGTTTTTTTTAGTTAGCAAATGCTTTTATCAAAAGCTGCCGACAAATGAAGGATGAGACAACATCAGCAAGGAAAAATGCAGGTGAATGATCTCATCTTTGATGCTTTGTAATTGTTTAGCAGACTAAACATAAGCCATAATGCTGAATCGCTTGAAAAAATAGTGTACATTTTATCTCTGAAATGGTCAAAAAGTTTCTGTCATCTGTTTTAAGGGAATAGCCTGGTGCAGTTTTACATGTACCACATTCATTGTCATTTCATTGAATGTATCCAGTCATCAGTTCACTGGAGAAAATTAAATAGGATTCATGGTTCGGAAGAGATTGCTTATTTAGCTTTTAAATTTAAATGTATTACCATTGAAAAAGCTGAACTTCAGCTGATTTACTTGGTGCAGTGGAAAAAGTGCAGATGTGCAGAAGTTATAAACTCTTTGACTTTTTTCTTCTACAGATATTAAAAGGAAAATGACCAAGCTGCTGTCATCCATTCAGTGAAATCCGATGGCAACCTAAGATGATGAATATCCAGAGAATAATGGTATAATAAAAGCATTCCATGCATGTATTATTTTCCATATCTTTTGAAGGCTTAAGGGAATAGTTCACCCAAAAAATGAAAATTACCCCATAATTTACTCACCCTCAAGCCATCCTCAGTGTAATTGACTTTATTTCTTTCAGACGAACACAGTTGGAGTGGTTTAGAATTTTATTATGGCTCTTTCATGCTGTGGCTTTTATTTTGAAGCTTCCAAAAGCACATAAAACCATGGTCCTATAATGCATATGGTGCCAGGGGGTTAATGCACGTCTTATTAAGCAGATCGATGTGTTTTTGTAGCAGAATTATAAGAAAAACAATAATTAGAAAGTCCAATCACTGACTTCCAGTAGTGGCCGAATGCATGTAAGCGTGACTAATCTGAAAAGGCTAGCTCTAGACATATGCTATACAGTAGGTGAATTAGATTAACTAAATTGGCCATAGTGTGTGTGTGAATGTGAGAGTGTTTGAGTGTTTCCCAGTACTGGGTTGTGGCTGGAAGAGCATATGCTGTGTAAAACATATGCTAGAATAGTTAGCGGTTCATTCCGCTGTGGTGACCCCTGATGAATAGAGGACTAAGGAAAATTATTAAATGAATGAACTGAATTACTATATAACTGTATACAGTTTATTACTCTTACAATGCCAATGTGCAGTATTTGTCTACCCATCTTGCAGTATACATATAAGTCAGTCGTGCGTAAAACACATCGTCAGCAATTGGAGTTTCTAATTTAAAAATGAGAAATATTTCTGTTACAAATTACAATAACACATTGATCTGTTTATTAAACAGGCGTTAACCCCTTGGCAGCATGTGGATTAGTTTGACCATGTATTTTTTTTAAGCTTCGAAATAAACGTCACTGTCCAACACCATTAAACAGCATGGAAGGGCCAGGATAAAACTTAAAACAACTCACACTGTGTTCATCTGACAGGGGAAAAAAGTCAAATACGCTGAGGATGGCTTGAGGGTGAGTAAAATATTGTGAATAACTATTTTTGGGTGAACTATTCATTTAAGCACAGTTTAAACTTCTGCCTCAAGTGAGCACTTTTCCACGCAGCACATTCTCTGCATGTAGCCAATGCTGTTGTGAGCATTTATACTTCTCCATTCTGTCTTCGCTGCTGTGAAATAACACTTCTGAAACAGTAGGCAATGGGATTTCTTTGCTCCACTGTTTCAAATTTCTTATCCAGTGTTTTGAGTTTACACAGAAAATGAGTGAGATGCTACTGTAAAAGTAGTTCAAACTCACACACATTCTGGGAAGAAAGCAACCCAGGCTCATTTTGAATACATACCTCAGCCTACATTTTTGGAGAGAGTGAAATAATTAGCACTTTTTCTTTTCATGAATTTACCAGAGACCATTGTGTACGCTTTTTGAGATCTCCGATTACTCTTGTGGGTGCCATTTGCGCCTGCTCTTCTCGCGTAAATCCACCAGAGGCCGCTGCTGACTGACTGATCGATCTACCCACCCACCCCCTTCCCTAAACTCAACCAATAGTGTTTTCAAAAGCACCAATTGACCAGCGCCCACCCACTTCCCTAAACCCAACCGACAGTGTTTTCAAAAGTTATGCAGAAAAAGAAAATCCTTCAAATCCACTTGATTTTTAACATGTTTTCAGATCTTGTCACGTTTTCATCCTTTTATTTACTTAATTATTGAATTTTTTGCCTTTTATTTTATTTTACCTGCTTTCTAGAACTGTTCTTCGTCAGACCCAAACTCCATCGTCGCCGTCGACTCTGCTTTGCATCTCAAGTCCTCCGATGTACATGGCGAGCCACTGGGAAAACTGGTAGCAGTGGAAAAACTGTCCACACGGAGGTAAGCGGTCAGCTGGTATCTCGAAAAGAAACCGAGGCCGTCAGCCGTGTCATACCGCCTCATAGCATTTGTTTTGAAAACAAAATAGAGCCATATGTACCTCTGGCTATATAGTTTGCTCTCTCCAGATATATATAAGAGAAATATATTCACAACGAGCCTGTGTTGGAAGAAATAGACAGGGACTAGCTAACATTCAACAACTTCAATCATAAAATGAACACAAAACAAATGAATTCACCAACTACTCTTCTTCTGGACTCGAGACTATTTAAAAGTTATACCACCAGCTTCGACTTTGACCTCGCCCACATTTGTCACTGCTAAACCAAGCATGGCCTATCATTATGTAGTTAAATTTTTTAGAGGTCTGCGTTAGGATATGGTGAACGGTATGCACTGTGCAAAGGCTTCGCCAGACCTACCACATGCACTCAACACAAAAGAAGCTATAAACAGGATTCATACCGTCATGGAAAACCTGGAAAAGTCATGGAATTTTGACATGGCATTTTCCACACTTGATATGATTTCACAGGTAAGAATTCACCAACCTAGAACTTTCGAATACAATAAATGCCTATCAGTTTAGCGAAAAGTGGAGTGTGATCGCGTTTTTATAATAGAAGTAGTTTTACCTACTATTACTAGTTTAACAAACTATTAAGAATATCTGAAATTAGTTTGACAAATATCTGTATATTGGAATGGAGGTTAGTTGTTTTCACTTCTTTTCTTTTCTTGACCCAAACATGCTCTCACATTATTAGTGCTGTGTAAGCAACATCTATTTGACATAGATCTAAAAATAAATTGAAACTATTGCATGTTTTAGGATATGCTGTAATAAATTTAAACATTTCTTATGATTTACCACGTATTTGTAGACATTACATGAAACATTAGGTCATGAAAATTGACTTGAAAAGCCTGAGTAAAAAGTCATGGAATTTTTGTAGTAAAAATGTGTGACCCTGTATAAATTGGCCTTAAATTGGGGTTTTGGTTTGCGAGAGAAGTAGATGAAAATTTTTCATTTGGCTTTGTCAACTGTGGTCACCATTCACTTTGATTGTATACAGAATTCTGCTTCAAATAACTTCTTTAGTGTTTCAGGGAAGAAAAAGTCATCCAGAGTTCAAAAACAAATGCCCTTTTTCAGGCAAAGCATTTTTATTTTTACGTGTGACATAAATAACAGAATTGTCGAGTGTTTCTTATGATTGACATTCAATAACTAATTATGTTTTTTGTGAAGTCCACTAGGCAGTTGGGCAGGGGCCAGTCTCATTACATTCACTAACCAAGCACACTAATCTCAATCATTTTGATCTCAGCACTGCCTTCAGCTCTCCCAGCGCTGTCTATCTGCTGGGTGAAGGCAATCCAGTATCGAGCTTTGATTATTTTTTCCAGCTGTCTGGATACTAACACACTCTTCCTCAGCACAAACACTTCCCCTTTATCTGCTTCATTACCAGCTTTGGTTTCTCATAACGCCTGCTGCCGCTCCGTAGGGGACCGAACGCTGAGAAAACTTCCCTGATATTGATCTCCAAACTATTTATTTGTATTCTGATATGCGCGGCCAACCCACAAGGATTGTACAAGTTTATTCTTGAGAGATATTGGCTCTTTTTTTAATTTGCTACAGCAGTGGTTCTCTGTGTGTGTGTGTTTTTTTTATTGATGGTTATGCATGTTAAATGACTTCCTCCTATCCAAGTTTAATTTCAAGAGACTCTACTGTAAGTTTTGCTCGGAGGGTTGTTTTGTCTCACAGTTCGCTGGTTGGTTGCCATTAGACATTGTTCTGGTTGCTCTTGTAACAGTTTTTGAAGTCACTTCTGCTGAGATTTCATTCCGGATCAATCCATGTTGACAGTAAACAATCCTCAATGGCTGTGCCTCTGAGAACTGACTGTCTCATTGTATATTAACTGCAAATGCAGTGGTGTCCAATTGTAATCATGAAGAGTGAAGGTCCTGCATAGTTTAAACTGGAAGTTTTGAGTCTGAAAACGGTAATTAGCTGGTTTAAGTATGTAATTATAATCAGAGATAAGACCTTGTCCAAAATTCTGTTGTGGTCTTTATTTTACAGTGAAACAGCTGGAAGAAAAATTGAGCTAAAAGTGGATAGTAGTTTGGACTGTGACAACAGAAGCTTTCGAAAACAACAGTGAACGTTTAGTCATGCAGTCTTTTGTCTGTACCTAAACATGCTGTATGTGTTTTTGCATGTTTCCCAGTCTATTATTCCTTAATTTTGCAACTTTATGCTGCTCTTTTGTGCCCGCAGAATCTTAAAAAGTCTTGAAATGTCTTAAATTTCAAAAACAAAATTTTAGGCCTAAAAAAGTCTTAAATTCACCGAAATATTCTGTTGTAAATCTTGAATAAATTTTAAAAAGTCTTAATTTTCCTTTGTCCAACTAAAGCTACCCATTAGGGCCAACACACATCCAATTATCAACAATCCTTCTAAATAAAACTTATTAACTTATTATTACAAAGAAATACAATGCCAACAGCTGTTAGACATTTTTACAGAAAATTCTCTATTAGGAAAGAAAACCATAAAGAATTACACCATTCCTCATGACAATATATCCCTTTGATTTTCTATTTATACAAAAACTATTTACAGAAGGGGGAGTGGATATAATACTTATAAATAGGCATGAAACATAGCTTTTTAAAACAGAAATGCAGTTGGTTAAAAAAATATGTTGAAAAAAATGGACATTAAAATATAAGGCTAAGAAATAACTTGTTAGATTTTTTTTTGTAGCAAACAAAAAACAAATTTCACTGGCCCAACTAGACCATTGCAAAAAATCTAAAGGTGTTTGGCTTTGTATAAGTCTAAAATGTTATTTATTATGGTCTTAAAGGAGCCTTAAAAAGTTAAACATTTTAATTGATCGTCAAATTTCTGGTGTTGTGTCATGTGGTGTCCCATGTGTTTGTTTCATGTGCTTCTGTTAATGTCATGTGTTTCCTATATTCAATGTTTCCGCCGTTTTCCCGCTGTTCATTAGTTCCACCGGTGTCTCTCCCCTGTTTGTGTTCAGTTCAATTATGTCTTGTGTATTTATACTCCTGTAATTGGTTCAGTTCTTTGTCCAGTATTGTGTTGTTACACCTTGATGTTTAGCTTGAGTTAGATGGTCCTAGTTTTGTAGTAAGTGCCTTTTTGTAAATAAATAAGTTTTTTTTTTAAGAGTCTGGAACGCCTGTGTACTTTTGACATGATGAAACCTGCAGAATCCCTGTTTATTTTATCAGCAACTCCATCTTATTGTCCATTCAATTATAGAACTCAGTGTCATTCGTTAACATTGCAGCATTATGTCAAAAATACATTTTAAGTTATCATTGGCTTTGCATGTCACTGTGAAACTTTTTAAAAGTTTGTTTAGTTGCTTGTTTGGAAACCTCTCCAAAACCAAACTATTGTTAGGCAAATATTTTTAATTAAAAAAAAAAAGCTTTACGTTTTTTCGCAGTTTTTGTTTTCGCGAATCCACCAGAGGCCACTGTGTAGGCTTCTTCAGATCTCACGAATGTCATTTGCCCCTGCTGTTCTCGCGTAAATCCACCAGAGGCCACTGTCAACTGACTGACTGACTGATCGACTGACCCACCCTCCTCCATTCCTAAACCCAACTAATAGTGTTTTCAAAAGCACAGATTGACCAGCTTCAACCCCTTTCTCTTAACCCAACCAACAGTTTTAAAAAGCAATTCAGAAAAATCCTGATTTTTACCACATTCTCACCCTGTTATTTACTTGTTTATTTTATTTTTTGGCTTCTGTTTTTTGTCTTACTTGCTGTCTGGAATCGTTCTTCACCAGATTTGAACGCCGTTGTCGTGGTCGACTCCTCTTTGCATCTCAAGTCTGCCGACATACATGGCGAGCTAATTGCACAACCTGGTAACAGCGGAAAAGGTTAGCGTGAAAAGGAACAGTGTCATACCTTCCTGTGGCGTTCGTTTGAAAGACAAAATTCTGCCATACGTACTGGCTACATAATTCGTGATCTCCAGAAATGTATATAGGGCTACGTTTTCAGAATGAGGTTCTTTTGAACTTTCTATTCATCAAATAATGCTGAAAATTTAGTAGCTTTAGCATTACGCTGAACAACTGTTGTTATCATTAATTATAATAAATGTTACAATTAGCATATTACAATAATTTCTGAATGATCACGTGAAACTGATGAACAGTGATGCTAAAAAAATCAGCTTTACCCTCAAAATATTAAACTTTTATATATGTTTCATAATAATATTTTTGATCACATTTTTTTAAAATAAAAAAAGTCCTTTAAAACCTTTAAAAAATGTCTCACTCATCAAAAACCTTACAGGGATACACTCTTTAAAAAAAGTGCTGGATTTGTTCAACCCAAATTTGGTCATATGTCTTTGTTTGTTTGTTTTCTAGCGTCAAAAAGGCAAGGTTGTTTCTAAATTTACATTTCATAAAATGTTAGACATTTGTAATTTTCTTGGTGTGTTTATTGCACTCATGTCACGCCTGTAAAGCATTTAGATGGCACAAACATAACTGCAATTGCTTTAATATGAATCCACAAGAGGTCTAGGGTGATCACATACACAATGGCATAAACACAGAGTGCCTCCCAACAGACAGATAATAGGAGCATCATTGAAATTACGTGTAGCTCATTTTGATTAAGTCATAACATCATTTTCTTTTTCTTTTCATGATTCAGCCCTGGCACACCGGGTTCTGCTGGTTAGATTGACTGAAACTATTAGTTGTTAGATGCAACTGCCGAATGAATAGCTTTTGCACTTCAAGGCTTTTTAAGATGATGTTTTAAATACATCGTCCAAAACAGTGACTGGTGTTTAAATGCATCACATAGTGGTGCTTGCCAAGATGTGAATCATAGTTGTGGTTGCAGAATTTTCAAAACACTCAAACAATGCTGTGTCATATCCAGGTGCATTATTACCAAAACATCAGAGTAAATCTGAGATTGAACTGCACAGTGTGAAACATGTATTGTTCTCTGATCTGTCCACCTTCACTATCTTTACCACATTTGGGAGAGTTTTGGTGTGGAGAAGCCCCAAAGAAGCGTAGGTTATATATAATGAACCTATAATGAAAACTGATATGGGTGGCACGGTGGCTTAGTGGTTAGCACTGGTACCTCACAGCAAGAAGGTTGCTGGTTCGAGTCCCAGCTGGGTCAGTTGGCATTTCTGTGATTGCATGTTCCCCCGGTGTTGACGTGGATTTCTTCTGGGTGCTCTGGTTCATCCCCACAGTACAAAGACATCCATGATATAGGTGAATTGGATGAACTAAATTGGCTGTAGTATATGTGTGTGAATGTGAGCGTGGTGTTTCCCAGTGCCGTGTTGCAGCTAGGGAATCCACTGCATAAAACATATGCTTGAATAGTTGGTTCGTTCCAATGTTCAACCTCTGATAAAAAAAGGAACTAAGCCGAAGGAAGATGAATGAATTAGAACTGATATGCATATGTAGATGCCAGATAATAGGTCTCTATTTGGATCTAAAAACTTGACAATTTGACCAGGTTTGGATTCAAATGATCAACAATTCCTCACTTTGGTCAAAGATAGTTGTTTTTAAATGTGCTATTGGCTTTAAGTAAATATTGGATTGAAATTGAAGAGAATGCTCAGGTATGTTTGTCATGTTGTGTTATAACTGCATTTGCATGAAGGATGTTTCAGTCTAAAGGGTCCTCTGTAGGCAGTCTTCATTTCGGATCCTTCAAAACAATCAAAGTGAAGGATTTATCAATTGTCTTTCTCATCATTCAATCACCCATAATCCTTTGCACACGTTCCAATTCACAAAGGATAATTAGCTGGAAATGAATCCGCTCCAAGCTTGTTTAGTTTCATAATGTGATGCCAGACAACACAATGTTTTAAGTATTTGTTGTAAACGAATCACGTACATAGCAGGGATTGTTTTTGTTTTTGTTTTTTGTTTTTGGCACAGGGACTCTAGAAATAAAAGGTGGGGGGGGGGGGGGGTGTAAAATAAATAGGATGTGCTAAGGTTATACAGATCTGTGATTGGTATTTCAGTGCATTTGTGTTCACAAAATAAACTATTCGTCATTTACTCCCCCTTAAATGATTCCAATCCTTTATGAGTTGCTTTCTTTTGTTGAAGATAAAATAAAATATTTTGAATAAAGCTGAAAACCTGTAAATCCTGATGTCTATATGTAACCCTGCCGGTCCTACACCACCAAACCCACTCTGAGCTGGGATCGAACTGGCAACTCTCTGAATGAGAGTGGATTGCTCTAACAAGCAGGCTAAAGACTATGGCCTCTAGAGTCTGTCACCAGAGCATATTTAGAGATCAGACGAGTGAGGTTTACCTGCACAGCACTTCACTAGCTGGCCTCCGTTACATATAGTAGAAAGAACAAATACTATAGGAGTCAATGGTTACAGGTTTCCACATATCGTCTTTTATGTTTAAAAGAAGAAAGAAAGTCAAACTGGTATGAAACAAGTAAGGGGTGAGAAAATGATGCCAGGATTTACAGTTTTGGGTGAATTAAGCGTGAGAAAAGCAAATAAAACAAAAAATAGTGGGTAACCTTGCACAAAGAAATCCATCAGTAAAAGCCTGAAATGTTTACAGGGCGTGTTTGTTTGTGTACAGAAGCCCTTTATTGGTGATGAGGTCAGTGGCGCAAAAGGGGGTATGCAGTACTGTATATGCGGAGCATAGGGGCGTTGGATGGCGAAGGGGTATCGCGGACGAAGGACAAAAGTGAAGAGCAGGTGGTTGTCGCGGACGAAAGTGAAGAGGGTTGGGGAGCCACGGAAGAAATTGAAAGTGAACAGCGGACGGGGGAGGAGGGCGGTTGAGGAGGGGTATTCATACAATGAGGTGCCGGATCAGATTTCAGAGGTTCTGGATCCAGCGTGTTCAGGCACGAATTAAGCCCTGGGTGCCACACATGGGGGGTGCCATTGTGCCAAAACTATTTTTGAAATTATACAAATTAAAAGTTTAAAATAATAAAAATAGATAAATTTAATATTTATAAATAAATATTTTTTGGTCCCACTTTAAATTAAGTGGCCTTAACTATTATGTACTTACACAGGAACTAATAGTTTGTTACTTATTGTGTAAATACATGTATTTACTGTGTACTTATGCTTGATTAAATGTATGTAATTACGGCAGCGCAGTAGCCAAGTGTTTAGCGCGCCGACATATGGTGTAATAGCACGTCAGGGCGTCGCGAGTTCGAATCCCGGCTGGAGGACATTTTCCTACCCCCTCTCTCTCTCTCCCACTTCGCTTCCTGTCTCAATACTGTCCTATCTAATAAAGGCAAAAAGGCCAAAAAATAAATCTTTAAAAAAATGTATGTAATTACATCTGTAACTAACTTTTGTAATTACATTTGTGAATACACTGTTGACCATCCCTTACACCTTAACCCACCCTTAAACCTACCCATGCCACCAAACCTATCCATAACCCAACCTCTATCCCAACTCAAAAGAACCACAAGTGTTCTCAAATACATTATAAACACAGTAAGTACATTGTATTTATTTTTTGATGTAAGTACATAGTAGTTAAGGACACTTAGTATAAAGGGGGCCGTTTTTTGTTAAAAATGTTTATTTAGCGTTTTACACAAGTATAATATTGTATTTTATTAAATAACCCCCCCATTTTTCATACCATATACACGTTTTTATTGATTCATCAGGTTTTTTGGTAACTTCTTTTGCTCAAAACTATTTTAATTTTAGCTACAAACAAAGTTTGCCCAAAACATTTTAATAACATAGAACATTTCAGGCAGTTTGTCTCTGTTTTTTTTTTTTTTACAGGAAACAGTTTACAGTCTTTTTTTTTCTCTTTTTTTGCTCGTACAGACCTTACACCTCTCACAGTATGCATGTGAGAAGTACTTGCAAAGTTTGTTTGCCCTTTAGGACTCCAATATTTATCATTTTGTTTTGACAAATGTATAATACAAAAAGTCCAAAAGCAAGGCAAGTCAAGATGCTTTAATAATTTAGTGAGGAAAATTAAAATGAGAAGAAATTTGGGGAGGGATGAAATGTAATTCTTTGCATGCTTGATGTCATTATACCTTTTACTACTTTATTCTATTTCAGTTGTGTCCAGAACTGTGAAATGTATTTGTTTGAAGCATGTTGATGAGGGAAAAATATCTTTCATTTATTAATGGAAATATATTATTCTTGCCTGTTATAAAACATAATTGGATTGAGGGGGGCGTGCAAAAGTTGAAGCCGCAAACCTATCAGTAAATATGCAGTTGTGCCCCTGAATGAGGTGAGTAGTGTTGCTAACATTACAGGTTATTCGACTACGATATGACTATGAAGGCTACATTTATTAAGAGTTTTTCATATTGCTGATTTTAATAAAAGCAATCAACCTTCTAACTAAAATATGCTTTGGCTTGCCTTAGAACTACAAATAAAGTCACGTATGAGCAAGTTATTTTGTTTTTAACAAGTTTTACTGAATATTAAAAAGATTAAAACAAAATATCTATAAATATTTTTATAGATTGATTTTTATCACCACAAATAAACACTACTAGCATTTATTAATCATTGCAGTAACATTTGGTAATACATGATTAAAATACAAAGTTGAACCAACACTAAACAACTTTATTTTCTTTAACCAGCGATAACAATGGTGGATAAATATTGTAATAAATATTTTGTTCACGTTAGTAAATATGTATGTATCGTTTTTAAGAATTTTGAATTACAAGGACACAAGACATGTCCTCATAAACCACTTTAATAGAGTACAACTACTCTAGGTGACACTCTTGTCATTATACCTCGTTAACCACATAAACAAGCACAAACACACAAATATATGCATGTGCATGTGCTGCGGCTGTGTTCCCACTACAGGTCACATCAGATGTGTCAATGCTCACACATGCTTGAACTCTGCTAACCTACCAACAAACAAACACACACACACTCACAAACACGGTCACGGTCATGTCAGAAGTGATTAAAATCAGTTTTCCACTCAGCATGGTTTGAAGTTGAGCTGCTGTGAATGAAAGCGTTCATGATCATGCTTTTCATCAATCGACGTAAACCAGATCAAAGACCTTTTCCTGTTTTATTTTTCATTCTTATAGCCACAGCTGTTATTTGCCCAGTTTATATTTCGAGTCATATTTGCACCGATGCAAAAAGAAAAACACGAGGCCTTGTATATTTTTATGCCCATGTTAAAAAATGATGCTCTGTCATCGTTCCGACCAAGGGAGATCTGTAGTATAATGGAGCAAATCTGCCTTCCCGGAAACTTTGCAGCAACTTTGCGGGTCGAAAGCCCTTGCACGGCAGAAGTTCATATTTCAATCAGGATTGGACTGAGCAATGCATCTTTAGTGTATATCATGATAGGGCACCTGCTGTGCAAGCACATATAAATGTCAAATGACGGATGGCCTCGCTTTATGTATGAGTATAGAGGATGTACAGTATCCTTCCCAAATATAGTTGTATATTTGTCTTGCACTTCTTCGTTCGCACTTGCAAGAGAGAGAGAGAGAGAGAGAGAGAGGGAGGTGGGCTGGAAGTAACTGGGCTCCAGGCTTTTCTTCTGAACTCACACAAAAAGGGCAGATGAGGAGATGCAGAGAGAGTGGGACTAACACAGAGGGATCAGATGAAAGGTCAAACTATAAAGCCCCATAAAAGTGCTTCATATGACTTGTGTAGTACACTTCTGAAGTCAAACGACTGCTTCATGGTAGAAACATGCTGTATTTTTTGTTATTTATTATTTATTGGTCGTTTTTTAAAGGATTGGTTCACTTTTAGTTCAAGATGTTCATGTTTTTGTTTTTTCAGGTCAGTTTCTGGGTGGGAAAAAAAAGATACAGTTAACAAACTATAAAAAAAAATGTTGACTGCATTTGGCATTTTTTTTATTCAGTATAATTATTCTTACGTTAAAAATACCACATATGTGTGAGTTGTACTGACTGAACAAATGCCACTACAATTAACCAGGGATAAAATAGCATCTAAATCCCAATGGAATATATTATACAACATAATAAGGCCATTTTTAAATGAGGAGGACCTGAACAGTTGACATCAACTTAATATGATAATTGAACAGAAACATGCATACATTAACATTCAATACAATATTATGTACATACAGCATCAATGAAGAGGATGGGGGAGATTGTATTTTGTAGGAATAGTTTTATGTTTATAAATAGTTTTATTCTCACCTGCTGTTCTCACGTGAATCCACCAGAGGGTGCATGTTGATTGACTGTCCACTGACTGACTGACCCACCCTCCTCCTTCCCTAAACCCAACCAATAGTGTTTTCAAAAGCACTGATTGACCCGCCCACCCACTTCCCTAAATCCAACAACAGTTTTAAAAAGCAATCCAGAAAATGTAAAAGCCCTTGCCTGATTTTTTACCATGTTTTACCACATTCTCTCCCTCTTATGCACTTGTTTATTTTATTTTTTGGCTTCTGTTTTTGGTTACCTGCTTTCTGGAACAGTTTTTTGCCAGACTTGAACCCCATCATTGTGGTCAATTCCTCTCTGCGTCTCTAGTCCGCCAATGTACATGGCGAGCTACTGGACAATCTGGTAACAGTAGGACGTCTGTCCTAATGGAGGTAACCGCTCACCTGGTAAGTGTGAAATGGAACGGCATCATACCAACCTGTAGTGTTCGTTTTAAAGCCATATGTACTTCTGGCTACATAATTTGCCATCTCCAGAAATTTATATAGGGCTATGTTGCATTTTCTGGACAAACAGAAAATATAAACCCAGGCTCATTATTGATATGTACTTCAGCATACATTTCTGGAGAGAGCCATATACGTCCCTGGACCTACGTTTTTTTTTTTTGCCAGTGGCCACTGTGTGCTTTTTCAGATCTCAAATTTCTCTTGTGAGTGCCGTTCACTTGTGCTGTTCTCGTGTAAATCCACCAGTGGTTGCTGTCATCTGACTGACTGACTGACCGATCAACTGACCCTCCCTCCTCCTCCCCTAAACCCAACCAATAGTGTTTTCAAAATCACAGATTGACCCGCCCACCGCCTCCCTAAACCCAACCAACAGTGTTTTCAAACGTAATCCAGAAAAAGAAAAGCCCTCCCGGCTCCCTGTTTTTTTTTTTTTTTACCACATTTTCAGATTTTACCACATTCTCACCCTGTTATTTACTTGTTTATTTTTTGCCTTTTATTTTACCTGCTTTTTGGAACCATTCTTTGCCGGACTTGAGTTCTGTAATTTCAGTCAACTCCTCTTTGTGTCTCAAGTCAGCCGACGTACATGTGGCCTCTGGTGGGTTTACGTGAGAACAGCTGCAAGTGGTACTCGCAAGAGAAATTTGAGATCTGCAAAAGCGTACTTTGAATGTGTTTGCTCTCTCTAGAAATGTATATAGGGGTACATAATAACAATGAATCTGGGTTGTAAGAATATGATGTTGCTTATTACATCTAGCCCACTAGAGTAGCCTGGTAAAGGTGGCAGGCAAGATCATCAGTTTTAACCAAACTGGTCCAAATGGTAATTTACCATATTAATGTTTTAAAGAGAGCTCAGGATATCCTTTGCACCCCGGGTCACCCATTGTCCTCTGTGTTTCAGCTGCTGCCATCAGGACCTCGTTTTAGAGTTTCTATTTGCAGGACAAATAGAACTAGAAATTATTTTATAATGGTGGCCATTATTCAATTCAATTCAATTCAGCTTTATTTGTATAGCGCTTTTACAATGTAGATTGTGTCAAAGCAGCTTCACATAAATGGTCATAGTAACTGGAACAGTGTAGTTCAGTTTTTAGTGTTTAAGTTCAGTTCAGTTTAGCTCAGTTCAGTGTGGTTTAAAATTATTACTGAGAGTTCAAACACTGAAGAGCAAATTCATCGATGCGTAGCTCTACCAATCCTGAACCATGCGAGCCAGGGGCGACAGCGGAGAGGGAAAAAAGCTTCACCTGATAGGAGAGTGAAGAAAAAAACCTTGAGAAAACCAGACTCAGTTGGGCACGACCATTTCATTTTAATTTCTCCGCTGACCAAAAGTCTTGTGCAGAGCTTCAGACACCGCGGTGGAGGCTGGAAGCTGGCCTCAGCGAAGACTCATCTGTCCCTGGAGTGCAGCGCAGCAGCAGCTCAGGATATGACCTGGTCCCGGATATGGAAACCTTGGGATCATCTCGTCGCTGGTCTTGGATCCAATCAGTGACTCTGCATAATCTGAGGACCTCTGGATGAGTATCGCATTACCAACATTAGGTCATTAAAGAAGTGCAAGGGGGAGGGAGATGCACCTACAAAATGATGTAATTTATGTTGTGTGGTAATATTTTGGTAATGTACTGTGTAACGGCGAAGCTGCAATTTTAGTTTCCCCAAATGGGATAATAAAGTTGAGGTCCATTGGCAGATTATTTAGCTTGTTAAAGAAAAAAGCCACTTAGTTTTGACGTTATTTCTCAAAACAAGACAATACTTATTTCCTTGTCTAAAATATGCTTCTTGATTTTAAGAATTTGTAGATGTACTAGAAACAAGACTACTAATATAAGTAGTAAAAGCATTTTTTGCAGTGTATTATTGGGTCCAAATTATGGTACAACAATGACATTAGCATAGAGATTTGTACCCAAATGAATTAGCATTCAGAACATGACCAACTAAACTTCTCTGACCACATTTCTAGAACTGCTCGATCGTGCAGATTCGCACTCTATAACATCAGAAAGATCCGACCCTTCTTATCTGAACATGCAGCTCAACTCCCTGTTCAAGCTCTTGTTCTCTCCAAACTGGATTACTGCAACTCTCTACTAGCTGGGCTTCCAGCTAACTCTATCAAGCCTCTTCAACTGCTCCAGAATGCAGCAGCACGAGTTGTCTTCAATGAACCTAAACGAGCACATGTCACTCCGCTGCTAGTCCGTTTGCACTGGCTGCCAGTTGCTGCTCGCATCAAATTCAAAACTCTGATGTTTGCCTACAAAGTGACTTCTGGCCTAGCTCCTTCTTATCTGCTCTCACTTCTGCAGATCTATGTGCCCTCCAGAAACTTGCGTTCTGTGAATGAACGTCGCCTCGTGGTTCCATCCCAAAGAGGGAAAAAATCACTTTCGCGAACGCTCACGCTCAATCTGCCCAGTTGGTGGAATGAACTCCCTAACTGCATCAGAACAGCAGAGTCACTCGCTACTTTCAAGAAACGACTAAAAACTCAACTATTTAGTCTCCACTTCACTTCCTAATCTGCAATTGCCTCTCTGAATATCACACTAACTGTACAAAAAAAAAAAAAAAAAACGAATACTACTAATACTTCCCTTCTTAGACTTTACAGACCTGAAACTTGCCTTTAGCACTTATTCATTGTTGCTCTTATAGTTGTGTAAATTGCTTCCTTGTCCTCATTTGTAAGTCGCTTTGGATAAAAGCGTCTGCTAAATGACTAAATGTAAATGTAAATGTAAACATTTTAGGCCAAACACAAAGACTAACAAGTAGTTTTAAGGATTCAAGTAGTAAGTTAAAGATGAACAGAACATTGTTTTCAATTTCTCCACTTTTTTCTTTATCCCATGTTTGATGCTGCAGCGATAAGAAAAATTGGAGAGCAGCTCAGGCTTGTGAAAGGCTGCGCAAAAGGCCAGTCTAATCTCCATCATTAAACCGCCATAATATATCACAGTCAAACTCCCATAGACGGCTTATACCCTGCTGCTTGCTAAAAATGTATTAAAAAGTCCAAAGCACAGAAACGTGGCCAAACACACACACATTATATACTAAAATACATCACAGCAGCATGCCCTCGGCCAACTGTGACTGTGCTGCATACGTTTATTAAAAAACACACACACAAGTATGCATGGAAGCGCACACTTTCTTCAGGCACAAAAACACAATTACGTAGCTGAAATATTTTAAAAATGAAATTAATGCATAATCTCCCTGGTTAGTTTTTGAGGATGTATAGCATACTAACATTAGGTATGATTTATTGCTGTGATGGCAGTTTACAAGAATGCATTTGGGCAGAAAATGAACGTGATTTTTCATGACAAGATACTTCAGCATGCACCAACAGTTAACTGTATTCAGCATAATTAGCACATGCACAGTGTGATGGACAGAGTTTATTAGCCGTAAAACACGCCAACACTGTTTCTTACTTCAGGGCTTCATCTGTTAGTCACAAACAAACACGAGGGACTCAGTCAAAAAAAAAAAAAAAAAAAGCTAACGCAAGCATTTTAATGACACCCTCACAGTTTCGCGTCCACTTATTTACCAGCTGTGGACATCCATTTGGACACATTTGAACATGTAAACATTGATAGCCTTTGCATCCATAATAATCATATTGCATGGGGTTTCTGAAAAAACAGTCAGTTTAAATAATTTGCTAACTCTCATGTCATTTCAAACCCACATGATTGTCTGTTTTACTGTGAAACATAAAAAAAGATCAAGCTCTAAATTTCTGTGTCTGTGTGCTCTAAAAACTACCCAGGCTCATTCTAAAAATGTACCCCTTAATACATTTCTGGGGAGCGCCAAATATGTCCCAGGAACTGTGCTTTTTTGCCATCTTTGTTTTTGTAAATCCACCAGAGGCTGCTGTGAATGCTTTTTGAAATTTCTCTCGTGAGTGCCATTCGCACGTTCTATCCTCACGTAAGTCCACCAGAGGCCGCTGTTTACTGACTGTTTGACTGACTGACTTGACTGACTGACTGACGATCTACTGACCCACCCTTCTCCTTTCCTAAACCCGACCGACAGTTTTATAAAAGCAATCCAGAAAAAGAAAAGCCCTCACCTGATTTTTACCACATTTTCAGGTTTTACCACATTCTCATCCTTATTTATTTAATTTTTTAGCTTTTGTTTTTGTCTCACCTGGAACAGTTGTTCACCAGACTCAAACACTGTCATCGCAGTCAGCTTCTCTCTGTGTCTCAAGTCCACTGACGTACATCTTGAGCTATACTGGTAACAGCGAGAAAGCCGTCCATACGGAGGTAATCGGTCAGCGGGGAAGCGAGAAAGGGAAAGACGTCATACCGCCCTGTTGCATTTGTTTCAAAAATTAAATGCAGCCATGTGTATATCTGGCTACATAATTTGTGATCTCCAGAAATTTATATAGGGCTACGTTATTAGAATGATCCTGTGTTGTAAAAAAATGCTGGGTTCCACAAGCCTGATCTCAAGAGGAAACATAACTATTTTACATTTTGTCAGTTTAGTGGTTAATTCAGTTTAGTTGAATTAGAATTCGTTTAGTTGTGCGGAAATGTATGAGTTTAAAAGGAGGCGTGGCACCCCACCCCTCAACCCCACCATCATTGGGGGATGAGCAAAGCGTACTAAATTGTAGGAATAAGATTATACGAATTAATATGAATTAGCCACTTAATCAAAAAGTTACAAACTACCATGATGCCACGTTGGTTCCCCACAATTCCTTCATGTTGTCTCAACACAAATTGATTACTTTAACTTAATTTTTTTTTACAAATTTATGTGAATTGAACATAAACCCAACCCAGGCTCATTCTGAAAACCTAGCCCTACATAAATTTCTGAGGAGCGCCATATAAGTCCCAGGAGATACAAATTTTTACAGTTTTTGTTTTTGGGAATCTACCAGAAGCCATCGGAGTTAAACGGTCAGCTGGAAAGCATGAAAAGAAACGCATCCTACCGCACCGTAACGTTCATTTTAAAGAAGGAATGCAGCAATATGTACTTCTGGCTACATAATTCGTGATCACCAGAAATGATATAGGGCAACGTTTTTCAAAATGAGCCGATGTTGCATTAAATAATTAAGTTGTCCCAAAAACAAACAAAAAAACTTCAGAATTGTGTTGTTTCAACTCATTTTTATTAAGTAATTTAAACAAGCAGCAAAAATCTATTTTTTGTGTCCAATGCAATAAACTGACTTTAAATAAATGAAATTGACTATAAATGGAATAAAGTAACTTTAATGTGACATTGGTGTGAATAAGTAATGAGGGAATACTGCAGGATGTAACGTCATATCTGCAAGTGTTTCATTCAGAAGTGATGATTTTTTGCGTGATTTTTATGGTGTGTTCACACTTGGCAGATCTGGTTGGATTAAAATGAACTCTGGTGCAATTGCTTTTTGAGAGCTGTTAATTTGAATGAATGTGAAAGTGTGAATTTTGCCATCTGAACCTTGGTTCTCACCAAAATAAGTCAACTTTTGCTTCAAAACTATTTTTTTTACTGTGAAAATATGAATGCAACATAGACCAAACATGTTTAAAGAAACTAAAAACAGGATAGGATAGGATTATTTAGAGCTATGGCATACCTGCTTTTATTTTATTTTTTTTTCGCTTCATAGTCAAGATGTTACTCTTTATGGTTCAGTAGGCAATAAAAACACATCACCTTGCAGCAGATCTATCTTTAAGATAGTAAGAAAAAGCCTTCTTCTTTTTTGTTTGTTTGCTTTTGTATCTTTAGGTTCAGGTTTATAAATGACTCTGTGAACATAGTGTGAACTCAGCCTTTATATTTTTATTCGCTTCCTGAATGTGAATGAATTTGAACTGAGGTGAGAATCAATATGCAGAACAGCCTACATACAGTGTATGAATATTAAATGAGTATTAGAATTGAAATATCTGAATTTTTCAAAATCTCTAAAGTTGTAATCACCTCAAGTGAACTTAAATTAGTTTGAGAAGATCTATATGCCTGTTGGACCACTGTCAAAGAAAACCTCATTTCCTAGAATGCGAAACTGTGTGTGTATGTGTGTGTTTATTTGTCCTTACTACTCCTGTTTTGTATATTCACTGAGTCACTGTAGTTATAACTATAAAAGTCACACTTTACAACCGAGGTGGGGGACTTGAGTCACATGACTTGACTCAAGTCAGACTTAAGTTGCAAAATTTAAGACTTGAGACTTGCTTAACAAATATCCAAAAAAGACTCGACTTGACTTAAACTTGACTGTCATGCCTTGACTTGGACTTGAGTTAAATGACTTGAAATAAATAATTTTGGTTAAATAAATAACTCTTTGTTACATATTATGCATTAGATACAAAACTGAAAGTTATTTATGTAAATATGTTTTTTTTTTCAGCTTAGTCTCTTTAATAATCTGGGGTCGCCAGAGCGGAATGAACCGCCAACTTATCCAGCACATGTTTAAGGCAGCGCCCAAACACTCTTTTACATTCACACACATACACTATGGCCTATATTAGCTTATTCATTTCACCTGTACCGCATGTCTTTGGACTGTGGAAGAAACCGGAGCACCCGGAGGAAGCCCACACAAACACAGGGAGAACATATGTTAACTCACAGTGCATGAACTCATGTTAACAAGCATGTATTTGGATTTTATATGTTGAACTGATTGATAAATGCTGTACTGGTATTGTTTATTTTAGGTGTTAGTCAATACATTAACTAGCTAATAAAACCTTATAGTATAGTGTGACCACAGTGAAGTACGTGTAATTATATGCACCTAACTATATTGTAAGTACTTGTAGTTAATTAATATTACTTAGTACATAAATAGTAGCATATTACACCATGAAAAGTACACCATAAAACAATGTGTAACCTTTATTATTATTATTATTATTATTATTATGGCAGCACGGTAACAGTGGGTAGCACTCTCGCCTCACAGCAAAAAGGTCACTGGTTTGAACCTCAGCTGGGTCAGTTGGCATTTCTATGTGGAGTTTGCATGTTCTCCCCGTGTTCACGTGGGTTTCCTCCGGGTGCTCTGGTTTCCCCCACAAGTCCAAAGACATGTGGTATAGGTAAATTGGCTAAGCTAAATTGTCCTAGTGTATGTGTGTGAATGGAAGAGTATGGGTGTTTCCCAGTAATAGGTTGCAGCTGGAAGGGCATCCGCTGTGGATAAGTTGGTGGTACATTCCACTGTGGCGACCCCAGATTAATAAAAGGACTAAGCTGAAAATAAAATAAATTAATGAATGATTATTATTATTATTATTGTTGTTATTATTTTGTAAATTCTTGTTTTTTTCACTCACAGTCTGAATTGACAAAGGAAATGGCACATTATGTTTCATCAATTATTTTTGCCCACTTAACTAGTATTTTTATAAAATATACATTGCTCAGCATATATAAGTACACCCCTCACAAATCCCTCTTTTAAAATCATATTTTTAATAGGAAGCTTTACAATATTATATTTGTGCATCTACATACCAAGTACACACAAATTTATATGTTATAGAAAAATATAAAATACAAATTTTAAGGGGAAAATTTAAGAGAGTGGCCTAGCCAGAGCCCAGATCCAAATCCTATTGAACATCTCTGAAGAGATCTGAAAATGGCTGTACACTGTCACTTCCCATCCAACCTGATAGAGCTTGAGAGGTACTGCAAAGAGGAATGGACAAAAATTCCCAAAGACAGGTGTGCCAAGCTTAGTGGCATCATATTCAAAAAGACTTGAGGCTGTAATTGCTGCCAAAGGTGCATCAACAAAGTATTGTGCAAAGGCTGTGAATACTGATGTACATGTGATTTTTCAGGTTTTTTATTTTTAATAAATTTGCAACAATTTAAAAAAAAAATCATCACAGTGTCATTATGGAGTATTGTGTGTAGAATGTTGAGGAAGTAAATTAATCTAATCCATTTTGGAAAAAGTCTGTAACATAAAATATGTGGAAAAAGTGAAGCACTATGAATACTTTCCGGATGCACCGTTAAAGCAAAATCTATTTATTGAAACAATCTTGAAACTCTAAATTCAGTAGGGGAAAAAATGCATAAAAAACTACAAAATATTAAAAACGTGTGTTGACCAGCTTTTTTTGCAATAAATTAATAATTTAATTTGATGAAATTACTTTTTTTTTTTTTTTTTTTACTCTTTTTGTTTTTACCTGCTTGGCACGCATTTCAATTACCAAATAATGGCTAAATGTAATTACAAATCGTTTACATAATTTTCAAATTATGATTCCACTGAACCTAAACATCGTCATTCATCTATCTCTCTCTCCCTCTCTTTCCTCTCGAGAACTCTGAACCTGTGGGTTTGGCTTGTGTGGATGGATGTATTCAGCAGCTTCAGACTCAGAGACGGCTGAGCACCACAGCACACCTAACCTGCACCTCACTCTTCTCTCAAGGAAAACATATCGATTGAAAAAAATCTGAAGAGAATGTACTTGTTAATGTTACGTCAACATAACATTTCTAAAGACTTATATTTAACTGATGGCGATGTATCCTGAGGCGCACGACGTATTATTGGAGACGGAGAGGTGAATGCGCTGCCTGGGCATCGGTAAGTCATTTAACAATAGTCTGAACACATTTATTTCATTATTTATCTGAAATAGGCTTTAATGATACAAACTTAGATCGTTTGTGCGACCCGCAGTTTCTCGTTTATTTAGTGCGCCTCGTGCGCTCCGTCACGGACCATTGCGCCGTCGTTGTGCGTGGACTGGAAGTGAGCCACGAAGTTTCCACGGACTCCTGTTTGTGTGTGTTTATGTCTCTGAATGATAATGGTTTTGCCGTGTACCTATTCGTCTCCGAGATAAAGACTGTGGATTGCGCTCGAGCTGAGGCAAGTCGTGCGTAATGAGCGCGGACTACAATTTTACCTTAATAAAAGTGACCTGACAGTTCCCTCAGAACAAGTCCATACGCCTTTCTGCTCCTCTTGGAAGTAAATCAACACGATCTCGACAATTTCTCTGATAGGATATGAAATATTCATACCTCAGGATGGAGATGCGTACTTTCCGGTAGTCATTTGCAAGTATATATATGCATGTAAATTAAAATTAGGCTCATTTTTAATGCATTTGCGCTCATGTGTAGTGAAGTTTTATGCAGTTTTTTTAGTTAATAATATGACAAAGTTTTGCTAATTAAAATTATTTAATTTGTTTACATATTATTATATTCAGTAATAATTGTATTATTATTATTTTTTTTTATTATTATTATTATTATTATTATTATTATCATATAGGCAAGTGAGCTTTTGAGTTGTTACTGTAATTTGTATTCTATCTATCTATCTATCTATCTATCTATCTATCTATCTATCTATCTATCTATCTATCTATCTATCTATATTTAGTTCTAATAATGTATTATTCCTAATGTCCAGTTCAAACTTGTGTTTTTAGGTTGTCAAATCTAAGGACAGCCTGCTATTTCTCCAAACTATAGCATGGCCATGTGATAAATGGATTCGCTCAGCTTAATCAATGGCTCCTCTGGGAGCAAAGACTTGTCCATCGGGGAGGATTCATCTGACTTGACCCTGAACCACCCTCTGCTGGAGCTGGGGGACAGCACCAAGCTGCTGGGCGTCCAGGTGGTTCTGATCTTGGCGTACTCCACCATCATCCTCCTGGGCGTTGTGGGGAACTCTCTGGTGATTTATGTGGTTTACAAGTTTAAGACCCTCCGTACTGTCACCAACTTCTTCATTGCGAACCTAGCCGTGGCCGATCTGCTGGTCAACACGTTATGTCTCCCGTTCACGCTGGCTTACACTCTCCTCAGAGAATGGAAGTTTGGACAAGTGCTTTGTTTCACTCTGCCGTACGCTCAAGGTCTGGCCGTTCACGTCTCCACAATTACACTGAACGTGATTGCGCTGGATCGGCACAGGTGCATCGTTTACCACCTCGACACGCGAATGTCAAAGGACACCTGCTTTCTGGTTATTGCCATCACCTGGGTGGTAAGCGCCGTCCTGGCGAGCCCCCTGGCCATATTCAGGGAGTATGGGATTGTAGATCTTTCTCCAGATAACTCCATCGAGGTCTGTGGAGAGAAATGGCCTGACAGTAGTACAGACAGCACTCTATACTCGTGAGTATTAGACATGCATATTTTAATGAGCGCCATTATTACAGTTTCCTCGTGCCTTTAAGGAGACGCACGTAGAAGATGTGTTCATTTGTCACTGTCTCACTATAGTGCACTGAAAGAAAAGATCTGGGAATGTTGTAGATACACTCTAAAAATGCAGGGTGGATATGGACAAACCCAGTCTTTGGGTTATTTTATTAAAAAAACATTTTTAACCCAATGGTTAAAGGGGGTGATGCGGTGGCTCAGTGGGTAGCGCTGTCGCCTCACAGCAAGAAGGTCGCTGGTTCAAGCCTCAGCTGGATCAGTTGTCATTTCTGTGTGGAGTTTGCATGTTTTCTCTGGGTGCTCTGGTTCCCCCGCATGCTATAGGTGAATTGGGGAGCTAAATGTAGTGAATGTGTGTTACTGAGAGTGTATGGGTGTTCCCAGTAATGGGTTGCAGCTGAAAGGGCATCCACTGCGTGAAACATATGCTTTATAAGTTGGTGGTTCATTCAGCTGTGGCGATCCCAGATTAATAAAGGGACTAAGCCAAAAAGACAATGTATGAATGGTTAAAGTGATAGTTCACACAAAAGTAAAAAATCTGCCATTATTTATTTGACATGTTCCAAACCACTTTGGGATTTTTCTTCTGTTGAACACACAAAAAAGATATTTAGAAGAATGTGCATTTCCTTTATTTATATTCCATCAGCTTAGGCAGTATTATAGAGGTCACCACAGTTGAATAAACTAGCAACTATTCCAGCGCATGTTTTACGCAGTGGATGCCATTATGAAGAATGTTGGAAATCAAATACTATGGAAGTCAATGGTTACAGGTATCCAACATTCTTCAAAATAAACTGGTTTGGAACAAGGCAAGAATAGGTAAATATAGACTAACATAATCTTTGGGTCATCTTATTAGGTGACATTTTAACCCAATTGTAAAGGTATGATTCATCCAAAAAAGAAAATTCTGCCATTATTTACTAAACCTTGTTCCAAACCACTGATTTAATTTTTTCTGTTGAACATTTAAAAAAAGATATTTTGAAGAATGTTGGAATCTAAATATGTTGGTAGTCAATGGTTACAGGTTTCCAACATTCTTCAAAATATAGAATGTGGTTTGAAAAAAATCAAGAATAGGTAAATATGGACTAGTCTTTGGGTTCATTTATTAAATTAAATTTTAACCCAGTAGGTAAAGGGACGATTAACCCAAAAATGAAAATTCTGACATTATTTACTCAACCTTGACTTGTTCCAAACCATTTTGAGTTTTTTTTTTTCTGTTAAACCAATAACAACAACAACAAAAAAATATTTTAAAGAATGTTGGAAACCAAATGCAATGAAAGCCAATGGTGACAGGTATTGGTCAAAATTAGTTACATATGGACTAACACAATCTTTTAATTTATTAAATTACATTTAACCCAATGTTTTAAGGGATGTTTTTTCCAAAAATGGAAATTCTGCCATTATTTACTCAACCTTGACTTGTTCAAAACTATTTTTTTTTCTGTTGAACCCACAAAAAAGATATTTGAATACTGATGGAAGTCAAATACTTTGGAAGTCAATGGTTACAGGTATCAAACATTCTTCAAAATAAAGAAAGTGGTTTGAAACAAGGCAGGAATAGAAATATAGACTAACATAGTCGTTGGGTTAATTTATTAAATGACATTTTAACCCAATGGTTAAAGGGATGGTTCACCCAAAACTGAAAATTCTGCCAGAATTGACTAAACCTTGACTTGTTACAAAATACTTAGAATTTTTTTCCTCTGTTAAACCAATAAAAAAGATATTTTGAAGAATGTTGGAAACCAAATGCTATGGAAGTCAATGGTTACAGGTATCCAACATTCTCCAAAATAAAGAATGCAGAGAATGAGTAAATGATGGCCAATTTTCATTTTTGGGGGAATTATCCCTTTAAGATTGTCCACAGTTTACCCAAATTTGGGTTAAAACAACCCAGAATTGTTTGGAGTGTAAATATATAATATGATTTCAGCATTAAATATATGAAGATTACAACACTAATATTTATTTAATAAGTTCATCATCCAGAGAACATGATCGTACAGACATAAAGAGTTTGATTATAGTGAATTACTTAAATACTTATGTGGTAACAACTCATAATTTTACCTTATTTTTTCTTTGAAAGCCTTGTTTGTTCAGGAACATATAAATTACAGCTATAATGAGTCATAGCTTATTTAATTTTGGAGCAAGATTATGTTTTATGAAAGCATCTTAACAACAGTGTAATGACACTCTTCAGCTGCACTTATGTCAGTGATGCCTGTGTTTTCTTTCTCAGAATCTCCACGCTGTTGCTGCAATATGTGTTGCCTCTGGCAATCATCTCCTTTGCCTACATCCGTATCTGGAGTAAACTCCGCAATCATGTCAGCCCGGTTGGTCGCAATGACAGGCACCATCGTCGCCGCAAGACCACCAAGATGCTGGTAACCATGGTGTGTACAGTTCCCATCTATTATATCATAGTATTTCTGCAGATTTTCAGTCTGGATGTCATGATTTCATCAACTAGCACATCGACTACACTGTGTACAGACAACATGGTGATGTTTGTAGGGCAGAGGAAAGCCAAGTTTCTGTATAATACAATATAACACCCATGTGTTTGACTGCTGAGAATGAAGCAATTATATTTGTCTAGATCCAACTTGTATTCTAAAACTTTTTGTGTACAGGTTTGGTTTTTGGTATCTGTCATGGTCAAAAAGAACATTACCGGTTATTTAATTTGAAACATATTTAAAGAGCCCCTATTATGCTTTATAAAAGGCAATATGTTGGTTTTGGGGGTCTCCAACAACAAGCTGATATGATAAGTCAAAAAACACTTTCATTGTTTTATAATATGCGTTTATTTTTACGTAACTATCCCAACAACTTTCATAGGATTCGTTCAGTGATTTTGTTCCCAAACTCATCCTTAGCGCAATGATAATCTGTGCTGATTGGTCCGAAGACCTAGTCTGTTGCGATTGATCGACTGCATTCAGCGTGGGACAGAGAGAAATGCACACCACGGCTTGTCAACAATTTTGAAGTGGTCAGAGTGCAGAGTGTATGTGTGAGCCCAATGCAGGAGTGCATTAAAGCAGTGCAGTTTAACACCAGCATATGCTTTATTCTTAACCATGACACACATTCAGTATTAATCCACACAGCGGCAAAAGCTGAACTTTTTTGATACTTGATGGCCACACGTGTGTAGGAACAGCTGACGGTGGCCATAGCTATGACAAACGGCAGAGGATAGCGAACTCACACACGCATTTAAATAGTAAAAATTTAAAAAGTAGCACACGTCACATTTTTATGGTGGTTCTAGACATGATATGCAAATATAGAGTTAACCAGATGCAGTACAAACCACTTAGTGTGGTTACAAGCAACAAACCACAATTAAATACATAATGTGCAAGCTAGAGAAAACAAGGACACAACCATTTTAATCGTGTAAAGTTATTTACACTTGTGAAATGGAGGTCGGAACTAATCCATGAACTGTGTACTGATAAAGTTCCTGTCAAGCGCTGACAAAGTCCTATACATCAATAGTCTTTTCTGATCCTTCCTTTAGCAAACGGTCGAAGAATGCCCCGTTGCAAGCATGTAGATTGCTGAAGCACTTGTCAAAAAAATGTCAGGAACACAGCACAAGGTTGGGGCTATAATGCTGAGATATTTTTGCAAAAATAAATTTCAACCACTGACATTTCACAGCCTCACCTTTGGACAGGGAAAATAACACTTTCCCTGAAGCACAGTGTCTTCGCGGGTTTCAATTTTCCTGTGTCTGTGCATGCAACAAATAGGTGGCGCTTAAGTTCCATATCAATGTCATGCTAACACAGCTAAAAATTTGTTACCCCGATGTTTCATTTGAACCACTCTGAGTCGACTCTTTTATAGATCAATCGATAACATGGTGCACTTTCAGATTTAAGTCTTAGCTGGATATTTCACTTCACTTAGAGCTGAGTTATGCACTGCATGGAAAGTCATTTTCAGAAACCCATATTAGGGGCTCTTTAACACATTCTATTATAGTAGATCATTTTTATCTGCACTTAAAGTAATATAGAGTAGTCAAAATATACTGTAAGTGGATCAAAACAGTTTTTCAAAATTGTCTCAAGACAAGAATGAGTGAATATTTTAGGAATGATGAAAGGTTTTGATCCACTTCAAATGTTGACTGTGTATCATTAGCATAGCCATCCCTCCCTATAAGCCAGGGGTGTTTAAACTCGGTCCTGGAGGGCCGGTGTCCTGCTGACTTTAGCTCCAAATTGCTTCAGCACACATGCCTGGAAGTTTCTAGTATGTCTAGTAAGAGCTTGATTAGCTGTTTCAGGTGTGTTTGATTAGGGTTGGAGCTTAACTTTCCAGAGCTAAATTCACCCCTGCTCTAAGCGAACTAAGTGGCTGCTTAGAGCCCCGCCGCCACTAGGGGGGCCCCCACAACCCACTAGGGTTTGAGCCCCTTCCTTGCTGAAATAATTATTATTTTTTTTATTAAAAAAAAAATATTTTTTTATTTACAAATTATCTTCATTGGCTGTGCTTTAGTAATAAATTGTTTTAATACATTTTCACTGAAAAGAAAAAAAAAACTTTATTAAAGTCGAAATTGTTTTCGTGTAAAAGTCATATGATCAACAGAAAGCTCACAGCAACTCATTTCTCATATGCGTTCTGTGTTTTCACTGTGTAACCTGCAAGACCAGCCAGTAGTCACAAGATTGCGAACCTGTGCACGGACACAACCATGGTCTTTGCTTTATTGCCTGCCATTATATAACTGATTTATTTTGGAAATTGGACCGCGAAAATGAATGAATGAATGAATGAAATGAAACTAATGTTATTCTTCAGATGTTAAAGACATAATCTACTAGCACATTTATTGAAAATAGGCAACTACAGATTAATAAACATCATCTTTTTAATTTTTTCCTGGTTTTGCAAACCTGTTTTTTTTATCTAAAATGCAATACTGAGGCATCTTTTACTAACATATTTTGCACACTAACATATTTTTTTTTTCTGAGACATGTTTATAAAAGTTATGTCCTAATCAAATCAATCATAGTTTAATATAAGCTCTGGACCATGCATCTCAAATGTAAGGAACAGGGAAGGAGACTGAAGGTAATAATAAGTTATGTGTTTGGGTATTAATATTAACCCAGTATTTGTTGCTTCCTTTTTTCTATGTTTTTAATCTTTTCATATTTACTTTATATTATATGCTTATTGGTTTTATTATTTATGAATCAATCTTTGCATTAGTGTTAATTGTTTTGTTGTTGAGTTTTTAATGAGTTCAGAATGTATATTTTATCACTAAGTAGTGCCTTTTCACTTTTGGCTAAATATTGCTCACTGTCTTTCATTGCAGGGTTCTTATTTTGGAGATTATTAAAAAAAAAAAAAAAAAAAAAACCTCAAGCTGGAATCTTTTAAAGTATCTTCAATCTATTTGCCAAATTAATAAAATATGTTTTAAGCACTCCAGAAGGATGCAAGGAAGAAATCACTAGTCCCTTTATTAAAGATAGTTTAATTCTTAATTTTTAAAGCTACTAGTTGACAAAAAACAGTGCTGTTTTAAAATGTCCAAGTCATTCAGAGAGTTATTAAGTTGAAGAAATCAGGCTTTACTTTTCTGTTTCATTGATTGTATTTAATAAGCAATGAAAACATTGTGGGCTGATTTTCAATGGCAATACTCCACCATTTAGAGCAAGGTAAAGGCCCTAAAATGATTCTGCTCTGGGCCCCCAAGTGTACAGGGCCGACCCTGATCATCAGCACAATAAGAATCTCAAATTACCCAGTGTTTTATAATGTAATGACAAGGAGCAACCAAAATGTGTTTTGAAAATGGCTTAGTAATGGCTTGTATGCAGTAGATACAATGCAGATAAATGAATACTGTATGTTAAACACAGATGAACCAAAACATTATGATTACCTGCTCAATAATATGCTCCTAGCCCAAAAAATCTTGGACACTTCAATGCTCCTGAAGGTGTCCTGTGGTATCTAGACCCATGTTGTTAACATCAGATCCTTCAACTCTGGTGGGATGCGAGGTGGAGCTGATGTGGATCAAACTTGCTGGTCCAGAATATCCCACTGAAGATTAATTGGATTGAGATCTAGGGAATAGTGAGGTCAGGGCAGCACCTTCATCATACCCTTCAAACCCGAACAATGTGTGCAGTTTGCATTATCCTGCTAAAGGAGGCCACATTCACTAGGGAACACCATTGTCATGAAGGCTATGCTTAGATAGGTACAGTAGCACATGACAAACTTATGTCTAAATGAATAGCCAGAGCCAAGATTTCCCAGAAGAACATTTTTCAGAGCATCCCACACCCTACGCCAGCTTATCGTCATCCCTATGTGGCATCCCTGGTGGCATCACGTCCCCAGGGTAAATGGTAAAAAGACATGTAAAAGTGCTCATGAGACTAAGTGACCTTCATCCACAGCTTCAAGATCCAGTTGCAACACTAACGTTTCCACTCTAGGAGCTTCCTGCAGTCGACAAGGGTCATCATAGAGTATTTAATTGGATTGCACATGAGCAGCCCAAAGGCAGCAGAGTGTGAATGCTCTGACCAGATGTGATCGCCTCCATTTCTCTTGTGTTTTGAAGAAACTTGAGGGCCCAAGACCCTGTTATTGGTTTCTGGTTTGTCTCTCTTTGGATGACTGTTGGTAAATTCTCACCACTTCTACCTAAAAGACCAGGGAGATAAATATGATATTGAATTACATTTATTTAATGAGTATTATTTGACAAAAGTAAAATTTAACAAAAAGTAGGATTTCTTTGGCGAAGGCCCCATACATAGCTTGAATCAAAAGCTTTTATATCCAGCTATATGACTGCCGAGGACGATTACTGGAGGGAAGCCTACCCCCCTGGACAGAGCCAACCTGACGGTGGTGGGGAAGATAGTTGAATGTCTATGTCAGTATCTGCTACTAAATGAATGAAATGAACAGACAGCTTATATAGTCCTTGTGTCTCTTGGCTATTGGTTGGAAGTATTGTGACATTAGGTCTTTCGGTAGAACTATCGCTAAAAGCTATATATCTGACCATGAGCAAGCCATAAGACGTTGGTCTTGTCCATATAAAGATAGGTATTTTCAAAATTACCGTATATAACTTTATATGCGATTGGGCTATTCATCCACATGTAAACGCAGTCAAAAAAACTACACTTTTGTGAACTCCTGCCAGGTTGAAGATTTTCAAAAACTTTGGTCCCCATTTTGAGAGATTTTTTACTCATTCTTTTTTTTTACATCAAATCGTGGATCTCTTTTGAAGGCTTCTGATTACCTTAAATGGCTTTATGTTAAGGGTTACATCGCCATCTGTTTGTTGCCCACATAAAAAATAATAATATACTAATTTATCTTAAATACTATGATGTTTTTGAACCACACTATAGTAAAATGTATTAACTGTATACATTATAGTTTTTACTAGATTTTGTTAATGAATGATACAGCATACTGTAGTATTAACTAACCTGATACATTGTAATAAATACTGTAATATACTTGCGTTTTTACTACAATAAACTGTATTAGTGTATTGTAGTGTAAAATACCCTATAGTTGGAAACTACTGGACAGTATTGGGTTATGTGCTTTATATTACTATAGATTTTGTGTTACCTTAGCAACTACAGAAGTACCACAACAGATTAATTCAAGTAATTTACTATAATATGGTAATTTATTTTAACTATATTTGTCACTCTAAGACAGATAGAAGTTAGATAGTTAGTCAGATAGTAGGTGGGTAGGTGGGTTGGTGGGTGGATGGATGGATGGATGGATGGATGGATGGATGGATAGATGGATGGATGAAGACATACATACAGACAGACAGACAGACAGACAAATAGATATTTAGATAGATAGATAGATAGATAGATAGATAGATAGATAGATAGATAGATAGATAGATAGATAGATAGATAGATAGATAGATAGATAGATAGATAGATAGATAGATAGATAGATAGATAGATAGATAGATAGATAGATAGATAGATAGATAGATAGATATGAATGACAGGAAAACTGAACAAAGGATTCACATGACAATAACAGAAAATACATGGAACACAACAAACACATGGCATGACATTGAAGTTTAAAAATGTGGCCTTGTTAGAAGATGATTCATTGTATTTGCTGCACCTGTGAATTGTCATAATGTTTTGGTGTGATCAGTGTATACACACACTCACAGTTTATGCTTAAGTGGATGCAGCCCTGTATTACAGTAGATGAGTTCAGATCTTCACACAAGCACATTTTTAGCTTGTGTGTACTTTACCCTTTTTTTTTCTTTAGAGCCAGGACTGCTAGAACAGCATGCATCTTTCCCAGGAGCATTTCCACATTATAAGCAGTCTTCTGTAACCCAAATATTTTAGAGCTATTTTTTTCCATGGTTATTTTGAACAAGGTTATGGCTATATTACATAAATAGAGAATTATACCAGTGTGTACAGCCTTTTATTGTAGATTGACCAGCACTTATGTTCAGTCAAAATGATTATCCCTTCTGGGATTTTCCTTTCTTTTTCAAATATTTTCCAAATGATGTTTAACAGAGCAAGGAATATTTTACAGTATTTTCGAAAAAGTTTTTTCTTCTGGAGAAAGTCTTTTTTTTTTTTGACTAGAGTAAAATAACAATATTATTGGCCATCTTACAAAATGTTGTTTTTCGATAGTCTACAGCAGAGGTGGCCAAACTTTTTTCTATAAAAAGTCCTAATTTATTTAATAATATTTTAAAATAACTTAAAAACATTGCTTTACAATAACACAACATATATATATATATATATATATATATATATATATATATATATATATATATATATATATATATATATATATATATATATATATATATATATATATATATATTTGACATTTTATAATGAACTTATTACAGTAAAAAAACACACAAAAAGTCTCATTTATAATACAGTTTTTAATCAGCGCCAATAGCCTAGTGGTTAAGTGCATATAGCACCATGGTGCTCATGGCGACCCTGGTTCCATTCCTGGCTCAAGGTCCTTTGCCAACCCTTTCTCTCTCTCTGCTACCAATAGTTTCCTGTCTGCAACCTCTACTGTCCTTTCCAAATAAAGGTGAAAAACCCTTGAAAGTAATTATAAAAAAAAAACACCTGTTTGGTGACGCGGTGGCGCAGTAGGTAGTGCTGTTGATTTACAGCGAGAAAGGTTGGTGGTTCAAGCCTCGGCTGGGTCAGTTGGCGTTTCTGTGTGGAGTTTGCATGTTCTCCCTGCATTCGCGTGGGATTCCTCTAGGTGCTCCGGTTTTCCCCACAGTCCAAAGACATTAGGTAGCCTAAATTGTCCATAGTGTATGAGTGTGAATGAGTGTGTATGGATGTTTCCTAGAGATGGGTTTCAGCTGGAAAGGCATCTGCTGCGTAAAATATGTGCTGGAAATGGGCGGTTCATACCACTGTGGTGACCCCAGATTAATAAAGGGACTGAGCAAAAAAGAAAATGAATTAATGAATGAAAAACACTAGTTTTCGCCTTGATGTGTTCGCCGATGTCTTCTGCGTAGTCCTTTATCAACATCATTCATACATAACATTTAATCAAAACTTGCTTTTGTAGCTCAGCAATAAAATAAACAAACAAAAAACGGTTTCGTCAAATTAGAATCGACAATCTCTCTCTAAAAAAGGCATTCGCCCCAGCCCTCTTCATCATTCTCACTCAGATGGGAAAGTGGGCAAAATCAAAGGTTACAATGGGCCATCTTTGGCCCAAGGGCCCTACTTTGGGCTTCTCTGGTCTCCAGAATAAACCATGATTGTACATTGATTTTCCTAATTACTCTAATTAACCTAATTAAGCCTTTAAATGTCACTTTAAGCTGAATACTGATATCTTGTAAAATATCTAGTATAATATTATGTACTGCCATCATGACAAAGATAAGAGAAATCAATTATTAAAAATGAGTTATTAAAACTATTATGTTTAGAAATGTGTGAAAAAATCTTCCTGTTAAACAGAAATTGGGGAAAAATTTACAGTAAGGGCTTATAATTTAGGAGGCCTGATAATTCTGACTTCAATTGTTTATATAACCCTTGTCTGTTGCAGGTTGTTGTGTTTGCTGTCAGCTGGTTGCCTTTCCATGCCTTCCAGCTCGCCATTGACATTGACCACAGTGTGCTGGACATGAAGGACTTCAGGCTTCTTTACACTGTTTTCCACATTGTGGCGATGTGCTCGACGTTTGCCAACCCATTGCTGTATGGTTGGATGAACCGGAACTACCGCAGCGCTTTTGTTGCAGTCTTCCGCTGCAAGGAACGACTTGATTCATTGCACACCGAGGGGCAGCCTGCCGCCACTGTTCGCAGCAAACCCAAAAAGGCTCTGGAAGCACAAGATATGGTGACAACACATCTGAATGCAACAGATGTCTGAGGTGACTATCTATCTATCTATCTATCTATCTATCTATCTATCTATCTATCTATCTATCTATCTATCTATCTATCTATCTATCTATCTATAAATCTATTTATCTGTCTATCTATCTATCTATCTATCTATCTATCTATCTATCTATCTATCTATCTATCTATCTATCTATCTATCTATCTATCTATCTATCTATCTATCTATCTATCTATCTATCTATCTATCTATCTATCTATCTATCTATCTATCTATCTATCTATCTATCTGCCTGCCTGCCTGCCTGCCTGCCTGCCTGCCTGCCTGCCTGTCTGTCTGTCTGTCTGTCTGCCTGCCTGTCTGTCTGTCTGTCTGTCTCTGTCTTTCTATCTATCTATCTATCTATCTATCTATCTATCTATCTATCTATCTATCTATCTATCTATCTATCTATCTATCTATCTATCTATCTATCTATCTATCTATCCATCTGTCTGTCTGCCTGTCTGTCTGTCTGTCTGTCTGTCTCTGTCTTTCTATCTATCTATCTATCTATCTATCTATCTATCTATCTATCTATCTATCTATCTATCTATCTATCTATCTATCTATCTATCTATCTGTCTGTCTGTCTGTCTGTCTGTCTGTCTCTGTCTTTCTATCTATCTATCTATCTATCTATCTATCTATCTATCTATCTATCTATCTATCTATCTATCTATCTATCTATCTATCTATCTATCTATCTATCTATCTATCTATCTATCTATCTATCTATCTATCTATCTATCTATCTATCCATCTGTCTGTCTGCCTGTCTGTCTGTCTGTCTGTCTGTCTCTGTCTTTCTATCTATCTATCTATCTATCTATCTATCTATCTATCTATCTATCTATCTATCTATCTATCTATCTATCTATCTATCTATCTATCTATCTATCCATCTGTCTGTCTGCCTGTCTGTCTGTCTGTCTGTCTGTCTGTCTGTCTCTGTCTTTCTATCTATCTATCTATCTATCTATCTATCTATCTATCTATCTATCTATCTATCTATCTATCTATCTATCTATCTATCTATCTATCTATCTATCTATCTATCTATCTATCTATCTATCTATCTATCTGTCTGTCTGTCTGTCTGTCTGTCTGTCTGTCTCTGTCTTTCTCTCTATCTATCTATCTATCTATCTATCTATCTATCTATCTATCTATCTATCTATCTATCTATCTATCTATCTATCTATCTATCTATCTATCTATCTATCTATCTATCTATCTATCTATCTATCTATCTATCTATCTATCTATCTAAACTGTGTTTCTTTCTGTTCACATGGTGTAGGTCAATATGAGCTCAAAGCTGTGGAGGATTCAGAGGGGAACTCAATTATGATTTATGTGGTCTCCAAAATGAAGGCGCTTCATACCGTCACCGATTTCTTCATGGCTCAGCTCGCCATGCTCAATCTGCTTGTCATCTCGGTGTGACTACCATCTGTGCTGGCTTACGCTCAACTGGGGAATGGAGTTTGGATACACTGAAATGCTTCGTTCTGCTGTACGCTCACGGTCTCCAGGTCCATCCAATTTGTTGAATTAAATTTCAACTTCTCGACAATTTGACCTGTCTATATTCTACGTGTTTGAAGGATCTTCTCATCATCTTCATTAACGCTTCTTCATAATCTCTGGTGTGATTAATTGGAAAGAATATAGTCTTCTTTGTGCAAGATCATTTGAAACAATATTTCTGGATGTAAAGATGCCTGTACATAGTTTTATTCATCACGAAAGAAGCTTTCGGTGTTACCGTGCAACAAATTTATGCACTTTAGATCTTCAGCCTTACATCGGCTCTGTAATTCTGAAGCAGCCATCATCTCGCGTGGACGTACACTCCAGGCCGTGCACTCAAATGGCTCTGGAAGGTGTTAACAGCAAATTGCCTCTCCTTTCATCTGAAAGTAATTTGCACAGAGGAATAGTGTGACGGCACTCCACCAGACTAACAAAGACGAAGATGTTTCAACCCCTACGGTATGAATGTTTCCACACAAAGATCTGTATTATTGCTTCATTAAACCTTGAGGGACGTTCTGTCAGCTCGATGCTTAAAATATATGAATGTTTCACCTAGAGTATACAGCACAAGGAATTTGACTGTACCTGATGGAGGGTTCACTTTTTGAAAACACAACCCTAGTGGTGGATTGGCTTGAGCAGATATCACAACATTAAAGTGAACAACATAGAAGTGGGAAAAAATACATTGTACTTGTAATGCAAACGTGCTTTCTACTGTAAGCTGTTTTCTTCTGTAAAGCTTTGTAATCACCACCATACCAGTTGAATGTAATTACATTGCAAATCAATATTCTCCTGTGTAAAAGAAACATCCAATGCACACCGTATAAATAGACATAGGGTAATTAATCTGCAGAATTACAGCTAGCACATTAGGGTGTATGATGTCACAACCTCAACGTGAAAAAAACAAAACGTCCTACATTCTCCAATTCCCTGAAAGAAAATCGAAACACAAAGTTGCTTTAAAAAAGAAGATGACTCATACAATTTATGGGATTGCTTGCCCATTTCTATTGACATGGAAGGTATATGCTTGTTCACCCTACAACTAAATGACTCAGTTTAACCGACGTTGACGGCAGGAAATGAGAATGCCAGGTTTAATTAGTACTGTGGGCTTCTGTGGGGATCCCACTTCAATTTGGGATGCGAATTGAGGATTATTCATAAGATATTGCAGTTGAACTGCAATGGTGTCCTTTATTTATTTTTGTTAATGGAATATTCTCAGCTCATTAAAAGCTAAAAGATGATTTTAACCATTCACTATGTAAAAACAAGAAATATCCCAGCAAACACTTTTGTGTTTAATAGATGTCTAATAGACACCTAAATGTAGACAGCTTGGCTAAAACAAGGCTAGTCTAGACTAGTCGTCAAACAGACAGATTAGACAGACATTATATTTAATATGCATCTAATAGACATCTAATATAGACAGCTTGGCTAAAACAAGGTTAAACTTGGGCTGTGAGTAAAAATCTAAGAGACATATAAAAATAGCCCAAAACTAGATTAGTCATCAAACAGACTTTATATTTAATAGAGATCTAAACATAGACAGCTTGGCTAAAACAAGGCTAAACTTGGGCTGTCAGTGAAAATCTAATAGACATCTAAGAAAAGCCTATTATATTGCTGAGCCGTTATATTTAATAGACATCTAATAGACATCTAGGGCAACGTAGTGGCGCAGTAAGTAGTGCTGTCGCCTCACAGCAAGTAGGTCGCTGGGTTGCTGGTTCGAACCTCGGCTCAGATGGCGTTTCTGTGTGGAGTTTGCATGTTCTCCCTGCTCCGGTTTCCCCCACAGTCCAAAGACATGTGGCACAGGTGAATTGGGAAGGCTAAATTGTCCGTAGTGTATGAGTGTGTGTGTGTGTGGATGTTTTCCAGAGATGGGTTGTGGCTGGAAGGGCATCCGCTGCATAAAAAAAAAAAAAAACGTGCTGGATAAGTTGGCGGTTCATTCCGCTGTGGCGACCTCAGATTAATAAAGGGACTAAGCCGACAAGAAAATGAATGAATGAATGAATAGACATCTTAACATATACAGATTGGCTAAAACAAGGCTAAACTTGGGATTTTATTAATAATCTAATAAAACATCTAAGAATAGCTCAAAACTAGACTAGTCATCATACAGACAGATTGAACAGACTTTATATGTGTAGTCATTCACTTCTGTTTATTTGATGATTAGTCTAGTTTTGGCCTATTCTAGGATATCTATTAGATTTTCACTGACAGCCAGAATCTAGCCTTGTTTTAGCCAAGATAACTACGTTTTGACGTCTATTAGACATCTATTAGTCATCTTTTAAAATAAAAAAAAAAATTGCTTGCTGGGATACAAGTCTGTGAGACATGGGAAAAACACTGAAACATTTATATGAATTAGTTGACTTAGTTAAAATCTACTAACCTATCACTAATTCAAATTGACATTTGCAAAGGGTATAAGAAAGGTACTGTTTACATGTAGTGTCTTCTCATAGAACTAGAGTATATTGGTCAGGAATAAAAACACAATCCATTTTTTATATTAGGAAATTGATTTATTTTGTTAATATTAATGCAACTTATTTTAAAAACAATAATGTTTGAAAGCATTGGCGGCTCAGTGGTCAGCACTGTTGCCTCACAGAAAGAAGGTTACTGGTTCTAGTCCCGGCTGGGCATGTCAGTGTGGAGTTTGCATGTTCTCTCCTTGTTCACCTGGGTTTCTTCCGAGTGTTCCGGTTTTCCCCACAGACCAAAAACTTGCACTATAGGTGAATTGAATAAACTAAATTGGCCGTAGTGTATGAGTGTGTGTATGTATGTGTGTGTGTGTGTGTGTGTGTGTGTGTGTGTGTGTGTGTGTGTGAGAATTAGTGTGTATGGGTGTTTCCCAGTGGTGGGTTGCAGTTGGAAGAGCATTCGCTGCGTAAAACATATGCTGGAAAAGTTGGTGGTTCATTCCGCTGTGGTGCCCCCTGATGTATAAAGGGACTAAGCCAAAGGAAAATGAATGAATTAATATTTGCTTGCAGAATATGGGCAGAAAAACTGCACAACCCATGATGCTTCATATAGACTCCCATCAATCAGGTTTGCAGCAAACAAAGTATGCTAAAGAAGTAAATCTTTAACTCCGCCCACTTTTATGAAGTGTGAGTAATGTAATCAAGTTCCTCTCTTACAATACCTAAATATTTCTGTATATGAATTTTGTTTTACAATAAACTTGAAGTGTTTTGTTTTCATATACGGATATGCAACCAACAACTTTAAATACGTAATTTCCCCCAATTTTGTTTTTTGGGGGGGTGGACTATAAGTGACTATAACATTTATTTTTGCACTGTGTGAAACGTTTGAAATACGTTAAATTTACATTTCTGCTTTTAGACATTTTGAAATGCCTTTTCTGACTTTATCTATATGCTCATCATTATAAACCAGTGTACAACATGATAATGGCAAAAAAATCTATTTATCCTCCAGAGAAGGGGTGGTCAAACTCGTCCTGGAGGGCCAGTGTTGCCAGATATAGACTTTTTCCAGCCCAAAAGCTGTCCAAAGCACAAAAACCTCCCAAAATATTTAATTAATATAAAACCTTCATTTATTTAAATTGAAATTAGGCTAGTTACCTTAACTGTCATAATTTGTAACCATACAGCAACTACAACATAACCAGATAACATTGAAACACTGCCCCCCCCCCCCTCTCACCCCCCCCTCTCACCCATACACTGCCCTTATTGTGTAGATTGCACGACCTATTAGTGTATGTTTTACTTTCGAAATGGGTATAAATTCATCCCATTTGGCATTTTAAATTCTGTTGAACATAATTAGGTGCTGCTTGTCAATCACTTGTATGTTTGTTCTTTCTGTCAATTGCGGAAAAAAAAATTATCCATAAGTGTTATGATAAACTGCTGAGTTTAACCACAGGCGCTGCATGATATGCATGTGGGAGTCTGATTTGTTCGGGCAGTCAGATTTTGTTACAACTTTCCCTCACCTCCTCTTGCGGGTGAGCCCACGCGGTTTGTGCTATGCACTGGTCACTACTAACTGAATAGTAGTAGGAGTACACAGTTATGTTCTCTTAAACAAGTTGCATATAAATTTTACGTTTCAAAACCGCCCAAATGGTGTTAACCCGCCCATGCCTTTTTTACCCGCACACTTAAATGCAAAACCGGTCAATCTGGCAACACTGCACCGGGCCTCCAAGATCGAGTTTTGCCCTGCGTGACAAAATATCAGCCAATCAGAAAATATCTGAGTGTGATTCAGACCAATCTGAATTTGCCAGCAAGCTGAAGCTGTAATAATCCCGTCGATTCAATATTGCTTTACCACAGATTAGGATATGTTGTAATCTTTATGTAGCCTATAATTTATTTGAGAATTATTGGCTGAACAGCATGCAGCTACTGAAACACATTTCATAACAGAGGAGGAAGACTGCGAGTCAGAACACCAAACAGTCAACTGGTGCCTATTATTTAGTTACACAATGTCAACCAAGTCAAACAGTCCAGTTTTTCTTCAGGGATCTTATTTCACACATTCGCACATTGGTTTGTCTTTGTGAGAGTGTTACAAAAACAGCCACTAGTGCTGATCAGCCAGCTTATTTCTGAGTTTTTAAGTCATTAGTATTTACATGAGCATGAATGCTTTTTAAGACCGACTTTCACACTGCAGGCCATGAACAATGTAACATACAGTACTAATGAACATGAACATTTGTGGATCTGTTTTTGTGAAATGCTAAAGTGATTGTATTAATAGTGTTTACATTAGACAAGAGTTTCGCATTTACATGATGTACTAAAACTTTGGTTGATGCCAACCAAATTGCGCTGTGAAATATTAAAAATTATTTTTTAATGTTATGTAATTCGCTATTTATTTGTATATATTTGGGGTAGATATGGGATGACGGCTCAAATGTTGATGTAAATAAACGCATTCGAATTGAATCTCACAAAAAAACGAACTCAGGTGAATTACTAATGCCGCCGATTGTCCTTATCTGAGGATTTTGTTTTCACAGAGGCCTTTAGATGACAGTTCATGCAGTTCTAATATATGCAGACATCAAGCAATCCCTCTCCTCTCCCTACGATTAGCATGAAACAACAGCCCTGCAAAAGTGAATTTGATTCAGTGAGACGATAAATCCTGGCTGTCACTCTGACAATAGGTACGTTGACACATCTACCTATTCAAACATGCACTTTCTGTCTGCATTTTTCCTTTTTGGGATATTATATTTTTATCATCCATTATACCTCTATAATGTAATGCACAATAGCTCAGGACTGTTCTTTCACAATCACCATCTTTTCATATCTATGTAGGGCTTTTTTTTATAGACGCTGAGACTGACGGCGTTTCCTGATTGCTTGTCCAAACGGAATTCATCCGAACTGAATTCTGGGCTGGATCTGAATCGTACAACTGCATCATGAATGTGAGCACAGTAAGTACAAGCTTAAGCTGTTTACTTTAACTAGACCACAGCTGAAGAGGGAGATGTTTTTACTGTTTCAATTGCAGTATTTGTCCTTGGCTTGTCACCACAACTTCATCACACAGAAAGCTAATTGTTGCGTTCACATATTTTGCATATTTCAGCAATGTAAGAACAAGGATGCAAAGAATGTGAGCTGCTCTTTAGACACATTTTTAGTCGTTTCATGCACTCAGTACATTTTTTTTGTTTCATTTATTTTGTTTATTTTTATGTAAATATGCACTAGATGGATGCGGTTGATGTTTTGCTCAATCTTTTACACGCACAATTCTAATAATGCAAGTTAAAATATGTCAAACCTTCGAGAAAGTGTGAGCAAACACTGTTTTAGAATGCAGAATGCCTCTGTGTGAATGACCTCTAACTCAAAATATCTTCTGATTTTGAAAAGACAATGAAAAGTATGCTCTAATAACAGCAAGAAGTGCAGTAGAAAGTAAGGCTGAGTATTAATCGAACTGAAATCACAAACACATTTGTAAAAGCAAAGCTATTGTCATGCATGTCTTGTTACGGTAAGTAAGCATGGTGTGATCTGTAGTAAATCTCTAAAGAAAGCCAGAGGGCAGAACAGAATCTACAGAATCTCTAAATCCCCACGAAGAAACTGGGGAAATTCTCATAGCGTTGCATTATAAACAAAAAATTTAACTGCTTTAATTGATTCAGCATGACCAATAAACACATGAGTATGGAATCATCTCACAGTAAACTTTAGTTGAATCACTCGATTTGATTTGGTAATTTACTTGCAGGATTTGCATTTACACAGTAAATGCAGCCTTTATGCTGCATTTACTACACAGTTGTAGTTAACTGAGAAGCAACACAAACAGCTGCCATGAATGCAGAATGATTATTTCTTATTATAAGACTTAAATTAAATTTAAAAGTATTTTTTTCAAACATCTTTTACAAATAAAACAAATTAGCAATAGCAAAAATAAACTAACAAGCTGTAATTCCACTACACACAGTACATTATGGGTCAGTTTTGGTACATTTGTTTTGCATTTTCCAGTGTAGTTTAGAAACTCTCATAGTTTGGGGGGGGGGGGTAATCACTATAGTGGCACCACCTCTGCTGCCATCACATCATCGTAAAAACACAGAAGCAATATGTTACAGATAGAACGGTGTTCTTGAGCAGTGTCTGCTGCTGACTATTAGAATATAGCAAGTGTGGGGTCTTGTGTCACAAATCCAATGATGTTGGTAGGGAAACTCATTTGGTCATTTTTCTTTGGCTTAGTCCCTTTGATCATCAGGGGTCACCACAGCGAAATGAACCAACAAATGCCAACTTATCCAGCATATGTTTTAATCAGCGTATGCCCTTCCAGCTGCAACCCAGTACTGGGAAACATCCATACACACACATACACTGCGGCCAATTTATTTTATTTAATTCACCTGTAACACATGACTTTGGACTGTATGGGAAACCAGAGCACCTGGAGGGAACCGATGTGAACATAAGGAGAGCATGCAAACTCCACACAGAAATGGCAACTGGCCCAGCAGCGGTTCAAACCAGTGACCTTCTTGCTGGGAGTCAACAATGCTAACCACTGATCCACCGTGTCACCCCCAGTAGTGACACTGATAGTAACAATTCTCTCGGACAAATCGTTAAACAGCGGTGTGTATACGTCATGTTGTGGTAACAGAGTGTACGGCACACTTAAAACTTCAACCGGTAGATAATAAAAAAGTTCCATTACTACATATGGTACAACTGTGCAAAAGTGACTGAAGCGGGCCATATAATAGTGGAAACGCACCTAAACATGTGAAATAGATTGTTTAAAGTAAAAGAATCATTGAAAACACTAAAGGTGGCAACAAAAAATACTTGCTCAGGGGCAGAAAGTGGCTTGTCTTCTTTTTCTGTTTAGTTATCACCACAGCCATGTTAGGAGTTAATGAACAGATCCAATATACTGATACACACAAGTTGTTGTTGTTTTTTTCAATTGTTTAGGCAAGGTCAAAATATTGACCTCATTCTGCATCACTCATTTTTGTGATTGTTTTAGAACTTCCAATTTAATTGCCTAGGGGAGAAATGACTAGGAAGAATAAATGGCAAAAAATGGTCAAACCTCCCTACAGACAAGTGTGTTCATGACTGTACATAAAAGTAGATATAATAAGAAAATATCCGTTTGCAACATCAAGCAGCAGAAGCTGTTTTTAACATAAAAAAAAAGGAAGCGAATACGACCGGAAGTCTTGAGCCAAAAATAATATAGTGGCTTTGCCCACTTTGTACATGAAGAATAAGGTTAATAGCTGACTGCGTAAGAAACCCTCGAGTACTTTTTATAAGATTTTACAGAACTGTGTGTGTTGAGCATCAGTTAAGACAATGTTATCACCTGTCAGCTTTAATTCTGGGGAAAGCTGGATAGTTTGGAGCTTTTGTCAGCTAGTCTACTGGGTTTAAAATAATATTGGGGCGGGATCAAAATCAGTGACGTAGTGCAGATCTGCCAGTCCATTGATGACATGTCGGTTTCTCATTATTATTCATAGCTGAGTTTCTTATCTATAATCATATTTAATTATTCATGACTGCACATGCTTGCCGAAGGCAAGGCAGACCTGCTAAGCTTTGAGACCACTAACGTGCACGGCACACAGTATTTTACACTGGGTTTGTTGCATGTTTTTCCCTGTGATGCTGTCAGGGCCGATACAGCAAAGCTGTTGGTTTGCAGCTGGCATTTTTTTTTTGGGAGAGCTGTAGGAGAATTTGAGAATGGCGGACTTTTATCTTTTATCAGTTAAGTTTGTACCATTCAGACACATCGCCTATATCAGTGCTGCTGTGTTCACCTATGTTACTGGCAGGGCTAATGGTTGGAATAGACATGACAAGAGACCTGCTGCACAGCTATCCACAGTGTCTGCATTCAGACCCGGAAAGAGGAAAGAAGTCCTCCTCATTTAGAGTGTTTACATAAACATAATTATTTGTATGATGATATAACAAATTGTGGTTATGTGTATATGAAATTATGAAAAACACGTGTAGCAGGACAATTAATTACTTACTGTTTGTTTATTTATTTGCATTTTAGCATTGTAAACTATAAAATCATGTATCTCCTTACGATTTGTGTCCGCTTTTGTGAGCCAACAGACAACAGTTGTTCCCTCCCCTCTTTCTCCCCTGCTCTGCACGCCCACTCCTCCCTCTGCTCTCAGCACTCCACGCCCTTCATGTTTTGAGGTAGACTTGAACTGAAAGAGGGGGCTTTAATGGCCCTTTAAGAAGATACTCATAAAGATGGGAAATTTTTACGTAATTTTGTAAAGCTTAAGAGGATGTGAAAAAATTCATCTCAGAAAGTTGAATTCTCTCTATTCTTGAGTGTGAATAGTGTAAATTGCTTGCAACTTTCTTGATGGTGGAAGACAGTTATTTCATGAGTCACTTGCTTCATGGGCATATAATGTAATCTAGCACTCTATAGATCATGTCTAAACTGTGATCCATTACAGTCAAATTTAAGCTAAAATTGTAGATCTGTAAATCCCCTTGACACTAGCATTTATCAATATCTTATGTTAATGAAGTCTGCATTTTGGTGTTGTGGTCTCTCTTCCATTTCTTTTTCCTATATATTTATAATTCATTTAAAAATTTTCCTTCAGCTTAGTCCCTTATTTATCAGGGGTCGTCACAGTAGAATGAACCTACAACTATTCCAGCATGTGTTTTACGCAGAGCACGTCCTTCCAGCCCCAACCCAGTACTGGGAAATTATTTCTTTATTTTATTTTTTATTTTTTGCATTGAAACTGTGACCCAGGCTAGTGTTGTGTAAGAAGGGCAGCAAGGTTTTAGGGCCTAATTAAGCCTAATTACTGCTTTAAAAGTCTAAATGCATGTGAGAGTTGTGCGTACATGAATCGCATGGTTAGAAAAATCTTGCTGGATTTTAAATCGTCATAAATAATGTCAAAAATCCAGCTTTTGGTCTTATGGTTTTTATTTTTTTGGTAGAGGAAAGATTGAATGTTGAAGGATACGTTTTCATCGGTTTTTGCCACTGAATGAGAGCGATCACTGAGAACCTTTTTTAGATTGCCTACTTTTCTGTTCCACTGAAGGAGGAAAGGATTTAGAATGACAAAAATCACAAGCGTAGATGCCTGAAGAGTGCCCAATCTTTGAAGGTCTTGTAACAGAGTGAAATAGTCTTGTTCCCTGTCTGCTGCTTGGAGCTCTAATGTAGAGGGATCAGTTTCATGGCGTTTTCGGCTCAGGTGATTGGTTTAAAAGATTCTCTCTAAAACCGGCAATGACTCTGTGAGGCCATGAATCAAAATGACAGAATCCGAGTCGTGACCTCCTTGAACCAAGCTCTCTCTCTCTTTTTTTTTCATCTCTCTCTCATCACACAGTCAGAAGCCCTTCAGGAGCTTTTCACAGAAGCTACTCTTCAAACAACAAGCATTCAAATAAACGACTCCGGAAATTGCTAAACAATAGCTATTATTATATGGGTTGAGTAGGATGTTCAAGACAATATGGGATTCATCGTCAAACTTGTTTGTTCTCCCATTCACGTTTGCCCTTACTCTGATTGTTAAGGCTGTTCAGATGGTAAAAGCAACTTATAAATCTGTGTTCATTTACAGTTTATATAAAGAGAGCTTTTGGAAATAGTCTAGCAGACTTTCTGCAGAACTTAATCAAACATAACGGCTAACCTTTTTGAGTTTGAATTAATTAGTTATTGATTGTCAGCAGAATGATAAAAGACTGTTGTTGAATTTTTCTTAATGTTAATGAATGTTTCCTGCATCTGTGTTGTTCTGTTATAATTGCAATAACATTGTAAGACTTGACTTTATAATGACCTATACTGCCAGTTTATCGGTTTAATTTGTTAAGTCTTCCACTATAAATTCAGGAGAATTAGACATAATCGAATTAACTTGACGTTGCCTTTGGCGATTTAACAGAATTTCGCTGCTGTTATTTTATGAATACGCTGATTTAATAAAGACGGATGGATGCATTTAGAAGGATGAAATCAACAATGACTGGATGAAAGAATTTAATTATTAAAGATTCATTTTGCACCTCCCCTTAAATCTCAAACAATAGTGGTAATAAGAGCTTAGATCAATTTAAAGATGAAGCTTTTGCTGATGAAACGTCCACACAGCAAAGAAAAATTCATTAATTAGCAGTTTTCCGTAGCTCGTGATTAACTGTAATTTTTTCCTTTTGATTAGACTTTTCCCAGCTGGGTCAGTTGGCATTTCTGTGTGGAGTCTGTGTGCATGTTCTCCCTGTGTTAGCATGGGTTTCCTCTGAGTGCTCTGGTTTCCCACAAAGTCCAAAGACATGCAGTAGGTGAATTGGATTAACTAAATTGGGCGTATTGTTTGAGTGTGTGTGTGGGATGTGAGAGGTTTGGGTGTTTCCGAGTACTAGGTTGCAGTTGAATCGCATCTGCTGCATAAAACATATATGCTGGAACAGTTGGCGGTTCATTCTGCTGTGGTGATTCCTGATAAATAAGGGGCTAAGTTGAAGGAAATTGAATGAATGAATTGTTAGTCTTTTGAAATGCACAGTGGGAGCTTGAGCTCTGATCCAACAGATTTTCAGGGTAAAAAGAAGAACTCTAAAGTTTTAAATAAGCAACTTTTATTGTCTATTTTAGTATTATGAAAAATTAATTATGTAAAATACAATGTATAATAAGTTTTTGCAACTCAATTTTGCACCATCATTTACCAACTCAATCTTGCAGTAATTTGCACCTTTTTGATTTAGTAGCTATTTTGAGTTCATTTGTATGATCTCATTTGTACATTTTAGTATGATTTCCTCATTTCTCTGTGATGGTTGGGTTTAGGGGTGGGTTTGGTGGCATGACATGACTCCTTTAAACAGTTTTTTACATTTAATATGAATTAAATTGAGTGAATTGGTACGAATTCCCCACCTTTCTGACAATGCATAAAACAGTTATGTTTCCTCATGAAATCAGGCTGTAGTTTTCATGACCAATCCTGATAATATATTAAGTTTAAACTACTAAAAATGTCAATAAAAGTCACTTTGTTAGACTTTTCTAAATATTCCAAAAAAAAAAAAAAGTTGCTGCAGCAGAGATCAAGGTCCCAAATTAAATGTAAAAATGTAAGTAAATACAAAACACCCATGAAACTTTACATACAGGAAATAGTTTTTCACAGAGCAATACTAACACTTTGAAAGAGTAATTTCCTTGTTTACCATGATAATATATTTGTGGATTAACATATTTGTTGTCTTTTTTAAAGATTTATTTATTAGATTTTTATGACAGTCAAACAAACAAGAGTAAAAGAGAAAATAACAGTAAAATTATGTATATATATATATATATATATATATATATATATATATATATATATATATATATATATATATATATATATATATATATATATATATATATTTTATAATATATAATTTATATAACTGTTCTTTGGCCTCATTCACGTATATATATATATATACACACACTCACACACACACACACACACACACACACACACACATACACACACACAAAACTACACTCTAACCCACGTGTTGTACAACAAACAATCTGCATAAAAAACACATGATGTATTAACAGGTCAGTACTGAAAGTTAAGGTTGACAGCATGGTGTATTAATTAAATTTAATAGTAATTAATTAAGAAATAAACATTTTTTTAGGAGAGAGAGAAAAGGGAAAATATATTATAGTGATTAGACTGGGGGATGGCTTGTATACTTGTGCTAGATCAGCACTAGTACTCATCTGGAAGATATAGACTAGAAGTATGTACAAGATGGGCAACCAATCAGTCTACATTAACTGCTTCAAATCTCAGATTTAATTTGCTCCAAAACTGACAAATTTTTATTCGGAAATTTAATCGCTAAACCTGGAAGATTACATTTAATTTTTCTAGTTTAACAGAAAAGAAGTCATCTGTAATCCATTGAGAAAGGGATGGGGTTGAGGAGTTTTCCACTACAACAAAATACACTGCTAATAATGAGAGAAAAGCTATTGATTCAGAAACAAAAATGGTGATAATAATCTTAGCAACTAATTATTTCTGCTATTTATGCTCATAAGGTTTAGGTTAATTAGTTTGATAGCAATGCTGTTTCAAGATCAACAGAATATGTTAGAAGATCCAAAGTCATCCAGCATTTCTTTTCACCCAATAAGACACCTTTTAAGGAAGCATGCATTCTTTCATATCTAAACAGCTGAATTACCAACCGAAAACGATTGTACAGCGGACACATGGTCTCCTTCACCATGAAGTATGAAGATTTCCCTCAGTTCTGCCGTGAGAGAAAGAATCTTGCCTGCACAACCTCCAAAACAAAGCCATTTTTTTGCAAAACAAAAGTGTATTTATGTGCACAGAGGACATGGTGTACCTCATTGTTTACAACTGAGGAATCATCACCGGTAAGGGATTAATCAGAGGGTCCTGTGACACCAGACGTTGATGGGCTGGAGGTCAGACAACTCGCGAGCTATTACGCACAGTTTCGTGTAATATATCCAGGCAAGAGAGGTGATCTACAACCACTGCGGAAGGCTGCAGGGGTTCATAAATCAGACAGCTGATAAAAATGACTACATAAACTGAAGCCATGAATTCGCCTACTGCTTATTGTGATTTACTCAAGGAGGACGTGTTCCTGGATCAACATCCTAGGTTGTGAAATAGATTTTGTATTAACTGGTTAGGTTTTATGGACAGGTTTACGTATGTTCTAGAGAATATCTAACACTATATACTGCATAAACAAAACTACTCATATTACAAGCTTTATTCAGATTTAAAAAGCAAGCTTTTCAGGGAATCAGTGGCCTGTACATGTTATGTTATGTGTTTATGCAAGTAGATGGGGACAAGTGAATATTTTTATAATGCAGTTTATTTGACATTCACTATGTTTTACTCTGAAGGGCTCATCTCTATGCCCTAATCCCTTTGCTGGTACCCTATGGAGAGGCAATGTTGAAGGGATTAAGGCATACTGTAGAAACGAGCCCTTCTGAATTGAATGACACCAATCAACTTCCCAGAGCAAAGGATCATGTGGACCGTAAGTGTTCATCAGTTGTACCCTTTAAACCAAACGACTGGCCCTTTAAAGTGGCCAGTTTTGCGCACTTTGGTAGTGAATCCTACTTCAGTTATTCTTTTACAGCCTTACATTAAACAGTACAGTCTTATTCAATCAGCACACAGAAATAATGACAAAGATAGTTAAAATAATGGATGTTCGTGTGGTCATGTGATGTGTAAGATTGTGTTAAGTATATGTAAACATTTATAGATTTCTAAATATGTATGTTAAACTTTCTTGTTGAGGAGATAGAAAACCAGCAGATAAAGTCTTTAGATAGGTGGCACATGGAGAATATAGATACATCCAGAAAATATTCATAGCGTTTCACTTTTTTCACATTCTTTATTCAATTTAATTCCATTCACCTTTATTTGTATAGGGCTTTTACAATGTAGATTGTGTCAAAGCAGCTTTACATAAAAGATCATGGTAAATTATAGTAAATTTTATGTTACAGCTTTAATCCAAAATGGATTAAATTCATTTATTTCCTCAAAATTCTACATACAATACCCCATAATGACAATGTGAAAAAAGAGTTTTTTAAATTTTTGCAAATTTATTCAAAATAAAAAAACTTGAAAAATCACATGTACATCAGTATTCACAGCCTTTGCTCAATACTTTGTTGATGCACCTTTGGCTGCAATTACAGCCTCATATCTATTTGAATATGATGCCACAAGCTTGACACACCTGTCTTTAGGGATTTTTGATGGAAGATGAACCGTCACTTCAGTGTGATGTCAAGAGCACTCTGAAGCAGGTTTTTATTCAGGATGTCTCTGTACATTGCTGCATTCATCTTTCCCTCTATCCCGACTAGTCTTCCAGTTCCTGCTGCTGAAAAACGTCCCCTCAGCATGATGCTGCCACCACCATGCTCCTCTGTAGAGATAGTATTAGCCTGGTGATGAGGGGTGCCTGTTTTTTTCCAACTGTAACGCCTGGCATTCGCTCCAAAGAGTTCACTTTTAGTCTCATCAGACCAGAGAAGTTTGTTTCTTATGGTCTGAGAGTCCACAAGATGCCATCTGATTAATTCCAGGTGGGGAATGGCTTCCGGCTGATTGGTGGATTGCTTCACAGATGGTTGTCCTCTCCACAGAAGAACCCTAAAGCTTAGACAGAGTGACCATCAAATTATTGATCACCTCCCTGACTAAGGCTCTTTTCCCCGTCCTCACTCAGCTTAGATGGCCGGCCAGCTCTAGGAAGAGTCCTGGTGGTTCCAAACATCTTGATGATGGAGGCCACTGTGCTCATTGGAATTTTCAGAGCAGCAGAAATTTTTCTGTAATCTTCCCTAGCCTTGTGCCTCGAGACAATCCTGTCTCGACTATTCCTTTGCTATACTATTCCTTTAGGATTATTTTCTCAACAACAACAACAACAAGTGATGATTTATCAAGAAAACCATGTGTAATCTGGCATGTTTCTTGTGCATGACATGACAGGAATCTTCTGGACATGCTGTATCTTCTGTAGCAGAAATGGAAAGTGACTGTCTGTGTGAGCAAATCATTGAAGGATTCTCTTAATCAGTTTATTCAGCAACATTCATTCTGAAATCGATTCATTCAGAAAGCAAAGATAGCAGATGTAGTTTTAGCCACTTGAGAGAGTTTTAACTTAGAGAAATGATAAAGATCAGCACATTTAATGAATTCTAAATGTGTCTCTAATGCTGCTCAGAAGTGGAATGTGAAGCACATTTGTCACGTTTAAGAACTTGTGCTCCATAATCATATGACCTTGAGAAAAAAAAAATTCAACATAGGCTACATTAATTACATACAGTATTATTTAATGTGTTCGCTAAACATAAAGTTTTGCAGATTTTATTGGTGGTATTATATTTGTATAATGTGCAAGCTTTGCAACTGCTTTTTAAATAACGACATATTAGAAGTATCACAAATACACTGCCGTATTTAATAATGACTACTAAATCTATATATAGTCAAAAGGTAAAAATAACATTTCACAACACTATGCTGAAAGTATGTCTTTTCCGTTATCAGAAGTTCACAGTATTACACACAGTTTTTAAAAGCCTAAATAAATAAATACAGTTTGCAGTATACAGCAGAGCAGCAAAATATATTGTTTCAGCATCGATATCACAATTTGTGAATCTGCAATGTCGAGTTGGGATTAATTAAGCACAAAACAGTTCAGAAGATATCTAAATGCAACCCTAAAAGTGAATGTTTTACTTGAAGAATTGTGACTATGAGATTTCCAGTTAATTTAGACCATTTTGCACGCAAAACATTCAAATTTGTAGCTTTGACAAAGATTAATTTTCTTTAAATATTTCTAGAATGAAGACTACTGTAATCAACATGTGAAGTAGATCGAAAACATGTTTGTAAATAGTCCTAAAACAAGAATGAACATGTTTACATTTGTGGAGAGCACCAAATACGTGCCAGGAGGTACTTATTTTGTAGGTTTTGTTTTCGCGAATCCACCAGAGACCCCTGTGTACGCATTTTTAGATCTGTAATTTCTCTTGCGAGTGCCATTTGCGCCTGCTGTTCTCGCATAAATCCACCAGAGGCTGATGTAAACTAACTGACTGACCGACTGATCCACACACCCACTTCCCTAACCCAACCGGTTGTGTTTTCAAAAGCATTCCAGAAAAAGAAAAGGCCTCACGGCAGCCTGATTTCTTACCACATTTTCAGATCTTACCACATTCTCACCGTTATTTACCTGTTTATTTTTTATTTTTTGCCTTTTGTTGTTGTTTTATGTGCTTTCTGGAGCCGTTATTCACCTGACTCCGTCGTCTCGGTCAACTCATCTCTGTGTCTCAACTCTGCCAACAGACATATTGAGCCATTAAGCAAACTGGTAACAGCGGATAAGCTATTCACATGGAAGTAAGTGTTCAGCTGGTTACGAGAAAAGAATCAAAAGCCATCGGCAGAGTCATACCGCCCCGTAGCATTCGTTTTAAAGCTCTGGCTACATAGTTTGCGCTCTCCAGAAATCTATACGGGGTATGTTTTCACAATGAGCCTGTGTTGATTAATTTGGTCTTGTTTTGTATTTATTAGATTGTAATTTTTGCTCAGAATATTTGTACTTAAATGTCATTGTACTTGTAACAACCACTTAATGCAAGCCTATATATTACAAGTCATACATAACAGAAGTAGACAGCAGTTGAGAACAAAGAATGTTATTGTTGGGAACTGCTCTACTCTTATATATCCACCAGAGGCCGCTGTTGACCCTGTTAACCCATCAACTGACCCACATTCCTCCTTCACTAAACCCAACCAATAGTGTTTTCAAAAGCAACAATTGACCTATCCCACCCCCTCTCTAAATCCAACAACAGTTTTAAAAATCAATCCAGAAAAAGAAAAGCCTTCGCCTGATTTTTACCACGTTTTTCAGATTTTACCACATTCTCACCCTGTTATTTACCCTGTTACTTTCTATTTTTTAGCTTTTGTTTTTGTCTTTCCTGCTTTCTGGAACCATCCTTCACAAGACTCAAACCTCGCCATTGTGGTCAACTCCTTGCTGCGTCTCAAGCCTGCTGATGTACAAGGGGAATTACTGGACAAACTGATAACAGCGGGAAATCCTACTATACGGAGTTAAGCGGTCAGTCAGTAAACGTGAAAAGGAACGATGCCCCATATCATACTTCTGGCTGCAGAATTTGCGATCTCCAGAAATGTATATAGGGCTACCTTTTCAGAATGAGCCTATGTTGGTGTTATTACATTTAGTTGCATTTTTGAGCCAAATCTCAAACCTGTATTGGGACAGACCCAAAAATGCCACCAAACTGATTTGCACAGAGAGGGTCCTGCTTTAACTTTATTGAATTGTTTTACCTGCTGGAGCAAAAATAGACTAAAAGGTGCAAGTTAATCATTGTCAACTTCTTGCTTATTAAACTGCTTTTTTGGATTTCCTACCTGCAGATTTGGAATTCCATCCCTTTCGACATCATTCCTTTAAATGCAAATTAATTGTTAACCATTGCATAAATTGCTTTAAATATTTTTGCTGGCTGCGTAGCTCACATATTAAAAGGCCCATATTAAAGCTCTTGGAGCGTTTTATCAGTATGTCTAACAAACATGAAGCACTTGTTCACTGTGCTTCTTGTGCTTAGATGATGCTAAGGGGAATTTACCACTTAATACCCATGCTAGTGTATATTAGCAGAAAAATTACATGCTCAAAAGTGGATGATCATCAAACTGATTTAATACAGAAGCAGCTGGTGTTGCGCAGGGATTTTTTTGAGGGAATATATTTATCATGATGACACAGCATAATGTCTAATGTGAATTTAAGAGGCCTTAACAACTCTCAGATAAGATATTTAAATGTTATTGAGAATTCTAGAGTGGATTTATTATCATCCGAAGATATTCCTGAACTCATGCATGCCACATTAATCACATGAATGTGCTGAGGTTGCAAGTTTCAATCCAGAGGGTATTAGATGTTCATCCTGCAGCCGGTTGTTTTTTATTTTTTATTTTTTTCCTTTCTTTCTCAGGCTATTTCGGTTAGTTATGATTCATTAGGTCACATTTTGATGAGCGCATCCTTCTGAAATTAGAGACTGTTGCAGGATGCTGTCAGCACAACTCAAGCTCAGCTTCTCTGGCCATTTGCTATCAAGATATAAATCACCATTTGAAATGACTTCAGAGAAACGTTATATAAGACGTCAGGCAATCAAGAATCAGACCTTTTCTATCTGTCTATGCTGCAAGCCAAATACATCTGTTTTTAGCCCTAATGAGATTCATTTAAAGCAGACCCTTGCCAGCTACCCACTAATAATATAACGCCCTGCAGTATTGCTGTTATGTTTTCCAAAGAGAGAAGCAGGGAGAGAGAGAAAAAAGGCACTTAAGGGTCAATCAAATTTCAGTCAGTGTATGGTTTTTGACGTTGCATTGCATTTTCACTGTCATGCTTGATAAAAAATAGAATATAATTAGGATTGAAAGAAAATTATTAACATTTTGTTATCTTCCATGGACCTCTTGTTATTAAAACTACTGTTATTCAACCCAGGCTCATTCTTTTTTTGCTGTTTTTGTTTTGCTGAATCCACCAGAGGCAGCTGTGTACGCTTTTTTACATTTCAAATCTCTCTCGCAAGTGCCATTTGCGCCGCATATATCCACAAGAGGTCGCTGTCGACTGACTGACTGACCAATTGACTCACCCACCTACCTCCTTTCCTAAACCCAACCAATAGTGTTTTCAAAACCCCTGATTGACCCACCCACCCACTTCCTTTAACCCAATAGACAGTTTTAAAAAGCAATCCAGAAAAAGAAAAGCCCTCACCTGATTTTTACCACATTTTTCAGATTTTACCCCATTCTCATCCTGTTATTTACTTCTTTATTTTATTTTTTAGCTTCTGTTTTTGCCTTATCTGCTTTCTGAAACTATTCTCTGCCAGACTTGAACCCTGTCGTGTTCATCTCCTCTCTGCATCTCAAGTCTGCTGACATAAAAGGCAACCTACTAGACAAACTGGTAACAATGGGCAATCTGTCCATATGGAGGTAATCGGTCAGCTGGTAAGTGTAAAAAGGAACAGCGTCATACTGCCTGTAGCGTACTTCTGGCTACATATTTTGTGATCTCTAGAAATGTATTTGGTTTTCAGAATGAGCCTATGTTGGTGTTATTACATTTAGTCACATTTTTGAACCAAATTTTAAACCTTTCCAATGGTGTGACTGCTTTAAAATACAAATGAAATCAAAACTTAACTAACCATATTATTTTGTTAGCTCACATTGCCAGTTTTGTGATAAACAATTCATCTGTGTATGTCATTAAGAAAAAAATTGTTTGCCCTTGTAGTCTAAAATTCAGATCTGAAAATGCACTTCCTGTTTTTTTCCACCCCTCCAGCTGTCAATGTTGACAACAAACAGGAATGGTCAGGAGGTGTCTGTTAGATTTTAATAATTCTTCTAAAACTCTTTTCATGATCTTTTTAAATGAAATGCCTACTTAACTACATCCAATCAGCTCGCAATAGAAAAAACAAGCCACGCCCATTATTTTCTTATTTAATGTTCAATTTCTTAAGGAACTGCATCACAATACGGAAGAAAAAAAATGGTCACAGCTTCCGGCTCATGTGGACTTTATGAATAATTTCTTAAATAAGAATTATTTTAAATTAAGAATAAAATTGTTAAAAAACGTGAATAAATGAATAATGAAGAATATGAATAAATTAAATACATGAATAAAATCTGCAGGGCTAATTTTAGAAGTGGCTATTGTAGTAAATCAAATTTTTGATCCATTTCTAAAAACATAGGAACTTGATATGTTTTGTCACAGAAAACCATGTCCTCAGGTGTGATCCTGTGTGATACTTTTAATATCGCCAATTCCACTGGAAACCTTTTGTTATTGTTTCAGAATATTTTACATAATTTTTTTTTGAACCAAGTTTTGTTGTTTTTTGCTGTGACACCCCTGTTTACTGAAGATGACCATCAAGTCATGGATAAAAAGTAAATAAATAAATTAAATTCATTCATTTTCTTTTTGGCTTAGTCCCTTTATTAATCTGGGGTTGCCACAGCGGAATGAACCGCCAACTTATCCAGCATATGTTTTACTCAGTGAATGCTCTTCCAGCTGTAACCCACCACTGGGAAACACCCATACACACTAATTCTCACACACACACACACTCATACACTATGGTCAATTTTAGCATGCCCAATTCACCTCTACCACATGTTTTTGGACTGTGAGAGAAACTGGAGCACCCCCAGGAAACCCACGTGAACAGGGGGAGAACATGCAAACTCCACACAGAAATTCCAACTGACCCACCAGAGGCTCGAGGCGAACGTGCTACCCCCTGCGCCGCAGCGTCACCCTAAATTAAATTTATATATGTATGTGTATACATTTTCAGAGTATTTCTTATAATATTTTTTCTTTTGGAGAAAGTCTTATTTGTTAAAAAGTAGTTTTTAGCTTTTTAAAAAACATTTTTAAGGTCAATAATATTAATAAAATAATTTTTTTTTTTATTGTCTGTAGAACAGATCTTGAAATTTCTTGAAACTAGTATCATAAACAATAACTAGTAAAATATTATTGTCACAATCTCCAGCGATCTAATCCTTGTGGATCGCTGGAGAACTACACACACACACCACATTAAAGAACTGCAACTCCCAGCATGCACACCTCTCACACACCGGTTTCCACTTTCTGCTGATTTTAAACACGCATAACTAAAACTATTTATGGACTGATTCAAGGACCATTTAAACAGCACACACATCTGGGCTGAGTCTTGTTTATCTGTTTAGTGAGCTTTATGATCAGTGGCGTAGCGCAAAATGCGGAGGCCCCCCTGCAGGGATCACCCAGGGGGCCCCCAGTTGAAGGAGGGGGGGGGGGGTGGTTGAGGGGATCACTGATCGCACGGGCATTCCTGACAAAAAGCTTGTGTTTGTGTGTACAGAAATGTACTATTCACCCTCCCTGTTAAATTTGATCTAATCATGTCCTGAAACACAGCTCCTCTCCAGCTTTCACTTCTCATACTGACGGAGGGAGCGATTCATTTGTGAATGAATCTCCGTTATGAACGACTCGTCTCGTACACTAGCCGACAATAACACAAGTTTCTGGCAGCGCAGCATCTCGTTGTCATATTTCTTTTGCATTGTTTGCTGATTTATTCAACAAAACTAGCATAAGCCGAGTGTTTAGTGCGAGTTGGAGCTACTTTGCCTTATGATTAATGCAGTAAGTGACTGTTATCATCAATAACGCTACCTGTTTAGCACAAATTTCAGAACATACAAAAAGGTAAAAAATTTAATCTTACTTATGAAATGTTCTGCCTTTGTGCTTTGTTTTCTTTGTTTGCTCGTTACTACACTCGTCGGTGCCCTGCGGGCCCATCCGCTACGCCACTGTTTATGATGCGTTTCCCTTGCCTTGCCTTGCCTTGTTTGACCTTTGCTTTGTCTGTTTGTTTATGTTACTTGCTGACTTTGGATTCTCTGTATGTATCTGTTTGACCCCGTTGACTGTTGCCTGCCAGACCATTCTTGTATTAAACTTACATTTGCATCCTTAAATCCCTTGTCAGCGTCCCTCATATGACGATTATGTACTGTCATCATGGCGGAAGATAAATAAATCAGTTATTAGAAATTAGTTATTAAAACTATCCTGTTTAGAAATGTGTCGAAACAAATATTCTTTCCATCAAACAGAAATAGTGAAAGATATGCAGGGGTATAGAGCAATATATGAAAATAAATGAAACAATGAAGATAAATTGCTTTCACACTACTACTTATAAGAAGTATTTAAGATACAGTGACAAAATTTTCTCACACATGAGACTTCAAACTACAAAAACACATCATTTTTTTCTTCAAACATGACATTTTTTATTTGTCATCTGCCCATATATGCCAAAGCTCTGATTAAAATGCTGTGTTTTTTCATTTTGACTGCCACCAGGTCACTTTTTACACTTCGAATCGCACTTCCCATGGAAAATGTAAATGCAAACCTCATTGATTCCATCAGAGCGAGTGAAAATGACTTCCGCCGCCAGAAATATGGCATTTTTTTGATTGGTTTTCATGAGCGATGAACCCTGTAAATGTTATAGATGAGTGTGCAGCGTAATGTTTGCCAAGCAGCCGCAGGCGAGCTGAACTCTGCTGCAGTCATCAGCACCGTGCTCCTCTGCGCTCAAGAATTATCTGTGATAACGGGGAAAAATGGTGACAGTTAACCACCATGGACCTGCCGGGTCAGGAGAAAAGCATGACATGTTTTTTTATAATTAGGATCATGGGAAGAAAGTAAGGCGTAGATGTTTATATTTTGTGAAGTGAAAACTCTGGCATGAAGTGTGGCTGCTTGTTGAGCTTGAGTAAGAGATATTTGAGGTAGCTTTTATTCGACAAGACAAAATTACTTGTTAAATGTTTCAATTTAGTAGCCGGCACAGTGGCTCGGCAGTCAGCATTGTCAGTTTACAGCAAGAAGTTTGCTGGTTCGAGTCATGGCTGGGTCAGTTGGCATTTCTGTGTGGAGTTTGCATGTTCACCCTGTGTTTGCGTGGATTTCCTCCGGGTGTTCTGGTTTCCCCCACAAGACATGTGCTATAGGTGAATTGACCCTTTGCTTAGCCCCACCCTCCTTAGTTACTGTTGTTACAACTGTCAAGTTTTTGTGCCTGGCACAAAATATGTAAAATATATTACAATATGCATGCACCGGTGTCAGACATTTCCAGGGATATAATTAGTCATTTTTGGTGAACAGGTGAGATATCTGACAACACCAGACAAAAAATGACTGCAGTATGCATTACAGGTGTATATTCACGACATAATACACAATCGATTAAAAAAGAAATTTAATGAAAATTCAAGCTAGGTTAGCCTAGCCGCCTCATACGCTGAGAATTCAACAGCTTAGTTCATGCACAGCAGGAGGGGTGAAATTTAAAAATAACCTAATAATAACAAATTAAACTGTGATTTCCCTTTTTTGGACAAAAAGCCTGATAGACTATTGTTGTGCAATGAAATAATGTGTTACTAACCCACGAGGAAACACGCATGGACAGTGCTTCTACATAATTCATATTTTATTTCATTCATAGAAAGAGCAGCCAGAAAGAGGAAACTGATGGATTTGTGCCAAATATTAGCATCATTGACTCATAATAATGTACATTTCCTATAATGGTCAGTATGTTTGTGTGCTTTTATACTGTTTCTATTATAATTTGCAGTTGAGTGTAAAATAAATAAACTGAAATGCAAATCAGAGTATAAATAGCAGAACTTAACAAACAGATTTTGCCTACCAGCAAATATTAAACCGACACCAAATATAAAAGCAGACACTAACCTGCAATAACATCGTCACCAATGGTTAAATCTCTAAAAGACGGAGAAAAACAACTGTGAAATGTAGCTCTGACAAGGACACGGGGGTTCTAAATGACTGAAAAACAGCTGCATGATCGCAAGTGGATTGTGATCATATCTTGGGATGGTTTTGTTAATATGTAATTTCAAATATTCGTAGCTTGAAACAAATGGAAATATACAACCCAGGCTCATTCTGAAAACGTAGCCCTGCAGATGTTTCTGGAGACTGCGAAATGCGTCCCGGGAGATACATATTTGTGGAATTTTTGTTTTCGCAAATCCGCAAGAGGCTGCTGTGTGCGCTTTTTCGCTTCTTGAACGCGAAAGCTCTAGCGTAAAGACGAGGCCGCTGTCGGGCAACCGTATCTCCGACTGACCGAATGACTGAATGATTGACTGGGCGGCCGGCCAATCGACCAACCCACCCTCCTCCTCCCCCTTCCTTAAACCCAAGCAACGATGTACAAAAGCCATCCAGAAAAAGAAAAGCCCTCGTCTGATTTTGACCACGTTTTCGGATTTCACCACATTCTCGCCCTGTTATGAACTCGTTTGCTTTATTTATTTGGATTCTGTTTTTGTCTTACCTGATTTCTGGAACCGCTCTTCCCCGGACTCGAAACCAGTCGTCGCCGTCAACGCAGTCGGCTCCCCTCTGGGTCTCTGCTCCGCCGACGTACACGACAAGGTAACCGGACAAACTGGCTCCGGCAAGAAAGCCCTCCACACGAAGGTGAGCTGTCAGCCGGTGACCACGAAGAGGAGCGGCGTCACACCGCCCGGTAGCATTCGCTTAAAAAAATTAAATGCAGCCATGCATACCTCCGTCCACATAAATCTCGGTCTCCAGAAATGTCCGCGGGACTACGTTTTCAGAATGAGCTTGGGTTAAAAATATGATTGCTATTAGTATGACCAGTATTGTGAGGGCTCAAATGGAGCAGTGTTCTTAATATCGAGCGGAAAAAAGAGAAAAAGACAGCTGGGAAACAACCTGCTTTATATTTTTGTATAAAACACAGTTTAGATTTTTTTTTAAGGTAAGAGGTGTTATTGGTGTCTATCACTGGATGTGTCAGGAATATCGAAAACAAAACCAACTTAACTCTGCTCTTTTAGCTCATTGCTTCGATAATGCCTATTCAATCGAGTCATAACATTCAAATCGGCTGACATGAACTAATACAATCTGCTTGTAAAGTTGTAGTGTACTGTTTTCTGCTATAGTGTATTTCAAAACAGAATTGATTCCTTGGATAGCAAAAGCTGAATTTTTACATCAGATCTGAAGTCTTATTTAATGTCATATGCACTGTAAAATATATCCATTAATGAACAGCTTCCATATTTTGTGATTCACTGCACTCTTTCAAACTGAATAAATTGAGTATGAGGATAAAAATATTCATGTTGTGAAATTTTGATCATATCGATCTTCATTATTTGATCGTCTATGACTATTATTCATTCACTGATGTTGTTTTCTATTGACGTATAGCTCAGACCCTCCTTTAGTATTAATCTATGTGGTTTTTATTTATGGCTTTATTCACCAGTTTGATAATTTACCAAAGGAAAATTGCGAGTCTGATTGCTTCGAAAATATAGCAAAGCCTTTCTCGACAAGCTGCATGATTTGATATATAATTCATGTCCTCCTCAGCATAAATAACAGGAGATTTATGCAACAAAGTTCTCATTAGATAGATGCCGCCTTGTAAAATATAACTCCCCCACCTCCACCCCCATTTAACATGTTTTAACTTTTTCACATTCAGGTAAAATAATTAAGAGAGAATTCAATTATTCATATAATACTGCAATATTTCAGGGTTGTGCTACAGTGAATATTATTCTGTGAAATCCAGTGACCTTCTTTTCCCTAGATATGGCTCATAATAAATCTATGCGATTTTAGGTCTGTTTTATCAAATAGTACAGCAAAATTGTGTGGTTGCTTAGATGAGTAATAGCAGACCTCTTCTCAACAAACTGCATGATCTGATGTGTCATTCTTGTCCTATGAATAAATAATAGAGGTTTGTCAAATTTATACAAATTAAAAAGACATACAGCCTTGTTAAGAAAATAAGCTTATATAATTACTCAATTATATAACATGTTTTGATTTTTCAAAAGTGCATTTATTCAGATAAAGTTTTAAAACTTTGTTCATAACACTACCATGATATTGAATTTTAGTCTGTGATATTTAGTAATGTTTTATGACCCTAAATGGGCTCATTATAAACATTGGAATATTGTACGATTGCTTAGAAAGGTAATAGCAGACTTCTCCTCAACAAACTGCATGATTTGTGCATCATTTGTGTCCTCAGCATAAATAATGGTACACTCAACAAATTACTTTTGCTGCTTGTTCAAACTACTTATTTAATATGAGTTGAACTAAAACCGTTTTATTACTATTATTAAATTATTTATCGTTTTACAATATAATAATCAACACAAATAACATCGGGAATATCAGCATTAAATATCTTCAGACTATACAAACGTTAAACCATATACATCAATTTCCGTAAAACAAAAATGTTGAGTGGTCAGTGTAATTACAATGGTTATTATATAGGCGTTATAGGCTCAGGTCAAAGGGTTCATGAAGAGTCCAAACAAATATTCCAGGTTTCTAAAAATATGCGTTTTGTTTTTTTTAAACTATCTGTTAAATATTCTAAATGCAGTGTGTCATTTTTAATATTTAAAAATAATTCAAATGTTGGAGGGTGATCCAGTTTAACAGAATACATTTTCAAGATAAATAAGAAATCAGACCTACACTTTGGGTAAATAAAGGGTCTGACACCACCCCGAAAAGATAAATAAGTCTTGTGATATTTCTTTCCCAGGACCATCACAAAAAATGTATGTACAGTATCCCAAAACTCATTTAGCGTTTCACAGATCCAAAAAAGTAATAAATAATAATAAGGGACTGAGCCAAAAGACAATTAATGAATGAATTTAGTAATGCCCTGAGTCAACATGATCTAATAATGAATGATTTTATTTCTATTAGCTAACATTGACAAAGATTAATAAATATCGCAACGAAGCAAAGTAAGTAATATTTATTTATATAGCGCATTTATTGTGTATGGCCATACACACAAAGCGCTTCATAATCATGAGGGGGGTCTCTCTACACCACCACCAGTGTGCAGCATCCACTTGGATAATGTGATGGCAGCCACAGGACAACGGTGCCAGTGCACTCACCACACACCAGCTATAGGGAGTGGAGTGATACAGCCAATGAGACAGTGATACAGCCAATTCTGTGGATGGGGATGGTTTTGGTAAATAAAGGGCCTGACACTTCATTTAAGTCCACCCCAAAAAGATACATTAAAGGTCTTGTGATATATTTTTTTCCCAGGACCATCACAGAAAACTTATGTAGAGTATCCCAAAACTCATTTAGCTTTTCACAGTTCCAAAAAATATCCATAATAGTGCTCTTATGTTTCTTACATCTGTTGCATAAAGATGATGCACCGGGATATATCATACTAAGGCGAACTGGGGTCATATCCTTTGTATAAATTTGTATTTTGTTACTAGAAAATGAAAAAAAAAAAAAAACACATTCGTATGCAACATCCCACTGATCATAATCAAAATTACAACCAAGAACAACCAAAACAGTTCTTAAGTTTTTTGGGATAAACTTAATTGTTTTGTGTTCATTCCACTTAAATTTGTTAAGTTAACAATCAATTTGTGTTAGAACAGCATAAAAAATTGTGTTGAATTCATTTTTATCCGTGAATATTTATTTAAATCATCCAACGTTGACAAATATAAAAGCCTAAGTAAATAAACAAATAAATAATTAAATAAATAAATTCCTATAAATGACATGCTTTGGTAACACTTTAGTTTAAGTTACAATTCATGCTATTAACTACTTGCTTATTACCTGCCTATAGTTTTGCTATTGACTGTTCATTAATAGTTATTAAAGTATGATCTTAATGTGCATCCCTAATCCTATGCAAAACCTAAACGCAACTTCTACCTTACTTGCTATTAATAATAACATATAGCTATTAATATTACCAGCTAATTAGTCATTTATTAAGCTTGTAGTGTTAGTTAATGGTTTGTTGATACCATGAATTGTGACCTAAACTAAAGTGTTACCCATGTTTTTAGAGGAAATTTACGTTTATAAAAATAGTCTGAAGGAATAGTTATTCAAAGGAATAAATATGACCATACCAATATAGTGAACATTTTTCATGGAATTCAGTGACATTTTATTCCCTGTCATTTTATTTTTTGCCAGTATAATCATCTATCAAAAAGAAAATTGCAGATCTGATTGCTTGTATATACAGCAAATAGCACATTATAACAGCAGACATCTCCACAACAAGCTGAATGATTTGATGTGTCATTCTTGCCCTCTGTTTAAATTGCAGGAGATTTATGCAACAAAGTTTAACACTTTTTTTTTTCAAATTCCTAACCTCAGTATGAACAATTGTGCCGGTTGCTTTAGCAAACTCCAATGACAAAAAAAAGGACATTAGAGAAGAAAGTCTTTTTTAAAACATCTTTACTGCATTTGAATTTACACTCATATACTACAGAAGTAACATCAACAATACAAAAACAATCTCAGTATTTTATATCAGTATTTATAACCTCTCTTCTTATTTATCGATCAACATATTTGGAACTCCAACACATTTTTGGAACAATTTACATGGTCTTTAAACTCCCTCAAAGATCTTGTACTTATCTCTTAATATACAGGTTATCTTTTCCATTGTCATATTTGTCTTTCAGCCAACATCCCAATTGTTGTACGCACATTTTTCAATTTAAAGAAATAATCAGCTTAGCTTAAAGAATACATACATTTATAAATAAACATTTACTATATTTATTCTAGATTTTTTTAGGGTATACATGAAATAAAAAAAAATTGAGGTGACAGTCAAATATCTTCCTTTTCACCTTTTTCCAAAACTGTCTAAGTTTTCCACACTTTCACATGCAATGATACACTCACCGGCCACATTATTAGGTACACCTGTCCAACTGCTTGTTAACGCAAATTTCTTATCAGCCAATCACATGGCAGCAACTCAATGCATTTAAGCATGTTGGCATGGTCAAGACGATCTGCTGCAGTTCAAACTGAGCATCAGGATGGGGAAAAAAAGGTGATTTGAGTGACTTTGAACATGGCATGTTTGTTGGTGCCAGACGGGCTGGTCTGAGTATTTCAGAAACTGCTGATCTACTGGGATTTTCACACACAATCATCTCTAGGGTTTAAAGAGAATAGTCCGAAAAAGAGATAGCATCCAGTGAGCGGACATTCTGTAGGTGCAAATGCCTTGTTGATGCCAGAGGTCAGATGAGAATGGTCAGACTGGTTGGAGCTGATAGAAAGGCAGCGGTAATTCAAATAACCACTCGTTACAACCGAGGTCTGCAGAAGAGCATCTCTGAACACACAACATGTCCAACCTTGAGGCGGATGGGCTACAGCAGCAGAAGACCACACCGGGTGCCACTCTTGTCAGCTAAGAACAGGAAACTGAGGCTACAATTGGCACAGGCTCACCAAAATTGGACAATAGCAGATTGGAAAAACGTTGTCTGGTCTGATGAATCTCGATTTCTGCTGCGTCATTCAGACGGTAGGGTCAGAATTGGACGTCAATAACAGGAAAGCATGGATCCATCCTACCTTGTATCAATGGTTCAGGCTGGTGGTGGAGGTGGTGTAAAAGTGTGGGGGACAATTTTTTGGGCCTGTTAGTACCAACTGAGCATCGTGTCAACGCCACAGTCTCAAATGGCCTCCACAGTCACCAGATCTCAACTCAAAAGAGCATCTTTGGTATGTGATGGAAAAAGAAATTCGCATCATGGATGCAATCTGCAGCAAGTGCGTAATGCTATCATGTCAATATGGACCAAAATCTCTGAGAAATATTCCCAGTACCTTGTTGAATCCATGCCACGAAGGATTTAGGCAGGTCTGAAGGCAAAAGGGGGTCCAACTCGGTACCAGTTAGGTGTACCTAATAAAGTGGCCGGTGAGTGTATAATGTACCTTTAAACTATAACATCTTATACAGGTGTCTGGAATGTTTTTGGTATATTTATGCAATACCACTGGAGTTATGTAAATCCGCATCAACAACTTTTTAAAAATTATATTGTAGCATTTTCAGCTGTGAATTTACCATTTGCCATTGAGCTTCCTTGCATGCTTCCATCCAATCCTGCAGCTGTCCATCTGAAAATCTGATTTCCAAGCTTCTAACTTTTAACTTGAGGAGTTCTTTGACTGTCGACATGTTATAGAGAAAGTGATTGTTACTGTGAATCTGTGAGGTGAAGAAATCTGCCCAGCACAGATCATTGGCTAACAGCAATACATCAAGCTAATTGGGAGTGAATGCATGAGGCGGTTGAAATGTAATACATGCATAAATGGAAAATAAACACGTCCCAACGGAAGGACTTGATAAGTGAGCATCAAAACAAGCAGATCTGCCCAGACCATTAGCTTGCAGAATCTCCATCATGTCTTTATTTATATTCCCAGTTTTCTATCACTATAGTTCTTTTCTTGTAATTCTCAATAGTCCTGACATTTGCTGAGAATATAAACGTGTTTTATGTCGCTCTCAGTGTTGCAAATTGCCCCACAGAGGTCGATCTCGATCAGGTGGCAACAAAAGCTCATTCTCCAGTCAAAAGCCACCCTGCAGATTAATTAATTCTGCAGTTTTTAGGCTTCAAGTTGATTTACTTTTCATCTAACTTTAGACTCCTAGCCGAGCGCAGTTTGATTGTATATGAAATGTTGTGATGATCTCAGCGAGCACTGGCTCTTAAAGGAGACTTATCATGAGATGTCAAACAAATCTCGGGTGTCCCAGAAGTTTCAGCTCAAAGCACACATCATTAATTATAGCTTGTCAAATTTCACCCTATTTATGTGTGAGCAAAAACACTCTCAGTTTCCTTTAAATGCTAATGAGCTGCTGGCAAAGAGGGTGGAGTCTTTACCGGTTATTCTGGCACTCCAAAACAATGAAAGTTATCTAATCTTTTACAGAAAATGTGCATTTCTGAATTATTTATGAATATACAATGTAAAAAATGCAGGGTTCCACACAATTCATTCAGGTTGAACTAACACAAATTGATTAAGTTAACTTTAAGTTAACACATTTAAGCGTTTTGAACATTAAACAATTAAGTTGTCCCAAATAAATCTCAATAATTAAAATAAACTTTATTTTCATTTTCATTGAAAAAAAAAACTGAACACTTTAAAAAATGCTTGATTTAAAAATTTTACTTAATTGTTTTTACAAATTTAAGTGGATTAAACATTAAACAGTTAAGTTGTCCCCCCAAAAAACTCAAGAACTGTGCTGATTCAGCTTATTTTAAATAAGTAGTTTAAACAAGCAGCAATAAACATTTTTGAGTGTGTACATCACTGCATGCCCTCGCTTCAATACAAAGTATCTGCTCGGTGATACTTAACAGAATGGAAAAGAATAGAATGGAATAGAATACAAGGTGCTGGAACAGGTGTTTAAACTGTAACACAATTAGCTGGTGATGAATACATTTCCTAATTAAATTATGCGCGCAATTGAATTCATTACATTCTAATTTCCAGGTTAGTGTTTGCATGATGCACAGTTCTCCAGTTGTTGCCACGCTGTCTATAAAATCTCCTAAAGCACAAAACAAATGGCTGAAAATTACAGTTTGTGATTAAACAAGGGTTTTGTTGTAACTTGTGCCTGTTTTGTTTTTAATTCATCCCAGAAAATCTGAAAAAGACAACCCAATTATTTTGTTTGTGGTAAGCCTTTCGTGCAAGCAGATTTCAGTGCATTAGTGATAGAGGAATCTTATTATATGACACATTCCAGAGTTTCAAGCATTTTTGCATTAATTTTCCTTGAACTTGAATCATATTTTCACTAAACTGAATATACTCATTTAAATAATTCAAAAAGCTTAAATGTGATAGGAAACATTTGATTCTGTTACAAATTTTTGTTTAAGCTATCATTGAACTGTTAAACCACTAACAATAAAAGAGTATACATTTGCAATTAATTTATGCATTAGCTAAAGATACTAACCTCATACCCGACACCACAAGACATGGCTCATTTCATGTATTTTCATCATGTTGTTTTTAAAAAGTGAAATTCAAAAAAATTCACTGAAATATCATAGTGACCATGTTCACAGATAATTCATTGGTCACACTTTATTTTCATGGTCCGTTTGTTAAATTTAAGCTACATTGCATCTACATGCCAACTAATTCTCATTAGATTATAAGTAGACTGTTAGGTTGGGTTTTAGGTTAGTGTAAGTTGACATGTACTTGCAAAGTCTCTTATAGTCAGTTAAATGTCTGTTTAGCAGCAGTATTAACAGATATTAAGCAGACAGTCTACTAATACTCAATAGGACCATTAAAATAAAGTGTTACCAATTACTATTAGTGTATTAATCGTTTAGCAAAATTGCATGAGAGAAGAATAATAGCATGCCTCAATTCCACATATTCCCATCAGAGGAAGTGACATCTACTGAAGCAAGTAACATGATTTTTCTATTACCGCTTTACAGATTGTTATGCCTTTTTATAACCAATGAGTTGACCATAAGGGACAGACGCAGAATACTTTTTTAATACTGAATAGCTACTGAATAGCTAATAGCTTAGTAAAGTGAACACACAAAAATGCACTTGTGCATGCTTTACACCTTTAGCTTAAGTCATCATCCTCTCTGCACTCACTAAAAAATGTTTATGTTGTTTGTTCAAACATTTAAAATGAGCTGAAACAGTTTTTGAGATGGCATTGGGACAACTTAATTGTTTTATGTTCAATCAACAAAATTTTGTAAAATACTAATAAGTTAACGTAATGCCTTCATGTTGTCTCAACACAAATAGCTGCATGCTCAAACTACTTATGTAAAATGAGCTTAAATAAATTTCTATCTGAAGTGTGTTCAATGAGTCTGGAACCTGATCCTAGTATTGTACTTTTAGGAGAAGAGGTCAGTTCTTGCAGTAGAAACCAAACATGAGCAATTTGTATGTGTATTGCAAAAAACTAATTTTACAAATGTGGAAATCTGATAAATCTGACTTTTGAAATATGAACTAGAGAAGGCAAGGCAAGTTTATTTAGCACATTTCATACACAGTGGCAATTCAAAATGCTTTACATAAACAGGAATAAAAGAGACAAGTATAAGAAAATAAAAACAAATAATAAAAAATATTAAACAAATAATACAAATGATTAAGATTAAAATGTGTTAAAAAAGGTTATGAGAATGAAAAAGAAAAGAAAGACATAATAGTGTGATCTGTCGGACGTAACACAGGGCTCATTTAGTAAAGACACAGCTAAACAGATGTGTTTTCAGTCTTGATTTGAATCTGCCTAATGTTGGAGCACATCTGATCTTTTCTGGAAACTGATTCCAGTAGCGAGGGGCGTAGTTGTTGAAGGCCGATTCACCCTGCTTTGACTGAACTTTTGGAATTTCTAGTTTATATGATCCTCAAGATCTGAGTGATCTGTTATGTTTGTATTTTTATTTATTTAAAATGAGCTGAAAATTGTTTCAGCTAATTTTAAATGCTCATTTTGTATGTTTATTTATTTTATTTCAATATTTATTTCATTATTTATTTCATAATTATCATAAATAAATATTTTATAATGTCTCTTTTGGTCTCATTGTAAATGAACACCTTGCTCCAATTTTAAATTTTTTGTCCCAGCCAGTTCCATAATATAGCATATCTGTAATGTATTGAGGTCCTAGGCCATTTAGTGATTTAAAGACAAGTAGTAATACTTTAAAATCTATTCCGAATGTAACTGGGAGCTAGTGTGAAGACCTGTGTGATGTGCTCTAATTTTCTGGTTCTAGTCAGAATCCTGGCAGCAGCGTTCTGGATGAGCTGCAACTGTCTGACTGTCTTTTTGGGAAGGCCAGTGAGGAATCCATTACAGTAATCCATTCTACTGCTGATAAAAGCATGAACAAGTTTCTCTGTGTCCTCACTGGAAACAAAACATCTAATTCTTGCAATGTTTTTGAGATGATAGCATGCTGATTTACTTACTGCTTTGACATGACTACTGAAACTCAGATCTGACTCCAGAGTCACACCAAGATTCTCGACCTTATTTTTTTGTTGTTTGACCTTTAGAGGCAGGGTACACATTCACCTTAAGAACCTCATCTCTGTTCCCAAATGCAATGACTTCAGTTTTCTCTTTGTTCAACTGAAGAAAGTTTTGGCACATCCAATTGTTAATTTCATCAATGCATTGATAGAGGGTGTCAGTAAGGCTGTAGTCATTAGGCAGTAAGGCTAAGTAGATCTGAGTGTCATCAGCATAGCTTAGTTTTTAATCAGCTTGTTAATTTTTAAAAATATTTTCGAACCATTCACACTATTCTTGCACATAAACTGAACTGATAAAGACTTTTACAAGCCTATTGTATGTTTATTTATTTTATTTCAATATTTATTTCATTATTTATTTCATAATTATCATAATTAATTATTTTATAATGTCTCTTTTGGTCTCATTGTCTATGAACACCTTGCTCCAATTTTAAATTTTTGTCCCAGCCAGTTCCATAATATGACTGTAAATGTTATCTATGTAAAATAGGCCTTATTATTTTTATTTTTATGTTTATTCTTAAACATTTTGATCAATGTTAGATGAGTTTTGAGTTCCTTTTTGTAGTAAGCTAAATTCACTGTGACTTCCAAGAGAACTTTGATATATGGTCCATCTTTTTCTCATAAGGATTTAGGTGGTATTGTGAATCAGATATATCCATAACTGATATTACATCAACGATGTGGTGAACACTTAAGCTAGCGATGTGTTCAAATTCCCAACAGTAAACACTAGATGGTTTTTGCACTGCATTCTGCATTGTAACATCCATCGATACTGAAGCCCAAAGTTAATATGTAATGAGGTGTAAGAGGTTTTTCGTGTTCGGCAGGTGTTGTGTTGACAATAGAGCAAGGCCTGTGTGTTCAGACAGGGTTTTGTTAGTCCTGGGTCAGTGAACAAGCACGACAGACACCGCCTGCAGGCCAATCACCCCCAGTCACCCTGCCAGACACACAACCATGGCCAATCATTCCTACAAACATGCTTGTGCACACACAGATATGGGTTTACAAGCGCGCAAACATTCGCACATATGTGTGTCAGTTCTCTCACCTGATAGTCTGGTCGCATGAAAAATACATAATGATCTAGTTCTGTTCTGTTGACCCACTGAGAGTTAAAGGTGAAGAGATACACATTGAAATAAACTGATGCATTGCATTTACTACATTTTAAGGTAAGCGGCTGCATTTTTGTGGGCTGAATTTAAACAAACAAATGAAGTTGAACATTGCTAAATTTATTTAGTTTGTTTAAATTCAGTACAATGGGCAGCACGGTGGCACAGCGGGTAGTACAATCAACTCACAACAAAAAATCGCTAGTTCGAGCCCCTGCTGGGTCAGTTGGCATTTCTGTATGGAGTTTGCATGTTCTCCCTGTATTTACGTGGGTTTCCTCCGGCTGCTCCAGTTTCCCCCACAGTCCAAACTCACGCGCTATAGGTGAATTAGGTAAGCTAAAATTGTCCATAGTCTATGTTTGTGGATGTTTCCCAGTGATGGGTTGTAGCTGGAAGGGCATCAGCTGTGTAAAACATATGCTGGATAAGTTGGCGGTTCATTCCTCTGTGGTGATCCCAGATTAATAATGGTACTAAGCCAAAAAAAAAAAAATGAATGAATGAATGAAATTCAGCACATAGAAATTGTTAGCAATCACTTACCTTAATCCCTGTGCACTGTTCAAATTTACAACCCTTTTGTTTTGTTAGCGATGAAAACATCCAAAGAATTAAACTGCTGTAAAAATGCATCAGATGAATATTTTATTCAATTTTATTTTTCGCATAAATTTGTTAATAAACCTGTCTTGATCAAAACTACTAAATTGTTTAGAAAATGACAGGATTTTAACTTTTGATTTGCCAAATTCATAAATTATATCACTGATTTAGTGAAAAACACACACAAAATTACGTATTTTCAATATAAAAAGTAATTGTGGACTGGATTATTTTAACCTTTTGTCACAGTCTTGGACATGTGAATGATTAGTAACATTTGCTTTGATGTATTGTTAGATTTTCACTTTTTCTCCCTGATTTACTGTTTTTGCACCGTTGACTTCCATAAGAACCACATTTGATGGTGCATAAATACACAGTCTATGTTTTTATTCACTCCATGTAGTTCTGAGAGCAGAGATGCATATTTAGATTTTCTCAGAAACATCAAGGTAATTGTGCAACTCTCACAGACACACAGACACACTTTAATTTGCTGTTATACTCCATATAAAATCCGGAAACTAAGTTTCTTTTTTTTTTTGCACAGGCCTATCTAAAGGGTTAAGGGTGCCAACTGATGATCAACAGATGATGACAGATGATTTACCTCTTTCCAACAGGGAAAACCACTAGCAATCAAAAATGCATGGTTATACAGTATGGTGTCATGGTTTTTTAATAAAAAAAAAAAAAGTGGTTATAATGGAAGTCAATGGGTCAAAAACAGCCACCAACAGTAAATCACAGAAATCAATCAAAAACAAGCAAGTCAATGTTGTTTCACATGTCCCAAGACAAGGCAAAATATCCAGTCCACAATTACTTTTTGTAATAAAAATACATCATTTTGTGTGTTTTTTTCCCACCAAATCAGTGATATCATTTATGTATTTGGCAATTAAAGAGTTAAAACCCTGTCATTTTCTAAGCAACTTAATATTTTTGATCAGGACTGAGATTGACTTACTGATTTAATGGAAAAAAATGCAAAGAAAATATTTATTTGGTGCATTTTCACTGCAGATTAATTCAGTGGATGTTTTCATCCCGAAAATTATAAAGGGGTTAGTAAATTTGCCCAGAGTGTATTGTTGAGTTCTTTAAAATTTTTAAAACATTTTCTCAAAATGTGTGTCAAAATAAGATTTGTAACCAAAAAACATTTCGCTAGCTGAAACACAGAAAAAGAGTTCAGACTTAAATAAAGACTCAAAATCACCCCAGAGTGGATGAAAACATCCCCAACAGCACATAAGGGTTCATAATATTTAGTAAATCCAGTAAATATTTTTTTTCAGTGCATCAGATGATGCACTCGCATTAAGCACACTCAGTTATATAAAGTAGAATGAAATAGCACAAAAATAGAATAGAACAGGTGCTTAACCTGTGCATACAAATAGCACCGCAATCAGCTGGGGGTGAAAATATCTCCTAATTACATTATGCAAGAAATTAAATTCATTGTATTCTATACCTGTTTGAAGGTTAGAGCTTATTCTTCAGTCTGTTTTCACACTGTTCTCAAAATCCTGAAGCACAAAAACAAATGGCCAAAATTTAGCAATTTAACAGAGTTTTTTTTTATACGTCTGCATGGGTTTTATGTCTATTTCACACTTCAAAGACGAGCAAATTATGTTTAGTAATGTTTTGTTGTCTCTATGGCAACAAAGTCAACAAAACTCCAAACAATGGCTTAGTATTTAAAGCTCTTTCCAAAAGTCTGCTTTCACTGTGACTGATGTTACAATAAAGGGGACCTCGGATGCATATTTTACACAAGTCAATAGGATATTTAAGCTTATTATAAATAAGTAGTTTGAACAAGCAGCAAACATTTTTTTTTGTGTAAGTTACTTCAAAAAGTGATTAATTGCTCATTACATCATTAAAATACTTTACTAATTACTCTGTATGGAAAGTATTTTAATTACTTATTAACTTAACTCATTACTATTTAAATTCTCTATAAACCTTTAATAAATGGATAATATATAGCTAACTTTTAATGATTTGAGTGCAAATCAAACATGAAATAGTTTAAAACTTTTTAGCTTATTAAAACATGCACATTTTCTTTAAGTAATGTAACCTTCATTAAACAGAATGCCAAGCTGTAAACATTTGAAAAAACAAAGAGCACCATAATTAACACATTGTTTGCTTCAACTAAATCAATTTGAATTCCTCTGCAATGTATTTTAATGACAAAACGAAAATAACACCAAGCTGTATGCTTTCTTTTTTTCATCAAATTAAACTCTACGGAGTTTCTTTGAAAAAAATCATTTAACAATAAAAAATAGACCATTTTATAAAATTAGAGTGAATGTAAACTCATAATGTCTGGTAAATACTTTGATAATAATGATTCATTTCACAATTAAGTTGTACTGTTTAATTCAACATGCATTCAGAGGTTTATTTATATTTATTTTGTGCTATCACATTGTAATGAAGTTTACGGCCCTTTGGCCGCCGGGAAGAAGGAGGCGGAGAACCGAGGGAGTTTTAAAATGATTTATTAATAATAATGACGGCAGCTCCTCACGGAGACTGCCATTTAAATCAAAACAAACGGACGGCAGCTCCTCGCGGAGACTGCCGTCAAACTGAAAGCAAAAGTAAAATAACATGCCCGGGCCCGGTCCTCCCTCGGCTTCCTCTGCCATCGGTCCTCCTTTTATGGTCCAGAGCTCCTTCCGTGGGATCCGAGGCAGGTGCGCACCGCACGTGTATCCACTCACGCGGTGGCCTCACCCCGTTCCCACGGCTCTCGGCCACGCCCCCTCGCCACACACATATATAAAAAACACATGCCAGAGGGTTATATCGAGTAGTATACACCATGGCTGCAGTAGACACAATAATATTACACAGTGACTGAATATAGTCCCCAGCTAGTTAATTGGGTGACAGCAGAATAGGACAACTATCAAAACCCTTTTGTGAATCTTTTTTGAGCTAACGGTCTAATCTGGTTCAATGATCTATGCTAAGCTAAGCTTGAAGTCCCAGAGATTGACTTAATGGATTCAAAAATGAAAAAAAAACTCAACGGTTTAACTTTACACTACCTGACAAAAGTCTTGTCGCCAACCCTGGTGTAAGAGCAACAAATAACAACTTGATTTCTAGTTGATCATTTGGAAAACTGGCAGAAGATTTTTCTGATGAATCATCTGTTGAACTGCATCCCAATCATCACAAATACTGCAGAATAACTATTGGAACACACATAGAGCCAATATTCTCACAGAAATCAGTCAAGTTTGGTGAAGGAAAAATCATGGTTTGGGGTTACATTCAGTATGGGGGTGTGCGAGAGATCTGCAGAGTGGATGGCAACATCAGCAGCCTGAGGTATTAAGACATTTGTGCTGCCTGTTACATTACAAACCACAAAAGAGGGCAAATTCTTCAGCAGGATAGCGCCTCTCCTCATACTTCAGCCTCCACATCAAATTTTCTGAAAGCAATGAAGGTCAAGGTGCTCCAGCCTAGCCTAGTCACCAGAAATGGATATTATTGAGAATTTCTGGGGTAAGATGAAGGAGGATACATTACAAAGAATCTTGAACTCTGGGAGTCCTGTTAGAATCTTTTCTTTGTCATTCCAGATGACTTTATTAATAAGTTATTTGAGTCATTGCAGAGATGTATGGATGCCGTCCACTAAGCTCATGGGAGTCATACACAATATTAATTCTTTTTCCAATGCAGCATGACTTTATATTCTATACTGTAGATTATTTCTGTTAAGTGATAAGACTTTTGTGCAAGCAAAGTCAGACTGTCCTAATTTAATAAATAAGAATCAAGGCATGATCATGTTTATTTCTATCATAAATGTGAAGTGCTTCTTTAAACAGGAGAGAAAATAGCTCATTACTTTAAATTATAGAGGCCCTGAGTTTACATTTAATGTCATTATATACTGAATAATTTTAGTTTCTTTTAAAAAAATGTAAGCATTTGAATGGTATCTTGTAAAAAAAAATATTATGTATTAACATTCTGAATCGTAAACCTGGGACAGAATGACAAATTCAATCAAATGATGCGTTGCTGTGGACTGGTATTAGCCTTATCTTCAATTATGGAGAAAACAATAATATAAGCAATATAAAATGACGGTCTCTTTATTGAATGTTTAATGATTTAGCTGAGGGTTATTTGTACGACTTCATTCCCCAGATACAAAACATAAAACAATATTACTCACTGCATGTGAAAATTAAAAAAAAAAAAAATAGTCTCAACTCCTCTTTACGCACAGAACAATCACCTTTAGCAGCCACCAACCCGTTCACACTGTTTTTTTTGGCATTCACCATAATGAAATGATAACGCTCGTTATTTAGCTCGAGCCTCCCCCACACTCTGCGGGGAATAGCATGTTTCTAATTTACCTAATTCATCGCAACGGGTAGTAATTGTTTACCTGTATACTTCTGAAGGTCATCACCAGCAGGCAGGATCCTGAGTCATAAAGCCAGGCCTATAGGAAACAGCATGACAAATCCTGGGCATCTCAGACACTCCGGTTTCTTCCAGTCATTATGAAGAAACACAGAAAAACACATCTTCTCTGCCTCTCAATGGTGTTATCTACCAGATGTAATCAGAACTTGTCATATTCTGAGTCACTTCTTTGTCACTATGTTCAGAATAGAGGACTGGGAAAGTTTAGCTAGCTTACGCTTCAAAAGTTTAGGGTTGTTGGATATGTTTAAAGGTTTTGTTTAGTCTGTAAGGATAATAGATGGTCTAATTACTGGTCTCTTGTAAAATATACCAATTATTATTACAATTTAATTCATATTACAAGTTAAGATAAAAACTAAGCTCTTCCGTCTCGTGTGGTTCTTTAGAATCACTCTAATATGCTGATTGAGTGCTCAGGAAATTATTCATTCATTCATTCATTTTTGGCTTAGTCCCTTTATTAATCAGGGGTCGCCACAGTGGAATGAACCATCAACTTATCCAGCATATATTTTATGCAGCGGATGCCCATTCAGCTGCTACCCATTACTGGGAACCACCCATACACTCTCATCCACACACATACACTACAGACAATTTAGTTTATTCCACCCAGCTGAGGCTTGAACCAGCTCTACCCACAGCGAATTTGTGGTGGTAAATCTTAAAAAATGGTGCCAAAATAGAACACATTTAAATACAATTGAAAACTATAGTAAACCTGTTAATGTTTTGTTAATAGAGTAAAGCTTATTAATAAAGAATGCATGATTTTATGTTTATTGGATTAAATATCAATGGTTTTGAGTGAATTTATTTATCCTCCCAGAAAAAAGGTATATTAGTACCTTAAATTCATTTTTAATATGTACAGTGCCACTCCTTTGGAAGCTTTTTAAAAACAGATTCTTCGGTCACACTTTATTTTGATGGTGCGTTTGTTGAATTTAAGTTGCATTGCATCTACATGCCAACTAATTATCTTTAGATTATAAGTAGACGGTTGGGATTAGAGTTAGTGTAGGTTGACATGTACTTACAAAGTTCCTTATAGTCAGTTAAATTAGCAGCAGTAAACAGATATTAAGCAGACAGTCTACTAATACTCAAATGGACCAAAATAATGTGTTGCTGATTTATTAATGTTATTGTAGGTAAAATATAAAAGTTTAAAAAAAAAAATAAACACATTTTAAAACAGTTAGCAACAGTGTTTGGGGGTAACGTATTATAAGTAACACGAGTTACGTAATACTATTACTTTTCTTAGTAATGACTCAAGTAACAGATTACTGAAAAAAATTAAGTAATAATATTTGAGTTACTTCTTTAAAATGTAACTTAACTTACTTTTTAGAATAATTTGCTGATTTTTATTTTATTTTTTTTATTTTTTTTGCTGAATTAAAATTAGTGTAATCAAATTGAATCACACACTTATTGAGAGAATAAGCTCCTTGCGGGAACAGACGAAGATAGCAGAGCTTTACATTTATTCTTACAAGTATTCTCGTTATTTTGAACACATGGAAGAAAATGTCATCTCAATGGACAGTGTTTTTACTGAACTAATAAGACAAAAATACAAAAGCAGCAGACACATTGCTTTCAGGTTTTATTAATCTGTATATACGGCAAGTATAGCATCAGGAAGTTCTTATAATTATTATTTATTATTTTATTTTTATAGGTAAATGAAGGTGTATGTTTTACAGTGTGTTAATAAATGCAGAGCTCCTCTATTTTAAAAAAAGAAAAGAAAAACAGCCTGCAAGTTCTGAAAGAGATCAAGCCTCAGGCTGGTATGAAAAAGTGACTCAAAATTAACTCAAAAATAATGTAACGCATTACTTTCCGTAAAAAATAACTAAGTAACAAAATTAGTTACTGTTTTAGGAAGTAACTCATTGTAATGCATTACTTTTATTTTTCCCCCAACAGTGGTTAGCAAAAGATTTGATTAATCAGTCAAAAAAAATGTCTAATAGGAAAAGAAAAGAAAGTATAGGAGCAAAAAAATGTCCTTAAGGACTCACAAGGTTGACGCATTTTTTCCAAACAAATTCAAACTTATTGACCCCAGAGTTTTGAAAAATTCTGTATAATAACTTGCTTTGCCCCTGATATGACTTTTCTTTACACACAAATCCCTCTCATTTTTTTCTGCCACCTGGTTTTATCCTGGTGTGTATGTACAGACACTTTTCACGATCCAATCAATTACTGATGGATAAAATCTAATCCCACGTCACATCTTTTCCTCATTAAATAAGCTTTTCACACCGAATACCTTTGATTAAAGGCCGCATTTAACTGCATTTCATGTTGACTTTAATATTAGCACATGAGGGTGCATTTTCTATCCCCAGAGTTTTTTAAAAATATAATGTATAATAATATACCTGTGTGACTTGAGCTTGCAGTGCATTTATTATTTGTGGTCACAGCAGTTTCCGCTGTCCGCATTGTGTGTTCACCTGCTCTAGTCTATTGAACAGAGGGTGACCGCCGCGGACTGAGCTCTGCCATCTGTCCTCTGGACAGATGGAATAAATGCCTCCAGAGGCAGCAGCATACAATCTGCATTACTGTGTAGGGCAGCAAAACAAAGCTTTTCTTGGAAGCTTGTACAAGAGATTCCCCTGGGTAAAGCTACAGGAGGGCAGATGGCTACGACCAATGCAGCTGGCAAAAAAACAAAAACAACAGACTGAAGTGAAACCTATTTATTTATTGCAGGTGAACAGACTGATTCATTGATGACTCACTTCAAAACAGTTTTTGATTACTGCATTGTGCATTTATTGGAAATAAAACTGAAACTGCTGAAAAATAAATGCAAAAAGTTATAGTGTGCCAAATTTTAAAGATGTTTAATGGTTATTAACAATTAATGACTTTAACTTAAATATTAACTTCAAGTTTAAGTTAATATCACAGTTTCCACAAAAAAAAAAAAAAAAAAAAAAAAAAAACTGAGCAGCACAACAGTTTTCAGCACTAATAAAAACAGGAAATATTAAATCGGTCACAACAATACTGTCAAATATCTGAGTTATATTAGACAGCAACTTACCTTTTGAAAAGCATTTTTCCCATGACCTCAAGACTGGATTACTGTATTGCTCTGTTTGGTGGTTGTAATGTATCCAGTACTAATGTGGCTTAGGGCAGCTCTGGCCTAATGGTTAGAGGGTAGGACTTGGGATCCAAATGTTGCAGATTTATGTCCCAGTACCAACAGAATTGTTTGTGGGGTGAAAGCCACCTCAATACCACAACTGAGGTGATTGCGTTGAGCAAAGCACCAAACCCCCAAATGCTCCCCAGGCAGCCCACTGCTCAGGGTATGTGTTAACAGGTGTAAATCGCTTTGGATAATGCATGTAAATTAATATTTTCCTTGTCACAAAAAAAAAAACCTTCTTAAACTTCTAAAATATTGCTAACTGAGAAACATGCTATCTATCTCAGGGGCAGAAAAGCTAGTTTATACCTTTATGACCTCTAGACTGGATTACTTTATTGCTCTATTTGTTGGTTGAAATGTATCCACTATTAATGTGGCTTAGGGCAGCTGTGGCATGATGGTTAGAGAGTTGGACTTGGGTTTCAATTTCACATGATACCATGCTTACTTCCTGTATGTTGACATAAATTTATTTTTACAAAAACAAAATGATTAAAATAAAATAAAACATTCTGAGAAAGTGGTCAGAGAAATCCATGCAAAAATGCCATGACTTGACATTTTTAATTTATATGTTAAATAAACCTATTTTGTACTGCCAATTCAGTTGCAGTAAAACACACAATACAATTAAATAAATCTATTTAAAAAATGTAAATGTAAATGTTAAATGTAAATAATTGCCTAATCTAATAATCTTTGTTATTCATTTAAAAACAAATGTACTGAGTTCATCAACCATGCCACAAGAAAACTACAAAGTCTCATGAAGTCACCATGGCAGATGATGAATGAGTATCGTACACAGTTTGACACAATAAAAGCATATTCAGATCATCTGAGTATCCTGCTCTCTTAATTCGACAGATAATGATTAAAAAAACAACAACAAACTCCACCTGTCCAAACAGCCACATCTGTCTCGACTCTGTTAATGCTAAAGATAAGCCTTGAGCTAATGGAGCGTGAGGAGAACATTGGCTTAAAACAAGATAACAGCAAAACTGACTGATATGGATTTTCACCAGCTGGACCTCTTATTATTCTGTCATTTGTTTGGATGCGGATGTCTGAAAACATATCTTTGCATAATTTACTAAGACATGTTCCCTCGACACTCGTTGGATGTAGCAGTAGGTGGTGGCGATGGCCTTATTATTGCACTAATCAAAGCTGCAAGACTCTCCTGCTTAGTAAATTAGACTGTGCGACCACATTCGCTCACTCATCAGCTGTCCTTGATAGCAGGGGAGATTTTTAAGTGGCTGCTTATCCTTCACTAGTTCTCTTGTGAGGGAAAATGTATGTTTGTTGTTTTGGTCCGAGAGGGAGACAGCAATTTGTTCCACAGAATCAATGTGCCAATAAGAGCTAAGGCACTGATCTAAAGCATGAATGAGACATTCAGTGCCATTAAAAATACATTAGGGCCAATCTGTGAACCAGCAGGGATTTGCCGGACTGTCTCTGGGCTGCCAATAAGAGCCCATATAGTAGAGGTGGCCTGGCACTTAGTGCACTAAACTGAAAATCGATAATTGGCGCTGGCGTGAGTGACAATGACAATTCTTATCAGATTTTTGGGCCTGGTGATTGGCAGATTGGCCTTTCCAGAGTCTGGTTACAGTGCTGATAGTGATAATGCAGCAGTACATGTTTACCGTGATGCTTATTGGGTGCATCAGAAATGATCCAAAGTGCTTCCTGAAGCGTAACTGTGACAACATGCGCCGCGCTTGATTTGAGATTTGCTGAGAATCATTCAAAATATCTCATTTTAAGAAAAAAAACATTGAAAATGACAAAGCACATTAACATACATGTACAAAACTAATTTAAGTGTCTGACCTGCATATTGTTGAGAAAAAAAAACCCAATTGTACTAAGTACTACTGACATTAAACCAGACACAATTACAAAATATTCCATTCTTTAAAACATTAATAATGCTTAAAGCATTTAAGGAAAATGTGTGAAAATTACATTAAGCAATAAAATCAACACATTAAAAATAAATAAATCACACAAAGCACTAGAACATACATGTACAATAAAAATTTAAACTTCTGAATTGCATATTGTTGGAAAAATAAATATTTGTAACTATTAGCCGACTCAGAAACAACCCAACTTTAAAATATTACTAATTCTGGTGTCAAATGCTCAACAAGGTCTGAATTCACATGTTCAAATGCAATTCATCTTTATTTCTATTGCACTTTTACACTGTAGATCAATGATGTCAAAGCAGCTTAACATAGAAGTTCTTGTAAATTGAAGCTGCTTCAGTCCAGTTTTCAGAATTGAAGCAGTAAATGTCACTGCTGAAAGTCCAAACACTGAAGAGCAAATCCACCGATCCACCAATCGTAGCCAAGCGATCCAGTGGCATGGAACAAACTTCACCAACTGACGAAAGTGTAGAATAAAATCCCTTGAGAGATACCAGGCTCAGTTGGGCACGACCATTCTCCTCTAGCCAAACTTGTGCAAGGCCGCAGTCTAGGCACCGGAGGCTTGAAAGTTCACCAGCGGGTGGTCAGGCTGGCCCATTGGATCAATGCGGAAACTCATTGATCACGTGTGTCTTTCAGGAATCACTCCTCCATGACCACCACAGCATCTGGTCAGGATTTGGCCCAGTCCAGGATTATGAAGAACTCTGGATAAGGACAAACAGACTAACATAAGCATAGAAGAAGCTTGTTTAAAAAAAATAAATCATATACTGGTTAATTATTTTGAAGCATGGCAGCTAGGTTGGGCTAGTTTTCAGCTGGTACTGAGCAACTGGCTCCTGCTCATAACCTGCTCACTACCATGTTTAAAAGATAACTAACCAGAATGTCCTGTTTATTTTTTTCCCTAACAAGGTTTTACAAAAACATTGTAGCATTTGTGATGGGTTGATTCACTGCAGGACAGATTAGACTATTTGTTTTATGTATTCCTAATAAACTAAAACTGACTGAATACTGATACAACTATTGAGAGTGTCTCACCTAATCCAAGTTCTCAGTTAGCTGGTGAAAGAAGGATAACTCACTGTTGTTCATGGTTGTCATTCTCTTCACTACTTCTCCTGCTATCTTCTGGCTCACTCTGGTTGTTGCTGTGCATTTTGTTTCATCCTCTGGAATTATGTATACAAAAAATTTTATTCTTTTATTTATTACAAAATATTTAGGCAACATGAAAAGGGGAAAAAGACATTTAATACATAGACAAATGCATGTATCCCAATACTAATTATTGTATTTTGAAATGTCTGACCCATGACAGACTTCAATCTGCTCAAAAATATTATAAACAAAGATGAAAAAAAAACCCTACTAAATGGTTTAATAAAAAAGGGAAAAAGATTTTTTTTTATTTAGCTAGCAACTAAACATGTGACACATTTTGTATTAAAAGTAACGTTACTATATTGAGAAACAAATAGATGTACAGTACTTACTGTTGTATGAGGTCCAGTTTGCACAGGCAGGCTCCCAGTATTCTATATTGAGACCATAAAAAAAGCCAAAAATACAGATAAGAATACCATGCTACAATCCACAACCTCCACACAACTTTTTTTTTATTTGTTTACCTTGGTTGCTTACTGGTCTTGCTTATTTTTTAAGCATAAGGCTGTGCTGATCAAGATGTTCCTCCGAAATGCTGTTTGTTTCTTCAGACAAAACCTGCTCCTGTGCCAGTGCCATATCTAAACAGAAAAAAATATAATGGTAACAATTATGTTAAACCAAATGTCAAGAGTTGTGATAAAAAATAATTAGCAAACAATAAATAGCAAAAAGGTGGTTATTAGCATAATGCATAGAGGTAAAATTGGTTTTATATTAGCAGATTCAGACTTCCCCCTTAATAATTTAATTTCATAAAAGTATTATTTGCAAACTCTAAATAGCGAAATCATTTTAGCAGCTAATGACTATCAAAGTACAACATGCTCACGGTCAAATAAACAGTGTTAATGTTGATTTCAAGTCATACTGGCAAGCTAATTCTGATCGAATATTTAAAGTAACATGGTAAACAGTATAGAGTCTTCTAAATGAACGAATGTGCGAATATAAAACCAACTTTACCTCTATGCATATTGTATAGATTTACGTTAACGTTCTTATAGGTTACGTCGCGATGTTATTTTCTCAAGCTAACGTTATAAGTTACTCTAAACCAGAGAAAAATAAGTTCACAACATCTAATATATATAGTATAAATCAATATAAGTTAAACGTTGCACGTTAAAATGAGTTTGAGTCCAATTCAGTATAAACTTAGCTCAGTTTAGCTAACAGTTAACATTACCATTTTAAGATCGCTTCAGCCAATGTTGCCGAGCAAACAAATGCTAATAGAGGTGCTCAAATCAATGTCGAGTGTTGTCAGCACAGACAGACACGCTTTTACCTGGATTATTTGATGGTCTTTCATTCATATTCTTCTGGGGGAAAACACTCTCTGCCGGACCGTTGTCTCGTGCTAAGTGTCCTCCAAAACTGTCTGCATACCTCTGGTTCCCTCCTAAACCAAAACCCGCTGCAACACCGGTTCCTATGTAAATAAATAAAAAGATATGACGAGAACAATGGCTAATAGTCATAAACAGTCTTATTTAAAGTAATAGTAGTGTTAATGTAATAAATTAAATAAAGGTAACATCTTAATAGATGATATATTTCTCAAATGGGCGAAATAACGCCAAGCCAGAAAAAATAATAATAGCCAACTTTATACTTTACTTTGTTCTATTCTCGTCCACAAAACATTCTGTAAAATGAAACACTGCCTCAGCTTACCAGAGTAAAGTTTGTTAAATCCAGTATGTTCTTCAGGCACACTAATAAATTGTCCTCCAGAATTGCTCCAGGGTCCTCAGGCAAAATGTGGTGCAGAGTAGTCGAATCGCCGCAAGGTGGCGTTGAAGCAGTTGTGGAAAATACAGTATAATACACGAATTTTTACAAATACAGTACATCGCTGTATATGTTGTTCAACATCACACTAAATTCCCATAATGCAACGGTAAATACAGTTATTTACCGTAAAAGGAATTTGCAGTATTACACTGGGTGAAATACAGTAAATAACTGTGTAATTTACAGAAATGTCTAACAGTGTATGTAATCCAACATTTTCAGGACATGAAAAATTATTTTATATTTGGCAGGTTTTAAAATTTGGAAAATAACATGACAACAAATGTTAAGAAAATAAGCTAATCGAATGTCTAATCTGACCATCAGCAGATGTTTTAGCAGTTTGTTGGTCCTCCGGAATGATCTGAGAGACTGATAAGGTCATATAGAAAATGTCAGCCCATTGTAACCTTTAATTTGGCCCGCCATCCCATCTGAGAAGAGTGGGAGAACACTGAGTTCAAAACTCATTTTAAATGAGTAGAATTAACTTTCAGTCAAATTTGAGTTAACTACACTCATTTCATTTAATAAAGATGACTGTTTTACAGTGGGTTTTACAGTGTATGTTGCCAAATGAGTTTCTAATGTTTCTGACATTTGCTTTATTTTTGTCATGTAGCGAGGCCCTCCTGATGCCGAAAACATCCATCCAAACCATAACGTTTCACCTCTACTTTTCACTCGCTTCTTTACACACTTTGAGTTCAGTCTTTTCTAACACGTTACTGTAATAATTCCCATTTGACCTCCAAAAAAGTTAACTTTCAACTTTGGGCCAACTCTGGATACTTTGGGCCAACTGAACTTTACACAACATGCTCCTCAGCAAAGTTTATTCTGATCTTTTGATTCTGCCATCAGGTTTGGGCAGCACAGGGCTTTGAGCTTATGAGTGACTTCAGAATGGCTTGTCACCATCTTGCAAAGTCAGTGAAAACTTTAAGCTGCCAGTCCAATATGGGTTTGTCAAATAATTAAAGTCGTTATTACTAAATAAACTCAACTGATCTGACATAAACATAAGAAACTCATCTAACACAAAAATACAATGACATGATCAGGTTTCAGATTATTTTTTAGCACAAATATGTAATGTTGGACCATATTCAGACTTATATTGCACTGGTGAATTTTTGGTAATTGCAAAAATATATATTTAATAGTTCAGAATTATTGATTTTTTTAATCAATGAATTAATTAAAATTCTAATCAACTAAATTAATTAGAATTTATAGGTACAAATCATGTTGCATGTTGATATTGTGTACATTTTCTACTGGTAAAAAATAATATATTTTTATTAGTAATATGCATTGCTAAAAACTTAATAAGCGAAATTCTCAATTTTTTTTACTTTCAGATTATAGATATTTATGATATATATGGCATGCATATATTTGAGAAAATGTTTATTTTAGATGTAAAATATGTATACGATACAAATTCTATATAAATTTAAATATCTCTGTAACAAAACTATTCATAATAATATATAATTATCATGTCAATATGGACCAAAATCTCTGAGGAATATTTCCAGTACCTTGTTGAATCTATGCCATGAAGGATTAAGGCAGTTCTGAAGTCAAAAGGGGGTCCAACCAGGTACTAGTAAGGTGTACCTAATAAAGTGGCCAGTGGGTTTATCTGTGTAAATGAACTTGCAGAATATATGAACTTGTAGAATGTTTTTTTTTTTTTAAATACATTTATAACTAGTTTTGTGGTTCAAGATCACATATTGCACAAAAGCAAACAGATACTGTAGTCATCCTAGTTTTTGATACAAGTACAGGTGAAGTCAAAATTATTAACCCCCCTTTGAATTTTTCTTTTTTAATTATTTCCCAAATGATGTTTAACAGAGCTGGACATTTTCACAGTATGTCTGATAATATTTTTTTCTTCTTGAGAAAGTCTTATTTGTTTTATTTTGGCTAGAATAAAAGCAGTTTTAATTTTTTTTACCTAGTTAACCTAATTAATCTATTAAAGCCTTTAAATGTCACTTTAAGCTGTATAGAAGTATCTTGACAAATATCTAGTAAATTATTATTTACTGTCATCATGACAAAGATAAAATAAATCAGTTATTAGAAATGGGTTATTAAATTTATTATGTTTAGAAATGTGTTGAAAACATCTTCTCTCCGTTAAACAGAAATTGGGGGGGGGGGGAATAAACAGGTGGGCTAACAATTCAGGTGGGATAATAATTCTGACTTCAACTGTGAGTAATTTATAATGAAATATTTGTTTATTTGAGTGAGCTTTCACTTTTAAGTTATAAATGTCAATCTACAGTATCTTTTTAGATTTTCCTATAGAGAACATTTGATCAAATTGATTTGCAAAGATACGCTGGAGTAGATATCTTTTAGGGCTCAGTGGCCCTGACTGCCCATGCATTTTGTTCAACTTCAACTGTGATTTGAGTTGTTTGACTTACACTTAACTTTCAGCGCACGTCTGCCACTATATGACCGCTCTCAGCTCAGACTTTCAGAGAATGACTCAACTAAATGAGAAAAGAGGCAACCATCTGCAGTGAAGTGCATTAACTGACATCTGTGTGAAAGAGGTGTGAAGTGTAGACATACAAATGTCATTCTGCTCTTTTTATGTAAAACTCTACTAATGAGCAAAAACAACTGTAATAGGAAAGGGAGCAGAAAAAAATACATATTTTAGAAATATGTTGCCCGGTTCGAGGCAACTGTACCTAGTGTGAGTACGGCCTAATGCTTGACAGTTTGTAAAAGGATTTGTGCTATGAATTATGAAAGTTATAATAATAAAACATTTGTCCACGCAGTTAAGTAAGTTACTTCGAAATCTTAAATATTTACTAAATCAATTTAAATTACTGTTCTTATTACTTTGTCTTAAAAGTAATTTAATTACAAGTAATGTAATTACTTGACTCAATACTAAAAATCCATATAAATCTCAAAGCATAGATAATAGAAATGAAACTCTTTTACATTTTAGTCAAACAAAGACTTTAAGCTTTTTTAAAATTGAAGCTTAAGAAAAATTAAACAATTCACAACAAAAACAGTTTAAAGTATTCATGTCAAATTGAATACGTTTTAATTAATTTCCTACACAATTTAATTTCATCTGCAACTGTCCCACAAATATAATCTTTTTAGTTTAAAAAACAAAAAAAACAAAAATAAAAAAACAATATCTAGTCTTGTCATCAATCCCAGTTGTAAGAGCAACAGATAATAAGTTGACTTCTAGTCGAAAAGGTTCAGAGATCTCCAGAGTGAAAGGCAACATCAACCGCCTGAGATATCAAGACATTTGTGCTGCCCATTACATTACAAACCAGAAGAGGGCAAATTCTTTAACAGGATAGTGCTCCTGGTCATACTTCAGCCTTCACATCAATGTTCCTGAAAGCAAAGAGGTGCTCTGGGATTGGCCGGCCCAGTCACCAGACATAAACATTATTGAGCATGTCTTGGGTAAAATAAAGAAGAAGGCACTGAAAATGAATCCAAAGAATCTTGATGAACTCTGGGAGTCCTGCAAGAACGCTTTCTTTGTCATTCCAGATGACTTTATTAATAAGTTATTTGAGTCATTGCAGAAATGTTTAGATGCAGTCCTCCAAGCTCATGGGAGTCATACACAATATTGATTCTTGTTCCACTGCACCATGACTTTATATTCTATACTGGACATTAATTTTGTTAAGGGACAAGACTTTTGTCTAAGCAAAGTCAGACCTTACTGTCCTAATTAAAGAATTAAAAATCAAGGCATGATCATATCTTATTTTAGCAAAATAAGCTTAATCTAGAGGCCTTTGCCTTTCATATAAGCCACTTCTGATACCAAGTGATCAACTAGAAGTCAAGATATTATATGTTGTTCCTAAAATTTGTCAGGTAGTGTAGATATAGCATGTGTAATAATCTCTTAATAACCATATTTTAGTAAAAAAAAAAAACTGTAATATTCTGAAAAATATATTTATGTAACAAAAATATATTTACTGTGTTATACAGAACTGTTGAATCTATGTGTAACATACTGTACCAACAACATGTAGGGTTGAAAATCCAAAGGCAGCATCTTTATTTAAATAGAGAATGGTAAGGCAGACAAAAGTCAAACACATGGCCAAGAAGTCTTATACTGGGTAATCCAAAAAAGAGAGTAGTCAGGTCACAGGCAAAAAGATCGGTCCAGGTGGCTAACAGCATAAACAACAAACAATGCAAGGGTCAAGAAACGCAGCTCAGAAATATAAGGTAAACGCTTCGTAATGTTTACAGGTTAACAAGACTCAGACATGTGTGTGCAAGTGTGGTGTATAAATAGTCCAGGATATCAATCCATGATGAATTACCAGCTGTGTGTGTAATTAGTGGGAATAAGGAACCGGTCTGTGCGAGTGTTGTACATGCTGGGAGTTGTACTCCGTTAACATGGCAGAATTGTACACTGTATAACCCAACAGTCAGCTTTATCAAATGAAATGAGTGTAGTTAACTCAAAATTGACTGAAATGTAATGCTACTTATTTGAAAATAGTTTTGAACTTAGTGTTAAAGGTAATGAGTTAATTAAATACCTCATTACTTCAACTTGAATAGAGTAAGTTCACAGTACTCATATAGATTAGTTTTTTTAAACTCAAATGGTTTGTAGCAATCGGTTTCCTCATATGGTTTGAGTTGCCTTAACTTATTATGTTTTTTAGTATTCAATTGGTTTGAGCTCTCTTCATTTACTGGCTTTATCTGTGCTCAAATTGCTTCATTTACCCAAATGGATTAGGTTTACAGTACTCTTTAGGATTATTTTTTGAACTTAAATGATTTGTTGCAATCGGTTTCCTCAAATGGTTTGCGTTACCTTTACTTTTTGGGTTTTACAGTGTAGTTCTCTAGCGATCTGTACGTAGCTGCTAGATTGCTGGCGATCATAACACTATGTACAAGTAAATGTTATATATATATATATATATATATATATATATATATATATATATATATATATATATATATATATATATATATATATATATATATATATATATATATATATATATATATATATTGCAATAGCTGTAAATAAAATACCAAAAAAATAAAAAATTATCCCTTTTTTTTTAGCAAAAAAGTAATTTAATTACAGCTAACTAGTTAACTAATTACTTAGCTGATTAAAAAAAATATTAATTTATAATTTAATTGATAAATCACACCCAATCATGTCCAAGATAATAAAAAAATTGTGTTAGAAATATGCAATATGCAGATATACCTTTTCATCCCATGATTTTAATCCTTTTTGTGTGTGTGCTACTATCTTTTTCCAGTTGTGTATGCCTTATTGGAAATGAGCTGAGCTGCGATGTGTGAAATCTGGATGCAGATAATTGGATCAGTGATCATCAGACTGGCACAACCCTGCATGATTTATAACTAACTGAGCAAGATCTCAAAAGCCCATAATATCCTCCCAGACATGACTGTGACCCAAAGTAGAGTAAAGCAGCAGAAACCATGGCAGAAAAATCAATGTGAAAAAGCAGTGCAGACGGTCAGGACAAGAAGCTGTCGTCCAGCACAGAGAAGCACATGGTTTATGGACAGTCATTGGTCTGAAAGAGTGACCATCTAATGAGATCAGCCGTAAACATACTGTACTATAAATACGGTCAGTGTCCCATGTGCACAGTAGCTCCAGTTACAAATGTTAATGGCATCCATACAGTGCTGACATTATAAAAACCACTAGAATAGATTGTTCTGAGGTTTATGCAGTTTTGATGGAGACACAAGTTTAATCTCAGTTCTATTATTTAATATGGCATGTATAATAGAATACTGTGGCCTCAATTGTTTTATTAATAAAAGCAAGGACACTAAATAAAGCATGCTATTTGTTTTATGAATAATAAAATAAAAACCGTTGCAGAAACATAATTTTAATCCAAACATAATATTAAATATGGAATTAAATATAACCTCCTTATGATATATCAGCCAACGGCAAGCTAAATTGTTTATAGGCTAAATGAACCCATGTGACCCACAGGCATTATAACTGATGGCTCAACAAGCTGGGATTACGTTTTTATATTATACCCTTTTCTGATTTGACACTGCTTTGGGGAACATCAATATTTTCTTGAGAGCCAAAGGCGTTATTTTTAATAGCTCAGACTGCGATATCTCCGCTGCCTGCAGCACAGTTTCATTGATCAGTGAGTCACTTCATGCAGTTGATCGCCCAGAGGTGCCTGCAATTTTGATCAGCTTCATGTTTAAAGCTGTATGCCGTTTCTGACCGAGAATTTCAGGGAAATTACAGTTTAAGTCAGAATTATTAGCCCCCCTTTGAATTTTTTCCCCTTTTTTAAATATTTGCCAAATAATTTTTTAACACAGCAAGAACATTTTTACAATATGTCAGCATAATATTTTTTCTTCTGGAAAAAAAGTCTTTTTTGTTTTATTTCGGCTAGAATAAAAGCAGCTTTTACTTTTTTAAAAAATTTTTAAGGTTTATATTAATAGATCCTTGAAGCTCTATATTTTCTTGATAGTCTACAGAACAAACCATCATTATACAATACCTTTACTAATTACCCTATCCTGCCTTATTAACCTAATTAACCTAGCTAAGCCTTTAAATGTCACTTAAGCTGTATAGAACTATCTTGAAAATTATCTAGTAAAATATTATTTACTGTCATCATGGCAAAGATAAAATAAATCAGTTATACGAATGTTATTATAACTAATATGTTTAGAAATGTGTTAAGGAATTGGGAAAAAAAATAAACAGGTGGCTAATAATTCAGGGGGACAGTAATTCTGACTTTATGAGGGTTTACATACAAGTAGTCTGAACAAATATTCTTAAACCTTAACATTTCAGGTCAAGCAACGGGTCATGAGATTGCCTTACATTTACGCAATACGCAAAAGGCCTCCTCTGAGTTTTCTAACTGTATGTTTAAAAAAGCTGTAACCAAACCCCCATTCATTTTTTATTTGGTACAATAACAACTTTATTTGATTGTTTATTTGGTTTTACACTTAACTATACCTTTTTTTTTTTTTAAATATTGTTTATATAATATTATATATTTTTCCAGTATTGGGTTGCAGCTGGAAGAGCATCTGCTGTGTAAAAAATATGCTGGAGTAGTTGGGGGTTCATTTCGCTGTGATGGCCCTTGATAAATAAGGGACTGAGCTGAATGAAAATGAATGCTTGATTAATATTTTATATTAATATTGGGAATATATAAATGTATTTATTGACACCACACTCTCTACTCACAACACTATGTCTGTCACAGTTCTGTTACCTTTTCAAAATATAAATTTTTGTTCCTTACAGGTCATTAAAGGTAGATATTAATACCTAAAAGTACAAATGTTTACCTCACAGTAACTTAAAAGTATAACCTTAAAGATACAAAGTCCACCTTAAAGGTACTAATGTACACCAGTATGGTACAAAAGTGTACTTTTTGAAAAGGTACAGGTTTTTTTGTAAAGTGACAGATTTTGTACCTTTATTTCTAAGAGTGTACCGGTCAAAATTTGGTGTCAATAGGATTTTTAAATGTTTTAAAATAAGCTTCTCCTGCTCACCAAGGCTGCATTTATTTAATAAAAAATACAGTACAAATTGTAAAATTGTGAAATGTTATTGCACTATAAAATAACTGTTCAAAAGTAGTTTATCATTTAATTTAATTTAATAACTAATTCCAGTGATTTTAAAGTCTTTAGAGTTTTATGATCCTTCAGAAATCACTCTATTCATTCATTCATTCATTCATTCATTCATTCATTCATTCATTCATTTACCTGTCGGCTTAGTCCCTTTATTAATCTGGGGTTGCCACAGCGGAATGAACCGCCGAAATCACTCTAATAATAATAATAATATTAATAATAATATTATTATTATTCATTCATTCATTTTCTTGTCGGCTTAGTCCCTTTATTAATCCGGGGTCGCCACAGCGTAATGAACCGCCAACTTATACAGCAAGTTTTTTTTACGCAGCAGATGCTCTTCCAGCCGCAATCCATCTCTGGGAAATATTATTATTATTATTATTATTATTATTTATTTATTTATTTTTTAATAGTAATAGTAATAGTAATAAATGCAATAATGACTAGAGTAATAATTTTATTTAAAACTATATACAACAAGAAAGCCTTTATTTAAAATTTTTAAATTTAACAATTTTTACATTTACTAAATGTCACCTTGATGAACAAAATAATTTTAAAAAAGACTCCAAACTTAGAAATATTAGAAATTTATAGATTATAAATAGATTGTGCTTACAAGCAAATCATTTTCACATATTTGTAATTACTGTGGGTAAAGCAAACATAGGCAAACATAAATAAAATTAATAAAACAGACTCTGAAATACATTAATAATTCAATACAGTATGTTAATTAATGTAATACATTAAATAATGAATTAATACACTAAATGATACAGTAAATAATTTTACAGAAAAATATACCAAAATTATTTGCTAGAATTTTTTTTTACAGCATAAGTATTACTAAAAACTAAAATACCATCATAAAATGTGCACATTTGAACAAACTGTTTTTGGCCAGAAATTTTTCAGCCATTTTATTTACTTTAATTGTCTTAGCACAAATAAAAAAACCAAATATATTGAAGTGCTGAAATTGATGTCCATTGATATACATGTTTAAAACATTTGCTAAAATTGAATATTAAGATATAATTATTAATTATAAATAAGTGCAAGGACAAAAGAGCTAGGCATGGGACTGATGACCGGTTTTATCATGGTTTGTAAAAGTCAAGGTTTTGAAACCGTATTTTCTGTTAGATCTAAGGTATATTCTAAGGTATTTGTAATTTTTTATGTGTTTTTTATAACTATTGTATTAAGTGCGTCAAGTTGTTATGAAATCTTTATTAAATAATCTGTACTAAAGATAGTCAGTGATTTATTTAAACTGTTTAACCTGACATGTTTAAAATAAAAGAGTCAAAATATTTTAAATGTTTCTTAAAATATATTGTGTTCAATGGGAAAAAGTTGTTGTTGTTTTATCCAAACATTTAAAAAGAACTTGTTTTAGATTAGCAATCACAATGCCGTGAAACCGTAAACAGTGATATTTTTATCCAAGGTTATCAAACCGTCAGAATCTTATACCGGCCCAAGCCTAAAACAAGCACACAATGTGTAATGTGTATATTTTACTAGCAGCTATTGTTTACATGGCAGTTTGATAGCATTGATTTTGAAAATACAGGTCATTACTTCTCAAAAAATAAAAGATAAATAAAAATAATAATAATTTATATATATATATATATATATATATATATATATATATATATATATATATATATATATATATATATATATATATATATATATATTATTATTATTATTTTTTTTTTTTATTTACAGATTTGAGTCCTTATTGTGGCCTACATTCTGAAAATACTGGGTTGTTTTAACCCATTGTTAGGTCAAATATGGACAAACTCAAGTGTTGGGTTGACACAAAAAGTGTAATTTAAATTTAATTTTAAAATTGAATCCAAAATTGGGTTTGTCTATGTTTCAGAGCATTTTTTTTAGAATGTATATAAATATCTTGAAATCACTTGTTTGGGCTTTCTCTTTGAGGTCTGTGTTTTAATTGGGTTGATCAAGCCATAAGAATACTGCACTTGAGCTATGAAAGTAATGAACTTTATTGCCATCTGCTGGGCATATTGTACAGTCAAATTTCCTCCGTCAAGGCAGGAGTGACAACTTAACCTAATGTTAATTCATTCATTCATTTTCCATTCAGTCTCTTATTTATCAGGGGTCACAGGGGTCAGCGGATGACCTTCTAGCAGCAACCCAGTACTGGAAATAACTCATTCACACACGGCCAAGTTAATTCATCCAACTCACCAATACCACATGTCTTTAGACTGTGGTGGAAACCGAAGCACCCAGAGGAAACCCATTTTAACACAGGGAGAACATGCAAACTCCACAAAGAAAGGCCAACTTACCCAGAACCCAGGACTCGAAGTAACCTTCTTGCTGTGAGCAGTCAACAGCCTACACTGAAATCCTAACAAGTTGTTTTGACAAAGTAAACCATAAAAAAATAGTAGTGATAAAGTTTTCTTGTCATTTCTGGCACCCGGCATGCTTTAGTCTTCCTGTGACCTTGACGTCAAAGGTTGTTTACGAGTTTTTCCTTGGATTTGGAGTCCAATCTTTTCCTTCATTGTTCCTGGATTGCCTTGCAGCTTACAAACATGACCTTGAGAGCTGCAGGCACACACAACAGTTTGTGTTTCTGGTTTGTCACCATTTATTCTGCAAAATCTTGTAGAATGACTATATATATATATATATATATATATATATATATATATATATATATATATATATATATATATATATATATATATATATATATATATATATATATATATATATATAATTTTTTTTTTCAAGCAAAATTGTGATTAACCAATGACTAAAAATTCACCTAATGCAAAAATGTGAATCTACTCATAATTATTTTTAATAAAAGCTAGAAATTAAATCAAACTAGAATAAATCAGGTCTATGCTCTTTCTTGAACTTCTCATATACTGCTTAATGCTTTCATGTGGTTCATGCCAGTTCTTTTGACACTACCATTTGAAAGTCAAAGCAGAATTCGAATCTCGTCAAGCCAGATAAACACTTTTCCAGTCGTCTACTGTCTAATTTAGTGTATCTTGGTGAATTGTAGCCTCGGTTTCTTTTGTTATCTGACAGGAGTGTCTCCTGTGTAGTTTTCAGCTTCAAGGTTTGACATGTTGTGTTCAGAGATGCTCTCCTGCAGAACTCAATTGTAACAAGTGCTTATTTTCATTCGCCTCTTCCCTCTGGCATCAACAATGCATTTTCACCCATGAGAAATGTCACTCCCTTGGTATTTTGTGAGTGAAAAAAAATCCCTGAAACTTTGCAGTTTCTGAAATATGCTCAGGCAATCCACACAAAGCCAGGGTTGCATTGTGAAGCAAGTCTTTAAAGAACAAAAAGAAAGGCAATATCTCAAATGTGTTAAATAAGGTGCTTTTTATTAGAGTGGCTGATTATAACATACAGTAAACAAGGTTAGCATAATGGAGACAGCTGATTGGTTATATTGTAATATTCGCTATATCTGAGATTATTTAGCAAATGTTACAACTGTAAAACCTTTTTTTTGTTAACCTACTTTTATTTAATATTAGCTTTTCCATTACTTGTTTCTCATGTGATACTTCAAAATGTGCATTAAAAATGGTAATGGAAACCCAAAGGAATTTAAAAGAAACCCTGGGTAGTTGGCCTAATATAATGTAAATGGTGTTTATCATTTAAAAACACACTTATCTTGGACTTACTGTGTGGGGGTCGGGCGACATGTTGGCTCAGTGGTTAGCACTGTCGCCTCACAGCAAGAAGTTCACTGGTGTGTGTGTGTGTGTGTGTGTGTGTGTGTGTGTGTGTGTGTGTGTGTGTGTGTGTGTGTGTGTGTGTGTGTGTGTGTGTGTGTGTGTGTGTGTGTGTGCATGCGTGTGTGTGCGTGTGTGAGTGAATGAGTGTGTATGGATGTTTCCCAGTACTAGGTTGAAGCTGAAAGGGCATCCGTTGCATAAAACATGTGCCGGAATAGTTGGTGGTTCATTCCGCTGTGGCAACCCCTGATAAATGAATGGACTAAGCCACTCATTATTTTATGTGCAAGACAGCAGTCGCTAGTCAGAAACCACATGTCTGAAAGTTGCAACCAAAAAACACACAATGTGGCAGATACTAATATTTGAATTGTTCTTATGTTTGTAATATTGAGTTATTTTGATGTAAAAATATCAACAGGCAGTGTCAATATAACTCAGCGTTTCCATCTGAAACTTAAAATTAAGGCACCACCAGTAGTCCAAAATGCATGTTGTTTTTTTAAATAACAAAGATTTTTCAAATGTTTCCAAAGACATAATGTAAATAATGTCTCTCACTGAAATTACATTAAGTGCCCACACTTTTTCCTATGAAGGGCTTGATTGAGGGTGGTGGGCCGAATGTAAACATACCAAACTCTATTTCATTAAAGTTGCATTGGTGGTTTCCTAATTTAATATTTAAAAATAACTTTAACATTGCTTCATATTATCTTATGCAGATTTTATTATATAATGAACTTCATTCATTAATTCATTTTCTTGTCGGCTTAGTCCCTTTATTATTCCAGGGTCGCCACAGCGGAATGAACCGCCAACTTATCCAGCAAGTTTTTTATGCCAGCCGCAACCCATCTCTGGGAAACATCCACACACACACATTCACACACGCACTCATACACTACGGACAATTTAGCCTACCCATTTTACTGCATGTCTTTGAACTGTGGGGGAAACCCACACAAAGGCAGGGAAAACATGCAAACTCCACACAGGAACGCCAACTGAGCCGAGGTTCGAACCAGCGACCTTCTTGCTGTGAGGCGACAGCACTACCTACTGCGCCACTGCCTCACCTGTATAATGAACTTTTTATAGTAAAACAAAATTCATTTAAAACAGAATGGAGTTACACTAGTAAAGCTGCACCCTCTGCCTTGACTTGTTTATTTTCATTTACCTTTTTTTTGTAGATCAGCAATAAAATAATCAAACAAACCAAGGTTGCGTTAAATTAGAAATTAAGATCTCTGTTAAAGGCAATTGTCCCAACCCTCCCTATCAGTCTCTCTTCTCAGATGGGATGGTGGGCCAAATCAAAGATTATCAAGGGCCAAGTTTGGCCCACATGCCCTAGATTGGATACCTCTGGCCTAAATGATATGTTATTACAACAACTAGGCCTATAGCAAAACAAGTTGCCCAATAGCCTGTGGTTAGTTATATATTAGGCTACATGATAATACATCACAATTTACTGTTGTAAAACTAAAATATACTACAGTTGCCTACACAGTTTATTATAGATAATGCAGTAGCATTTATTAGCATGTGTTGTTAACTTAATACTTTATAGTATAGGCCTACAGTATAATAAACTTTACTATCATTTGTTTCAAAAACACTATCGTAGCCAATTTACTATGAATTACTCCATTATCTTTTCATGTGCGTTGTCTTGGCCATGTTTTCATCATGTCTAAATGTTTTGGATTGCTGCCATGTGGTTAGCTGATCCGATTTTTGGCATTAACATGCAGTTGTGTTGCTATTAAATTGTCCATTGAAAAAATGGATATGTACCAAGCAAACCTCGAAGAACTTTAACCTGACCCACCCACTAAAACTTTACATGCTGTGTTTAATTATTTATTTGATTATAATTTTTTACACATTATTTTGTCAGCCACCTACATCCGCTAGGGGGCGGCAGCGCGAATCCCACTGACGCGCTCTTCTTCTCTGTTTATCATCATCTTTTACTTCCTCTTCGAAATCATGGCGGTGCACGGCCCGGTCGTGAAAATCCACCCGGTGGTTTTGGCTTCGATTGTGGACTCATACGAGCGCAGGAATGAAGGAGCGAGTCGCGTGATCGGGACATTATTAGGTGGGTCATTGAATTCTTGTGTGAGATTTATGAGACAGTTGCGATTATTACAAACAACATGAGCGTCGCTTGGTCTTGTGGAGCATGTGTTGTAGTCGAGCTGAATGGCTGGGGTGGATGAGAAACTGTACAGATCAGCAGCATCACTTACCTGGTGGTTGTGTTTGTGTGTCAAACAGGAACAGCAGATAAACATTCAGTCGATGTCACCAACTGCTTCTCTGTTCCTCACAACGAGTCTGAAGATGAGGTGAGAAAAAAAGCATCATCTAATACATCCTTTACATTAGTGTGTGCCAGACATTTATGTAGCTTTTTAGGCATAACGAAAAACAAAACAATTTCACATCACAGGTATCTCACTGTAACTTTGTAATGGTCTAAAGGGTTCGAGTGAGACATCTGTGGTATTTCATGTTCTGTTGTTATGCATCTTTAGCTAATTGATTGGTTGAAATACACTTACAAACCATCAGCCAAAATTGAAGTGAGGTAAAGTTGATTTTATATTTGCACATTCAGACTTTCACCTTCTTAATGTAATTTCAGAAAGGTATTCTTTGTCAAATCCTAAACGGTCAACTCAAATTAACAGCCAGTGACTATTAAAGTACAACATTGTTTACAGTCAGTTAAATGGTGCTAATGTGGATTTAAAGTAGGCATGGGCCGGTATACAATTCTGACGTTAATATTCTTTAATATAAATATCACATTTTCACAGTATTACATAGTGATTACGGCTCTGCTAAATGGTAGCGCTCCAGTTTTTTTTTTTTTTTTTACTGTTTACAAACTGGTAATTCATCTATAGCAGATAATTTTGGCGGTTTTAAAACATCAGTTTTTTTTTTAAATCACTGTGTACCTTGAAAACGGTTATCGTCCCATGCCTATTTTGAAGTCATGCATTTCAGACCGATTATTCAATGTAGCCTGGTAAACAATGTAGGGACCTTTCATAGAGTTCATAAGCTTTTTTTTTTTTTTTTTAACTATAACAATTTGCTAATTTATCTGTATTAGCCTTTTCCCAGAGATGGGTTGCGGCTTGAAGGGCATCCTCTGCTTAAAAACTTGATGGATAAGTTGGCGGTTCATTCTGCTGTGGCGACCCCGGATTTATAAAGGGACTAAGCCGACAAGAAAATGAATGAATCTGTATTAGCCTCTTTAAAATTTGCTTTACTATTTTATTGAACACGAGTGTCTGAATGTTCAAATATAAAACCAACTTAATTCAAAAGTGTCATGTTACATGCTACTGTATTTTTGGACATGTACCATATGTTATTTATGCTTTACTAAGGAGCACCAGCATTTAATCATCATCATTGTGCAATTTATTTACCTTTTAAAATTATTTTTATTTTATTTTTTTTAAATAGGTGGCTGTTGACATGGAGTTCGCCAAGAACATGTATGAGCTTCATAAGAAGGTTTCGCCGAGTGAAGTCATTGTTGGATGGTATGTGGCCGCATTTCCAAATTAATATAATTCTTTTCTTTGCTAAAGTTTTGTTAAGTTATTGTTGTAAGCACATTTTTTGTTATATTTTTAGAAGGTTTAGAAACTTTTGTGAACATTTGTTATTTTTCATTTAATGCATTTTGCTTTGCGCTATGGTAAAATAACTAAAATAAGAAAATTAAATAAAATGATATTTTTTTCTCCTACAGTCCCATGATTTATTTTTGCAGCCATTTTAAATGTATATCTCATGTTTACAAGTTTATATTTCACAATTCAGATATTCATTTCATTTTCATTTGTTGTTCTTACAGTTCAGTTTATATTGCTACTCTTTTTTTTAAGTATATTTGCCTTTTATTCCATTGTAAAAGCAAGCTTCCATTAGGCCTGTCACGATATATCTAGTTTTTGTTGTACGGTATATTGCACCAAAATACATTGCGATAAATGATTTTATTGTGATTTTAATACCATTCTATGCCACTCATTATATAATACCAGAATGACAATATAATATCACCACAATGCAAGTACACTCATACAAAGAACACATAATATTTTATTGTTAAGACTATTTAATTTAGTTATCCTATGGCTTTGGAATGAGATTGTAAAAACGCATATCATAAATAATAATAAATGTTAACAAAAAGGTGCAAGGCAAAAAGTAACAGAAGCTGTGATATCTGCTAGCAGATCTATTTTTAGTTGTCAGACACCCACATGAAAATCTTCTATAGCAATTTATAGTAAAACCTGTAGAGCTTTTTAAACCATACTGACACCTCAATAGAGATCGAGATGTTGCAAAACCAGCTGAAATGTTGCTAGAATTCATTTTTATGTATGGGCGATATATATTGCATCACTAAAAATGTCTGAGGTCATGTCAATATAATATGACACGGCTTATCAATGCGATAAGTTCATATATTGATTACTGTGACAGGGTAGCTTCCATAATGTAGGTTATATCTATATATCAAAAAAGAATAATTATACAGGTAACAGAATTATTAGAACTTAAAATGGAAAATATTACAAAAATGACTATCTAAAATATTTCAAAATATAATAATAGAATCTGATTTCAGATAAACTTAAGGAATGTTGTTTCACTGAAGAAAGAGGCTGTGTTGTTTTTGCAGGTATGCCACAGGATTTGACATCACTGAGCACTCGGTTCTGATCCATGAGTATTACAGCAGAGAGGCTCCAAACCCTATTCACCTCACTGTGGACACGGCACTGCAGAGCAACAAAATGAACATCCGGGCCTACGTCAGGTAACACAACCACAACAAACAAATGCTGACTAGTGTACAATAATCGCTTATGAATTAAAATTTTATGTTTACATAATAATGTTGTGTACTATCTGTGCATATTTGTTATGGGTATAAATAAATGCATGTATCCACGTATATGCATATATAGAAAATGCTTGTTTATATTTATATTATCAAAGATTTTTTTATAGCAAATGATATAATAATTTATACAGTTTAAGTCAGAAACTAGGGGTGTCAAAATTAATCGTTTCTTCGGTGCACCTCGATGCAGACATGGACAATTTGGTATCGGTTCAGTAATAATCATAACTGGTTAATACTGACGTCATTTACCTCATATGCGCTCTGTCATGAGGGAGGCGATAGTGAGTATTTACAACGCTCTAACTACTTAAAACTCATAAACTGTGCACGATTTCACTGTGTGTTTGCTGGATCAGTCTTTCACTGACATATACAACTATTTCACTGAGATCGAGAGAATGAAAGTACTCCATTTCTCTCTCTCTCTCTCTCTCTCTCTCTCTCTCTCACACACACACACACACACACAGTGGCTAAAGAACCGAGCGCGTGTCTTCAGAGTTTTCTCCACCATGTCTATCATACATCAGCTGTGAGATCGCCCCTGCCGCTTATCAGTGTCACTCATCTGTGAAGAGCGCAGCACTTACGTTTTTTATCGCAACCGTGTTTGTTGAGGGTGTGACCAATCAAAGAGGTGTGAGAGAACTAGACAAGGATCAGAAATTGAGCTTGATATTTATATTTGTTTATATTATTTGCTTAATGCTCGTTTTGTTTAAAGTTACAGTTTATATATCTGACTGTTTGCATTAAATGACAAAATTGTATTACAAATAATATGTAAATATAAATAACTTCATACATTTTAATACAAGAACTGCTGCTGTGAAGAAAATATAAAACTCTGTATGAAAAGCACCGTCAATGCACCGTGATGCACCGAAATATCGAATTCAACCGAATTGATGGCATGATAATCAGAACCGAACTGTGAGACTAGTGTAGGTTCACAGCTCTATTCGAAACTGTAGGTCTTTTTTATTTCTGTTTAACGGAGAGAAGATTGTTTATTACATTTCTTAATATAATAGATTTAATAACTCATCTCTAATAACTTATTTCATTTTTGCCATGATTACAGTACAAAATATTATACTTATTCATCCTTCTGCACGCTGTTTCTGTTGTTCTGCAATAACACTTCCCAAACGCAAGTTGGCAGTGAGGTGTTAATGTTCCTCTGTGTCGAGTTTCTTCGCCTGTGTTTTGTGTTTTCTGAACGCTTCCTTAATTTACAAGTGGTTCAAACTCGCTCATTTTGAGGCAGGAACCGGCGGACATGCAACAACTTTATCCGTAAGGTAAACACAAAACTTTCCATCCAGAGGTCCTTCACGGGACTCCACACTTGTAAACAATTGCTCTATTGGGCTCGCGCGGCTTTCGGTCCCGCCCACACTCGCGGTACCAAGCCGACCAATCACAGAGCTTAACGCTACACATCGTTGCAATGTGTAGTTACATTTTTGGAGAGGTGCACGTTAGCCAGGGCCAGGGCTACGCCTCCACGCATAGGCTGCACCATAGTATACACGTGAGCTTGACACAGAAGTAATAATCAGCCTTTAGGCTCCATTTAGTCTTAGTTTTAAAATGGCATTTTAGAACGGAAACGATCCACGTCCACACTGGCGTTGCACCTAGCCTTTCTGAACAGATCTCCGTCCACACTATACCGCTGAAAACGCACATCACGTGACTACATACACACACACAAGCAGTCCATGTCGGTCAGTTTGTCAAGGATGTACCGCTGCATTGTGTCTCACTATAGTTGTTAAACGTGATATTTAATTAATCTGGTCTCTATCTAACGACTCTTCTGTCTTTTCAATCTGTCAGAGAATGGGTCACAGCGTCAGTACACTGCTTCAATCTTTCACTTTCACGCTTGTACTTAGTAATTTTATCGAAAACCTCAGATCCTGTTGGTTGTGCATCTTTTTTTATCTATTCATGCCTGAGTCCCTTTGATTGACAGGTGGTAATTTGTGTGTAACTTATCTTTATTTATTTATAAATTGGTCATGGGTAAAACAAAGACGGGTCAGGTAGTTAAAACGGTAGGCTACAAATAATTTAATTTGTTAGGAATTAATGAATTTTTCATAAATAATTAATTTGACAACGATGTCATTGTCTATTGCAATGTTTCACATTAGACAACATATCATGCAATTGGTCGACATTGCCCAACCCTAATCTGGAACTCATGTTCTGTGATACCCCCTTCTCAGAGGTAGATTTGCTCTTCTTCATTAACAGTGTTTTTCTGTTGGTTGTGCTGTTAGTTCACAGATGGGAGTGCCAGGCAAGACCGTTGGCGTGATGTTCACCCCTCTGTCAGTCAAGTACATTTACTACGACACAGAGCGCATTGGAGGTCAGTTATTGAATGGATTTACTGTGTTTACAGATTAGGGTGTTTTCTTGTAAGTATATTTTTCTAATGGTTTAAACTTATTTCTCTATAGTGGATCTTCTCCAGAGAACTCGTGCGTCTCCCGGTCGCACCAATGGACTGACCACAGATCTGGCCCAGGTAGCCGGTGCTGCAGGACGCGTGCAGGAAATGCTGGCAACAGTGCTCTCTTATATAGAGGATGTGTTGGTGAGTGCCTCTTTTGGAAATAATGTTAGTACGTGATCCAGTCAGTCCAAAACAAAGTACTTTTAGTAAACCAATTATAGCTTATTTACATTTTTTTAATCATTGCTCTTCTGCACATAAATGTGTTTAAAGATGTTGTTTGTAATACATGGCAAAAAAAATCTGAATGTGAATTCAGTTTTAATTTTAATACAGTTTATATTTATTTTAGTTTTTTTTAGGTATGTATTTGTATTTTGTAATGCTATATAAACGTATTCATGTACATCTATAATACAATATGATGGATGGATGGATGGATGGATGTGTGTTTTCTAAAATAACACTAACTTGGGTGGGGCAATTAATCAAAGGTGGTTTTCAAGTGTAAAGGCTACACAAAATCATGTTTAAAAAACATCTAAATAGATTTAAGTTTTTTTATTTATACATTTTTTTTATTTTAGATAATTGTTCTGTGATGATGGGCACTTTTTGTCAGTGAACTACAGCTATGTGTAGTAGTAAATGCTGCTACATCTGAAAGCATTTGAAAATAGCACACTTATTAACATTTTTACTCCACATTTTTTTTTTTGTGTTTGAAATAAATCCTCCTGTGCGATGATTCCAGTCATGTGTTTATTATTCATGCTGAATCAATGAAAGCAGTTCTGTTTCGAATAGAATTTGGGTTTCTGGCTAAAGTAACGCTCTATAATTTATTTATTTTTTTGGAATTATTTTTTCCCACTTAAAAAAATACTTTAAACTTTAATAAGAAAAATAATAATTATAATTCTAAATGCCATTGCACGTTTCCCAGTTTTTTTTATTTTGTTTAATTTTTTTAAATAATTGAACAGTGCATTTATTGTTTCATTGCTGTTTTTTTCTAGTCTGGTAAAGTGATGGCAGATAACAGTGTTGGTCGTTTCCTGATGGATCTTGTGAACAAAGTGCCCAAGATCCCAGCAGAAGACTTTGAGAACATGTTGAACTCCAACATTAATGTAAGTGTCATTAAATACAGGGATAGTCTGTGTTTACTTGCTTTAAAATCAGGGGTCCTATAGTGTTGAGTACTTTAATTTGGGGGTGGGGGTTGTCAAAGAAATTGCTGTACTGATATTTTAAGTATAGATTGTTTTAAAACAATATTTAAATTTCCAAAAGATTCACACAATCATACCTTATTCGATGAATAACATATAACTTGTAAACTCCAAAAAAAGTGTGAATCTTGTAATGTCTTCTAGATTAAACTGAAGTTGTGTGCTTTCATAGTTCTTACTCTAGTTTGTTTCTTTTCAGGATCTGTTGATGGTGACCTACCTGGCCAATCTCACTCAAGCTCAGATCGCGCTTAACGAGAAACTAGTTGTTCTGTGATTTGGAAATTAATATTAATAAAAAATTTTTGTCATTCCAGAAAACTGTTTAGAATTTTTTCAACATTGTTACATGTCTGGGAATTTGGGTAATCCTTAACATAAGAACATTCTAAAACACTGGGTGAATACTTTTTAAAATGTTGATAGAACATTCTGAAAACATAGGAACTTTTCAGAACATTGAGGGAACATTCCAAAAATATGGGAACCTTCTAACACATTGAGGAAACATTCTGAAGGAGTGAAGGAACATTATTACAATTATGAAAACATTCCAAAAACGTTGACAGAACATTTCAACATTCCAAAGCACAGAGGTAACATTCAAAAATATTGAGAGAACAATGCAAAAACATTTGAATATTCAAAACATTGAGAAAAGCTTCTAAAAACATTAGAACTTTACAAAACATTGAAGGAATATTCTGAAGGAACATTATACAATCATGAGAACACCTTAAAACATTAAAGGAACATTAAAAAAAACATGAGAGCATTCCAAAACACAGAGGACATTTCAAGAACATGAGAACATTTTGAAGAATTGAAGGAATATTATTACAAACATGAGAACACACCAAAACCACTCCAGGGAATATTCCAAAAACATTGACAGAACATTTCAAAAACATAACATTCCAAAGACATTGAGTATATTCCAATATCATGAGAAAATTCCAAAACATTCAGGGAACATTCAAAACATTGAAAGAATATTCTGAAGGATTGAAGGAACATTATACAATCATGAGAACACTTTAAAACATTACGGGGACCATCCAAAAACATGAGAACATTCCAAAACAAAACATTTTAACAAGAGAACATTCCAAAACATTTAGGGAACATTCCGAAACACAGAGAACAATTCAAGAACATTTCAAACCATTGAGAGAACATTCAGGAACATTAAAAACCTTGCGAAAACATGAGAACTTTCCGAAACATTGCGGGAACGTTCCAAAAACAATCAGCATTCAAAAACCCAGAGAACATTCCAAAACACAGAGAACATTCCAAAACAGTAAGGGAACATTCCAAAAACAGAGAAATATTCAAAACCGAGATAAAAATAAGAACTTTCCAAAACAACAAGAGAACATTCCAAAACATTGACAGGACATTCCAAAAACATGCAAACATTTCAAAACACAGAGAACATTCCAAAACATCGACATTCCATAAAATAGGCACATTCAAAACTGAGAAAACATTCTAAAAACATGAGAACATTCCAAAACATTGAGAAAAAATTCTAAAAACACGAGAACATTAGAAAACATAGAGGGCACATTACAAAACAAAAAAAAAAAACATTCAGAAACATTGAGGGAACATTCTTAAAACACGAGACGATTCCAAAACAAACAGGGAACATTTAAAAACATTTAAGGAACATCTAAAAAACATAAAACATGGGAACATTCCATAAACATGAGTGCATTATTACAAAACATTGAGAGAACATTCAAAAAACAGGAGAACACTTATTCTTTCGAGTTCACGTTTTTATTAAAACTGTGTCATTTTAAAAGAAGTTAAATCAGAGATGCAGGCTCGCAGGTGGTCAGAAGGATTAATAACAGCAGATGACAACACTGCATACGTAACGCTCGTCCTTTTATGACGTCATCAAGAAGACCGCAGATGGGAAGATGGCTGCGTTTCGCTGTCGGCGAGACCCGTGCGGCTTTATTTGTCTCATTTTAACTTACTTCAGCGTCTTTTACGCGGACTATGTTGTAATTCAGTATGTATTGATTCCCGCGTATTCTGGAAGGTGAGTACCGCCTTTAAATAGTCGTTTTTGAGTCCACACGCGCTGTTCGTGAGCTCATCATATGATTGTTAATTTTCAAATCAATCACCCATAGCAACAGCAGATCAAAAGCAACGTGTGTGCCAATTCTTACCGCGTTCTGACGGAGTTTCCCGCGAAACGTGTTTCAAATGCGCTTGAACTGTTTACAAACGCATCGGCGCTGTCAGTCAGTCTGCAGTAGTGCATCATTCAGCGGTTTTACTACACTTGTCTCGGTTACATTCGAGGTCTAAGGTTTCAGGTTATCTCGCTTGAAATGAACAAACCACTTTACCTTATAAGACTCTGGTGCATTATGATATTACTCACAGGTCTTTTTGGAAGTGTAACGTGGTACTCTAAAACATTCATGCTACAGGTTAACATACTCTTAATGATAAATTGTACAAATGTTACCATCTGTTTTCTAGTTATTCATGTCATGAAAGGGATGCAAGTTTAAACGGACCGTGTATTGTTTATTTATTTTTTAGTTTAGATTTGTTTGGGTGACATGTTTGGCTTATTTATAATTTCCTTTCATTTTAAGTTAGCCTATGATCAGTGTTGCTGAGGGTCATGAAATTTCAGGAATATCATGGAATTTTAAAAGGTCTATTCCATTGTTATGTTATTTGTTGATGTCGTGGAATAATGACCATTTTGAGGGATGTAAACAAAAACAATGGTTCCAGCATACTTCCTGTTTTACATTTATAATTTCCATAGCTTCCGAGAATCCACAATAAGCCACATATTGATAAATAATGTTATGATGGCTGTTATAACATAAAATTATGATTGAATCGCCTATTGTTACAGTTATGAAATAGTTTGACAAACAGGAAATGTTCATTATGGGCCAATGACATCACCGCATTTGAACGGGATTTTTGTTTGTCGCTTGAAATTTGTGTTTCAATTCATCAAAATGTAAATTTTCAATACCGTTTTTTTATTACGCTGTTTCACACCTGTTATGGCTTGGCCTTTTTTTTCGAAAGTCACCAAACCTGTTAACTATATGTCATAAGACTGTTAGGTTATTTTGTTTTGTAAATTGACTGTTTTCTTTTTTTATGTTTAGTGTATGGTGCACTCTCCATGGATCAGTGTTTAATATTATTCTATTTCTGCTACTGGCGTGTCACTCAAAGGCAGTGTTCTCAGACCCTGGTAAGTGCCTCAAAATGTAACATTATTAGGTCTTGTTTAATGAATTCAATTTATTTTCCCATTGGTTGATTCGTAGTCTGTTAGTAGTTTAACACTGAAACTACTGTACCATGAATGTTGTTAGTAATATTTTAAGATGAACATATTCCAGGATCGAAGCAGTGTGGGTTTACATAAATCATTCATAAATAAAGGTTATATTGATATATTTACTTTTACAGGAATGGTTCCTCTACCTGAAACAGCCATTGACTTCTCTGACCTGAGATCGCAGTCGAATCGTCTAAATGACAGAGTGAGTGCCATTGTTCTGTTTACTTGTGTATCTTTTATTACAAGTTTTTTTAATTCTTTGAAAATAAAATGTTATATCATGTAGCATTTTATTAAAAGTTTTATTCATCTCATGTAACTGTAAGTATTTTTTTTAACTGCTCCATTTTGTAAAGAAAATGATGTATACTTGTTTTTAATGCCATGTGTCAAAGTTATCTGCATTCAATTATTATGAAAAATTACCCAAAAATCAGATAGATAGTTTAACATTCTCAGATGTAATCTAAAATCTAACAACAACAATAATAATATTAATTAGAGTGATTTTTAAAAACAGCATTTAACAAATCAAAATGTAACAAAATTATAACATTCATACCAACTGCTCAAAAATGTTTCTATAAATAGTCTTAAAGGGATAGTTCACCTAAAAATTTAATATCTGTCATCATTTATCCACCCTTTAATTGTTCAAAACCTACGCGAGAGCTTCTTTCTTCTATAGAACATAAAAAAGATATTTCGAAGAATACTGGTTTTTGGTATCCATTGAATTCCATAGTAATTTTCTTCCTTTGACGAAAAAAAAGCTTGGTTCCACACAATTCCTTTATGTTGTCCCAACACAAATCGATTGAGTTAACACAATCATTTTTTACAAATTTAAGTGGATTGAGCATAAAACGATCAAGTTATCCCTGAAAAAAACAATAATTGTGTTTCCTTTTCCTTCGGCTTAGTCCCTTTAATCAACAGTGGTCGCCACAGCAGAATGAACCAACAACTTATCCAGGGGTTTCCTTCAGGTGCTCCAGTTTCCCCTGCAGTCCAAAGACATGTGCTACAAGTGAATTCAACAAAGTAAATTGGTTTTATACAGCAAATGCCCTTATAGGTGCAACCCAGTTCTGGGAAACAATCATACACACTCATTCAAACGTACACTAAGCCAATTTACTTTGTTGAATTCACTTGTAGCGCATGTCTTTGGAATGCAGGGGGAAACTGCAGCACCTGAAGGAAACCCACGCGAACATAGGGAGAACATGCAAACTCCACACAGAAATGCCAATTGTCCCAATCAGGACTCAAACCAGCAACCTTCTTGCTGTGAGGCGACAGTGCAAACCACTTAGCCACCATGTCACCCTTTAGTCAAATATAAATGTATGACTTGTTCTGTGTACTTATCCAAAATTCAAATGGAAGAAGCAAAGGCCTAAAAACAAAAAGAGGAACGTTTGATTTTAATCAAAATAATCTGATATAAACTTGCATATCACCAAAAATTTATAAAAATATATGCCATTGACACAAAGCTTCTGTCAAATATATAAATGTAAATAAAAACAGGATTGACATAAGAAAATAGCTTTTTTTTACATTATCAAAAAGGTCATAGATTAACTAGTATTTCTGATAACACATAAATCAAAACTAGTTGTACACATAAAAAAAAAAATACACGTTTGTTTATATAATTTGTGTCGTGTGCCTATAGTGAGTGTGCGTAGTGATTATACAGTGTGTTTATTTAATGGTTGTGTTCAGGGCTGTGAGGGCTGGACCGTGTGCAGTCGGTGTGAGACGTATCGTCCTCCTCGAGCTCATCATTGTAGAGTGTGTCAGCGCTGCATCAGGAGAATGGACCATCACTGCCCGTGGTCAGTCTCTTCTCACTGTTTATTGGCTAATCTCATCACATTAAAGGCTTATTAATGCATATTAGTTTAGACTATTGGCTGTGTTTACTTATGATCAGGCCCACACAAAATCTGTGCCTTTAGAAATCTACAGAAAACTAATTTTCACTATTTTTGAGCCTATAATTCAGTGTACTTATTTACTTATGCAAATGTGTGCAAATATGCAGTTCCTTCTCTCCTAAAGTCCAGTGATTCTTTGAAAAGAGTTTTGTGTATTTTTACAGCAAAACTCAAGAATGAATGCATAAAATTCCATATATGAAAAAACACTGTGACAAAAAATCAGATAAAGACAGTAAACATTTAACATTTTCACACATAGTAATATATAAGAACAATCGCATTAATCAATGATAGAAAATGACAATAAACTACAATAGAACTTATTTACTTATGCAAATGTGTGTAAATATGCAGTTTCATCTCCCCAGTTATTCTTGAGAAAAGATTGTTGTGTATTTTTACAGCGAAACTTAACAAGTAATGCATAAAATTCCATATATTTTCAGAAAAACGTAACAAAAGCCACAAATATATTTTTAAAAAAATGTCCCTGCAAAATAAAGGACATGCTGCTATATAATTATTATGTTTTTATATTCATTTTCAGTGTGATTATTGAATAATATGCAAATGATTGTGTACAATACAATATGTGAAGTAGTATTTTCTAGTATTATTGTCTTTTGGGTAGATTATGATTGTATGATTGAGTTGCTCTAGTTTTGTTTACCAATCAAGTGCTTCTAATTGGATTTGAATTCATTCATTTTCTTTTTGGCTTAGTCCCTTTATTAATCCGGGGTCGCCACAGCAGAATAAACCGCCAACTTATCCAGCACATTTTTATGCAGTGCATGCCTTTCCAGCTGCAACTCATCCCTGGAAAACATCCACACACACTCATTCACATTCATACACTGGACAATTTAGCCTACCCAGTTCACCTGTACTGCATGTCTTTGGACTGTGGGGGAAACCGGAGCACCCGGAGGAAACCCACGTGAATGCAGTGGGAACATGCAAACTCCACAAAGAAACGCCTACTGACCCAGCCAAGGCTCGAACCAGCGACCTTCTTGCTGTGAGGCGACAGCACTACCTACCGCGCCACTGCGTCGCCTGGATTTGAACTTTAAACCTTAATTTCATTTTGATTAGTCTCAAAATAATTTCATATAAATTTGCAGATATTTAACAAAATTCAGTTTTTGTAAAATTCAGAAATTGTAAAAAAAGGCCCTTGTAAGGCTTAAATAATAAAAAAAAAAAAAAATGTAAGTGTCTTGAAGATATCTGAACAGAATTGGTCATGAGACTCATTTTATTGCATGTTAATGCCATTTTTTAACTGTTGAACACTGTGATTTCATGTCAAAGTGCTTTTATGCTTAAAATTAAAGGTTTATAATTAACCCTTTAACTACCCCACCAAGAAAAAAATGTTTGGATTGCATTTCTTAACTCTTAATATCGCTAGTTAACACACTCCGTGCATTTTTTTTTCAACACATCCCCTAATTTATCAGCCTCTACCAAATGGTTGATATGTCGGTCGGTTTATGGTAAAAGTACCGGGCTTAATACATATACTATAAAAATAAGAATATATGAAGTGTAAGACCAATTTATTTTAAAAATATATAAAAAATAAAACTTTTTTGAATACTAAATCACCTTTATTTATTTTTTAAAGCATGCCATAAAATATGTCAGATTCTCATTTAACATGCTTTCATGTTTTGTTTTTACAATAAAACCAAATCCAAGTGTAGTAGTGCAACAAGATGTTTTTTTTTTTTTTTTTTTTTTTTGTAAACCAACAATGCTGTATGTAAGACATTATTTAAACCATTATTTAAATGACTTTAACAGTCATTATTTAAAACAGTAAAAACATTGTCAACCGTTTGGTAGAAGGGCAGTAAAAGGGTTTAAAAAAAAACCCTGGTATTAATTTCATCATCACATTTGGTAGTAATCCATTGTATATTATTTTGATTTGTCTTTCACATATTTAATAATAATAATACACTTATTGTTAATCATTTTAATTTAATTATTTTATTGTTTTACTTTTTTTCTGTAATTTATTATTTATTGTTATTCATTTTCTTGACTTTATTTATATATTTATCTTGACCATGCTTGGTCTTGTTTTCCCAGTGATGGGTTGCAGCTGGAAGGGCATCCGCTGCGTAAAACATATGCTGGATAAGTTGGCGGTTCTTGTGGCGACCCCAGTGAATGTTTGGTCTTGGTTACAATCATATCAACTGTGTCAAATTTAACAGTTTAAAGCAACTTAAATTTATTAATACAACAATATACCATATGTACTGTACAGGTGTTCCTTTTTCTCTTTTGTAGGATTAATAACTGTGTTGGAGAGCTTAATCAGAAATACTTCATTCAGTTTCTTTTCTACACGGGTGAGTTTTAAGATCCGCTCACAGACAATATTTCACAAAGTAAAGGAGCATGAAGTGTTTCAGCAGATCTGCCATGTTGTTTCTGTAGGCATGGCTAGCTTGTACTCCATGGCACTGGTGGTTTCAGCCTGGGTGTGGAGGATAAGGAGTGAAAGAGAAGGAGATGAAGAGAAAGAAGGAGAAGAAGCTCCCAGCAAACATCTCATTGTGTAAGTACAATTTCTTTCTGAGAAACTGTATTAATGTTATATAATGGAAATTGGTTTTTTTTTGTTCAGCTATTACTACTTCTCACATTGTTTTTTTATTTTTATTTTTTTACAGGGCACATTATATTATTTTACTGGTGGAGTCGATACTTTTTGGAGTTTTTGTCTTGGTAATATTTTATGACCAGGTATGCTTCCACGTTTTTTATTACTGAAATTATATATTAATATCATTTTAAAATTAATCTACAGCCACAGTACTGATTCATTGTTACAGTATGTTTACATGACAGAACTGTGAAATAGTCCGTGTTTTTTTTCTTCACAGTTTGAAATTAACATACACACTACCAGTCAAAACTTGAACACATGAAGATTTAGTAATGTTTTTGAAAAAAACTTCTGTTTACCAAGCATTCATTTATTAGATAAAAATTAAAATAGTTTATTTTTATTATTTTATATACATTTTGTTTTTGAATACATTTTAAAATGCAGTTTATTTAAAGTAGATTTTTTTGTATTTGCATTAAAAGTTTTTTTTTTTTTTTTTTAATATTATATTATTTTAACCCTTTCATGTGTACAATCACACTGGTGTGATCAGCCTTGTCTGGCCCCTGAAGTGTACAATCACACCACTTGTCATAAATCAAAATTTATCCATGCCTTCAAACAAAGAACATTTATTTTAGGTTTCAGACATTCAAATACACATAACAACAAGCAAAACTTACCATTTAAGGTTTGTAAACTACACACAGATGTCTCCTAATTATTTTTCAATATAACTGGATGGTGTGCTTTGTTCACATAAGAGACACACTGTTTATGTTACTAGAATATTGTCTTTATATTCTTCTCCCAGACAAACAGTTGCTCACCTTCATATATTTCGGCAGAAAATTATGAAAAAATATCATGTAAATACAGCAGCTCGGATCTCTCCTGCAGTTGTTGCTAGAAGGAATACAGCTGTGATCGAAAGTTAATGTGAAGTATTAATATTATTTATTAAATTGCGCATTAATTGTATTTTGTTAGCGGCTACACCTACATTAACCCTAAACATAACCCTCACAGTAATTTGTTGTACAGTATCACAAAAATGATGCTATATAGACGTGAGTATCCTCAGTTGTATACCATCTAGGCTTCACTGTGCTGCAGGAGAGGGTTAAAGATATTTTTGATCAAATAAATACAACCTTCTTTGGCAGAGAAGAGATTAATCATTAATAATATCTTAATAATGTCAGTATTCTTAATGGTAATGTACATATTAATTTTAAGTTCTGTAAGAAAACGTTCAATAAGATTAAAGAATTTTTAGCAAAAAATGTCTAATTAAACAGAACTGACATCGTTTATGGAATGACATTTATTTCATCTTTTTTAATTTAAATTTTAAATGGCTGTCTTTTGTCGATTCTAAGTTTAAGTATATTTGTTCTATATATTGATCTATATATTGATCTCTCTCGTGTTTTTGTCCAAAGCTGGTGTCCATAATAACTGATGAGACGCCCATTGAGCAGATGAGGAACAGACTAATAAAAGACAAAGCCAACAACAGCCAGCCATCACACGTTGCACACACAAGAAAGCCAAAAATTGCACTGCTGAGAGAAGTTTTTGGACGCGGTGAGTAACCATGTTAGATATTATTAAAATATGATAATTTAGTGTTTAATAAAGATGCATTATTATTCGCAGTACTCAATCTAATCAATCTAATATCATCTAATATCATCTATTAATACTTATGAATAATTGTCAATAATATTGTTATGGCAATAAATACCAGAAAATATTGTGACATAATAAAGTCCACATCGGCCATCGCTACACTGTAAAAAATGCTGGGTTCCACACAATTAATTCATGTTGTCCCAACACAAACCGATTAGGTTAACTTAATAAATTTAAGTGGATTGAACCTAAAACCGCTAAGTTGTCCACAATAATCTCAAGAATTGTGCTGTTTCAGCTTATATTATATAAGTACAGTAGTTTAAACAAGCAGCCAAATATTTTTGGGGGTGTGGTTTACATGCAAATGCCTCGCAAATGCAAATTTTAATTTCCGGGTGAGCCATTTCTTTAAACCAGTGATGCCCAAACTAGGGCCCGCGGGCCAAAGTTAGCTCGTAGTAACCTTTGAATTGGCCCGCCATCCCATCTAAGAGTGGTTTAGAGATTGTCATTTTAAATTGAATTTAACCTTTTATTTGTTTGTTTTAGTGTTAAGCAACCAAAAAGGTCTCTCAAATAAAATTTTCAATTTCAGCGGTGTAAATTAATCAGATTTAGTTGAAAATGTACAAACGACTCATAGGGGACAATGCAAAAGACTTTGGTGAGTGAATCAAGTCAAAGGCAGCTTCTGCTTGCCTATTGTATTCAGCATTGAACACCACTTTGTTATAAATGTGATTGTTGATGTTTTTAATCAAAATAAGTTTTAATAGAAAAAATTATACTGCATTAGTTAATATAATTCAAAGTAAAGTTTTCTATTTATTATTCAATATTATTAAATAAATTAGGAAATTAGCCATGGCAACTTTAATGTAAATTAGTAAATGGTATATTTATGTTTGGCCCACAGCTATCAATGATATTTGGTTTTTTGGCTCTTCAAAAAAAAAGTTTGGGTACCCCTGCTTTACACATAGTGACCCAACATTCTCAACAGCATTTCTAATAATACTAAATGTATTTCTCTCACCTGTCTACAGGTTCTATACTGTGTTGGTTATTCCCGCTTCATTCCACCCCTCCTTCTGTTGGCGGCATCAGTTATTCAGCACTTCCTGATTACGACGTGTAACACTAACCAGTTTTTCATCAGTCCTTTTGACCGCTCAATCAGTATGGCAGTATCATATATGTGTGTGTGTGTGTGTTGGGAACTGTGGATATTACGTTACTGAGATGCAGATTTCAGCTCTCATGAATGGTGTGTGAGTGCTTTTGTGTACTTCTGCTTACTGCTTCTCCATTACACACAGAGATTATTACAAGGTACTGAATCTTTTTTCTTCATCTAATCAACTAAATGTTTCTTTTGATATTACCCGGGAGATTTTATGATTTTTTTTTTTTTTTTTTTTTCGGAAGAGTCTTGTTTAAAGTTGTTAAATCAGTATGTTAACCAGCAACCAGTATACATTGTGTTGTATACGGTACAGTAACCACTAATTTGCATTAAGGGACAAGGTCAGCTGTGTTGACTTTATCAGGTAAATGCAATAGGACTCGCCGTCATCCATTTCGATTTCATAATGTGTGTGTGTGTTTGGGTACATGGACTGTACTCCATTTTACATGAGGACTGTATATAAAGATGTATTTTATAACTTTGATTTCTGACAAAAGTGTTGCTGCGTTTTCAGGGTATTAGACTATTTTATTTTTATTTATTTGTTTGGTTTGTTCGAAACGTTCACGCTTTTGCTGTTTTTCGCGGACAGCTTGAGGGATGTGTGTACATAACAGATGAACTTGTATATTGATAATGTTTACATGGATATTTATTTGTGATTTTGTGTCTGTCTAAATGCTGCTCTGACTCACGTGAAGTAAAAGACATGTTTTTCATACTCTGGCTTCTTCTCGCTTTTAAAATCGTGAGTTTAGTTGGAAATAAAACCAGTGGTGCTGAATATAGAAACACTGCGTTTTATTATTTAGGAAATTCACGGTAATTATTGTTGTGTTTAATCAAGTTAGAGCTTTTAATAATCTTAATTTAGTCATTTTAAATAACAGGAAGTGTTATATTATATATGGGTTAAAGACATCATATTTTGTGTTTACGTTAAATTATGATTAACTCTTTTGTGCTGTTGAGGATGTTTTCATCCACTTTGGGGGGATTTGAGTCTGAATTTGGCCATTACTTTTTTCTGTGTTTCAGCAAGCAGAATTATTTTTGGCACACAACAAAGTGGAAAGTTATTGCGTTTCATATTTAACAAACTGTTCACTGCAAATTTTATGTAATTTTGCTCACATGGATAATTGAATATTAATCAGATGATGTCATTACGCTGCTGTGCCGTCAGCCAATCGTTGCATTGCTGATCAGGATTTCGAGGTTCGATAGATCTGTCCTTCACAACACACGCAGCAATCTCAGATCAGTTTATCCAGACATTTTATCTGATTCACAAACTTGTTTAAAGAACCAAATTAGCCAGAGATCAGTTATCAAGATCAAAAGATCCAGGATCTGCCAAATCATCTTTGATCATTTAAGCAAGGTATGAAGAACGGACCCCTGATCAAAACTATTAAATTGCTTAGAAAATTACAGGATTTTAACTCTTTAATTGCTAAGTTTACAAATTATGTCAACTGATTTGGTAAAAAAAAAATCACACAAAATGACGTATTTTCAATATAAAAAGTGTGGACTGGATTATTTTAACTTTTTTCAAAGTCTTGGACATGTGAAACAGCATTGCCTTTGCATTATTTTTGGTGATTTTCACTTTTGGTGGCTGTTTTTGCCTCATTGACTTCCATTATAACCCAATTTTTTAATTACAAAATCATGAGATCATATACTAATGCATTTTTGATTGTTGGTAGTTTTCCCTGTTGGGAAGAGGTAAAATTTGTAATTTGTACTGCTGATCTTCAGTTGGAACCATTAACCTTTTATATAGGCCTGTGCACTTTTTATAAAGTATAACAGCAATTTAAAGTGTGTATGTGTGTCTGTGAGTGTGTGAGGGACCTTTGCACACTTACCTTGATGTGTCTGTGAAAATCTAAATATGCATCTCAGCTCTCAGATCTACACGGAGTAAACAGAAAACAAAGACTGTGTGTTTATGCACCATCAAATGTGGTTCTTATGGAAGTCAATGGGGCAAAAACAGCCACCATAAGTAAATTCGGGAGAACAAATAAAAATCTAACAATGCATCAAAGCCAATGATGTCACTAATCATTCACATGTCCAAGACTGTGACAAAAGGTAAAAAAAAATGTTTTTGTCCACGATTGCTTTATATATTGAAAATATGTAATTTGTGTTTTTTTTTTTCTTCCCCCAAATCAGTAACATCATTTGTGAACTTGGCAATTAAAGAGATAAAATCCTGTCATTAAAAAAAAAAAAAACATTTAGTAGTTTTGATCAGGACTGAGAAATTCAGAATTCAAAATTGAAAAGTTTATGTATTTTTACAGCAGTTTAATTCAGTGGATGTTTTTATCCCAAACATAACAAAAGAGTAGTAAATTTAAAAAGTGCACAAGGGTTAAGTGATCTTATACATAGAAATTATATTGAATGCAAGTAAAAAATTCAATTAATATAATAGGAAAAACAATAATGTGAAATCACGTGAAATAATCTGCCAAGTGTGTGTAAAATGTAAACTTATGTAAAAATTTACTTATTATAATATTTTGTTTTGTTTTTGTTAAATATGAAAACATGAAAACGTACTTGCTCACAAATGGGAACTTTTGAATGTGTTTATGTTTACAGACATTTTAAAGGATTTTGGTGAAGTATAAATATTTAAAATGACAACATTTCTTGAATAATTGTTTAATATTTTATTTAATTATTACAGTTCTGAAAATGCCTGACAAGATTTTTACTATATTAACTCTCTATACTATGCAGGGTATCTGCGGGGTCTTAAAGTCTTAAATCTCAAAAACTATATTTTAGGCCTTAAAAAGTCTTAAATCTACTGAAATATAGTGTTGTAGGTCTTAAATCTTTTTAACAGGTCTTAATTTCCTTTGGTCATGTATAGCTGCCTAATCTGGCCATTAACACTCAAATGATCACCAACAATCCATCTCAATAAAACATTTTATTTTAAAATAGCATTAACACTATTACTTGCCTTACAGAGGAATTCATTTAAATGTTCTCCATTTATTTACTGCTAAGGATACCGACCTGACCAATATTTGTTATTAGATTATCATTATTGTATTATTAAATCTATTAAATTATAATCAGTTTTTGATCTTTTCCAACTGGGCTGTTCCAAAAAAATCCTTAACATTTAGCTTTGTATAAGTGTAAAATTTCCTTGATAATGGGTCTTTAATTTCACTGGTGAAGCCTGCAATAACCCTGCTATGTGTTTGAATATGATTTTATCCCTTAAAACAACAGTTATTGCAATGATGACACAAATGATCTTATTTTACAGAATAATTAAGCGACCTGACTGTAAATAAAAAGCATTTATCTGCTCCTAATATTTGACATTCACAAATGCAGTCAGCTTTTTTCTTTTTTAAAGGCGTCTATAGTGAGAGCTGGACATTAATATTTCACTCAAAGCACAGCACACCTAAATGAGCGACAGCTAATTAAAATGGGATCATATAAATTTTTCAATTCTTGCGAACTCGCCGCTCATTGGCCTAATCTATGGTCACGTGCTAGTGTTGTTATTTTTGTTGTCGACTTCCTGATAGCAGAAATCATGTGATTCTCTGACGCTTCCTGGAGCTTTACTTTCACGCATCACTTTTTTTTGCTTTGCGTGACAACATTCACCGGTGACAAACATCAGCATCAGGATTTAGTTGCAGATTTTGTGCCCGTTTACGGTATGGCTGACGGGGAACGATCACCTTTACTATTGGACGGTCGCGATGGAATGACGGGACTGTCACTGGGAGACGAGCCCTACCGACCGATCAGCAAACCGCAGAGTGAGTCAAACATGATCCAGATTGACACTGGCTGTAATTTACAGCATGTTCATTTTGCTATCCACAGTATATTTGAACATATGCGAATTGTAAAGTACTATTTAGATCCACTGGCAATGATGCCTACGCTCACGTTATCTGAATAAGCAGGATTTGAGAATCCTGCGGTTTATGAATTGTGTTGTCATTTATTGTACACACCGCACAGTGAGTGCATATGTTGATCATGTGGTTCAATGTGCAGTAATCTGTAATCTGGAGACCGTCAGCTCACCACAAATAGATTAGCGTCCGATTACTGAGTTCACCTGAATCACATGACAAAAGGAATCATGATTGCCCTCGGATTATTTTCAGTGTATCCGTCTGAGTGTTATTGACTGTAATCATCAGCGGGAGTATTAATAAACGCTGTTCATTGGCCTTTCAATTGATTCACTTTGCAAGCAAAAAAATACAGTGAATGTGCATGAAAAGAATGAACGATTAGATTTTAGTTAATTTATTTACTTTATTAATATTAATATTTTCTGTTATCTGTCGTATTTCAGGCACACTGTTCTTATCATTAATGCATATTTACAATTTATATATATATAAGATAATTTGTATAAAAGGGTGAAATATGTACAGTATTATTAATGTTGTGTATGAAGCATATATAAAATATTCTTTGTTTACCTGATTTCGTTGTCAAAGTAATGTTTTAATGCATATATACAGGTGAATAAATATTTTTATTTTAAAAGAGACTACTTTTTAACCTTTTTATCTATCTATCTATCTATCTATCTATCTATCTATCTATCTATCTATCTATCTATCTATGGAGGACGAAGCTTGCAAAAATGATTAATTAACAAATATGCAAATTTATACAGTAAATAATTCCATAAATTCCTGCATAAATAAAATAATAAATAAATATGCAAATAAATAAATGTATATATAAATTCACACATTCCTGCATAAATATATAAATAATTAATAGTGCAGACAGATAAATAAATAAATAAATAAATTGCACAATTTTTTTAGGAAAAACAAAATGCTAAACTACCCCCCTCCCCCCAAGAAGCGTTACTTTATTTAATTGCATTTTTATTTATTTAATGTTTTATTTATGCAGGAATTTTTGCATTTATTTACTGGTTTATTTATATATTTGCATATTTATTTATTGTTTTGCAGATTTCGTCCTATCTATCTATCTATCTATCTATCTATCTATCTATCTATCTATCTATCTATCTATCTATCTATCTATCTATCTATCTGTTATATCTGCTAGCTGACCCCCCCCCCCCCAGTTGAATATGCTTTAAGAATATATTTAGTATTTTTTTATAATAATAATTCTTTTCCAGAAAGTTTCACTGACATTTACTTATTAATGCATACTGCAGCTATGATGTCAAACTCACTGCTGACTTACAAGATGTATTCCTGTGGGTTGTTATAATAATAATTTCAATTTATTAGTAAAATAGTCTGAGTTATGAGTCTATGCAGTTTATATTGTAGAAGAAAACAATGAGAATTTTTTCCAACAGACCTCATACTCTTGGATGACTGAAAATTAGAAAGCCTCAGGAGAATCCCTGCTGAATTAGTCTTGTGTGATTTGACATCATGAATGCAACACTAATAATACTTGAATGGAAAGGAAATTGTCATTTTTCGCTGAAGTCAGTCATTTTCCCCCAGATTTCGCAGTGTTCCCGTCGGCTCCTCCAATGCTGGGAGAAGCTCCTCCACCGTACTCCCCGCTGGGCTCTCCGGAGAGCAGCAGCGCTCCTGTCATCAGCTGCAGAGTCTGTCAGTCGCTTATTAGCGTGGAGGGCAAAATCCACCAGCATGTGGTCAAATGTGGCGTCTGCAATGAGGCTACAGTGAGTCAACAAACACATTCATTTAGGATTCCTTTCATCACATGTTCAGTGATTAGTGAGGAGATGAAACCTGTTACAGATTTAAAGGGACAGTTCACCCAAAATTTAACTTTACTGTTGATTTATCCACAGTCAATTCGAGATGTAGGTGACTATTTACATTGAGCTCCACAATTGCTGAGACTGTTATTTCAGCATGTTGATGTACTTCCTGCTGAAACTGAATATTAAGTAGGGGGCGGAGCTTTCTTTTTCGTTTATTTTTTGGCTCAAAACTTCTGTTCTCATTCACTTCCATTCATTTTTAGATGTTAAAAGCAGCTCATTATGCTGCTGGATGTTTCTGCACGGTGGCTCAGTGGGTCGCCTCACAGCACGAAGGTCGCTTGTTCGAGCCCCAGCTGGGTCAGTTGGCATTTCTTTGTGGAGTTTCCATGTTCTCCCTGTGACTGATAATTTTTTTTTTAATGTTTAAAAAACATTTATTGTTTAAAAAACACGTGCCTGGGCACGCTTACGTCATCGATTCTGTTCAGTAAGCGCTCTTACTCAGCACAGTGGAGATTTCTCTAGTTAAATCATTTAAGTCATTTGTTATGCAGTGACATGCAGTCCGATATTTCGCCACTTTTGGCGCTCATGAACAATCATAAAGCCCTCATGCTGCAGGAATGAGGAGGTCTGCTGAAGGTGCGCAGCTGCCGTGCAGTGAGGGGTTTGCGTATTTAATAAACTACGGCAGTTTGCATTCATTGAACCGTAAGAATGATTAATAAATCCATATGAAACAGTCCCTTAAAAGTCACATCTCGCAACCAATAGTCTTTTATTGAAGATTACCAAAACAAACACTTTTTATCCACCTTAAGAATAACCTTGTGGGCTAGCAAAATAAACATTGTAACTATTGATTTCGCGTGCATTTTAGGCTGCAACTGTGGATATTGGGGATTCAAATTAGTGATTTTTGAAAAACGTATTTATTTTTTGTTGATTAATAAAGGGTGTGTTGTTTCCGAGTCTTGATTGCTTATGTTATGCATGGGGATTGGATGCAGTGATATTCATTGGGGGTTTGGTGCCTTGCCTCCTTTTGCTCATCCCCCCATGATGGTTTGGTATAGGGGTGGGGTTTGGTGCCACGCCTTCTTTTGCTAATCCCCCCATGATGGTTGGGTATAGGGGTGGGGTTTGGTGCCACGCCTTCTTTTGCTAATCCCCCCATGATGGTTGGGTATAGGGGTGGGGTTTGGTGCCACGCCTCCTTTTGCTCATCCCCCCATGATGGTTGGGTATAGGGGTGGGGTTTGTATGGATGTACTGCGTCAAAGCCTAAGTGAACCGCGCTCTTCCAACCGGACCAAGGCCAGCCTAGTGAACCGTGCCTGAGCCCGATTCAGAGCACTTACACTTTTCAAACGATCCGGGAAACGGGCCTGGCCATAGTTCGGATAGCATAGTGTGAGTAGGCCTAAAGCTGCGGTCACACTAGATTTTGTGCGTGCGAAATTCTGTTGTACGGCTCTGCGAAAAGGGGCGGGCTTAAACAAGATAATTAGACATTTTTAAAAAATGAGCGATTTGTGTATATTTAAAATTTTTGTCCAGAGAGGTCATGTTTTGATCCGCGATTGGTCTCACGCAGTCAAGTGATGCAATTTGGCAGGTCAGAGTTCACCTAGCTTTAACTTTGCACTGCAGTGAACTGCAAATCTTGACGCATGAACTTGCGGTTCCGGTCTGACGCAGTGTGCGTATGAACAGAAGTCGATAGGGAGAAATGTGCAGTGTGATCGCAACTTTACCTGTAGGTTTCAAACAAGCCTGAAGTACTCAATTAGTTTGATCAGGTGTTTAATTAGGGTTGGAACTAAACTGTGCAGAGCTGTGGCCCTCCAGGAATTGGCTTTGACACCTGTAGAATAGCCCGAGGGTCAAGAAATGACCAGCAAACTTTCCTTTTTGGGTTAACTGTCCTTTCAGAAAAATGAAAGTTCAGACTGTAAGATCATTTCCTGTTTTTTCTCTAGCCTATAAAGAACGCTCCAGCGGGAAAGAAGTATGTGAGGTGTCCGTGTAACTGCCTGCTCATCTGCAAAGTCACCTCACAGAGGATCGCCTGTCCTCGGCCTTACTGGTGAGAGAATTAAGGAGGCATTTTAATCTGATATCACGCTCAATATTGTTCTGTATTACCCAAAACTACTTGTAACGTCTGCCTTAGGTTGTGTATAGTTGGATTACTGCTCCAGTATGTTAGGTATAGGTTTCTAAAAACTGCTCTTATGTCCAGTGTTGTGTTCATATTTATGATTAGTGAAGTTTATTTACAAACTAATTTCTAGAGGATCACATGCTTATGATTGTTCCTGGCTGGTCTATCATTAGCTAATGCTAATCAATGTCAATTTAGAGCTAGTATTTGAATGATTCTTTAGGGTAATGTCTAAAATTTTGACAAAACAGATCAATTTGCTGACATTTTAAGATTATAAGGCTGAACGGATGAAATGCCATCAGTCTACAGGGATTTCCCAGAATTTGTCTTTTTCAATAGGGAGATCACAATATTACAATGGTATGAATACAGTACTACAACATACAAAAGAGAGAGATCGACTTAGAATGTCTATTACTTGTTTAATAATGATTTGATCAGCTTTAGTTTGAAATTGTGCTATTTTTCTTTTAGGGCTTATTATGCATCCTGTCGCCATCTTGTGAATGAACATCGTCAACCGTGTTTGCTCAAAGACAGGCTAATGAACGCTGATGCGCTTTCTCTCATAAATGATAAATATTTTAAAATAGGCACTATTTTTATAAATAAACTGCACAGTTTTAATCTAAACAACTACATTTGCGATTAAAAAGCCTCAAAAGTACATTATGTTGTCCAACAGCAGCAATATTTGTCAAACTGTAGAGTGTCCTCTGCTTGTTGCTGTATGTGGGCGGAGTAATTCACAAGAATGAAGAGGCTGGTCAAGTGCTGTTACTGGCAGAATATCGCACAGCTATCAGCCAATCAGATTCAAGAACCAGACAGAACAGTAGAAATATATTTATGTTTTATAATTGTATATATTGTATTTTAAGTGTGATGGTAAACAGAAAATCATAGATGTAAAATCGGCTAAAGATGATATTATTAGCAACTTAAGAATATATACAGTTGAAGTCAGAATTGTTAGCCCCCTTCGATTTTTTTTTTCTTCTTTTTTAAATATTTTTCAAATGATGTTTAACAGAGCAAGGAAATTTTCACAGTATGTCTGATAATATTTTTTCTTCTAGAAAAAGGCTTATTTGTTTTATTTTGGCTATAATAAAATTAGTTTTTAAATTTTTTAAACACCATTTTAGGGACAAAATTATTAGCCCCTTTAAGCTATATTTTTTCTCGATAATCTACAGAACAAACCATCGTTATACAATAACTTGCCTTATTACCCTAACCTGCCTAGTTAATCTAATTAACCTACTTCAGCCTTTAAATGTCACTTTAAGCTGTCTTGAAAAATATCTAGTCAAATATTTACAGTCATCATGGTAAAGATTAAATAAATCAGTTATTTGAAATGAGTTATTAAAACTATTATGTTTAAAAATGTGTTGAAAAAATCTTTTCTCCGTTAAAAAAAAAAAAAAAAAAAAAAAATATATATATATATATATATATATATATATATATATATATATTAATAAATTAATTTTCTTTTTGATGGCTTAAAGAGTGCTTTGTAAAATTGTCTTATTATTTTTAATGCTGAGTTTAAAGAAGGAGCATCAATTTCTATGTTTGTGTCTCTTTTTTTTATTTGTTGGAATAGTAAGCGAGTTATCAATTTAGGTCCAGTTAATCCTGGTGCAGGGAGTCCAAATCCTCAGCCTACTGGAGCCAGAGTTTCCTGTGGCCACTGTGCAAAGACCTTCTTGGTAAGAACTTTTCATATCCATTTAAAAAAAAAATCATTTCAAATCTCTTTATTGATTCGTTTTCTCATCAATTGTGTTTCCATTGTTGATTTAGTGGACAGAGTTTACAGATCGGACATTGGCTCGCTGTCCACACTGCAGAAAAGTGTACGTTTTTATGTCTCTATTCAGTACTGCTTTGTTACATTAACTACAAATGAAATAATTGCACGAACTTCAATTCTTTTTTATCCATATAGTTCATCGATAGGCCAGAGGTACCCTCGAAAACGGAGTTTGATATGTTTCCTGTTGTGTTTGATCTTCGTCATAACAACAGCGGGATTGATTGTAAGAATAAAGCATTTTTTGATTTCTTTCTCTTTTTTTTAAATGCATTTCAGACTAACAGGAGTCCTCTTGTATCTGTTTCTCTTTCTCTCTATATAGGCTGGTACATGGTTGAAAGCACAGAAATATAAGGGCATTTACGCATCCTGGGTATTTTTCATTGTCCTGGTGCTGGTTACTTTAGTCAGAGCTTTACACTGGGCCTGCATGAAAATCAGTGAACCGCTACACAACTACTCATAGGAGAGATTCATCCACGGAGAGCAACAGACAAGAAAATGGAGAACATGTTCATAGTTTGATGCTCTGCCTAAATGGGTGAAAACCTGTGAGGAAAGAGTCAGTAATATTTCACCTCAAAATCAATGCAATACATAGGTTTGATAATGTTTAATGGCCCAAAACCTTTATTAATTATACAAAAACAAAAATAAATAATAATAATAATAATAATAATAATAATAATACTTAATATTCCCTTTGTTTTAGGGGTGAATTAGATGGGTGCTCATTTCTTCCTTAGAATAAAAGGTTAATAAACGTAATAAACTTTTTATCTCATAATTCTGACATTTTTTTACTCGTCAATTCCAAGTCAGAAAGTCAGAATTTAGAACTGTACAACATAAACCCAGATCTGAGAAAGCCTTAAGAATTACCACACGTAAACTCTTTTCTTTTGAATATTTTGAGGGGGAAAAGTTAGCAGCTCGATTTATTATTATTATTTATAAAGATTTTTTGGGGCATTTTTGCCTTTATTTGACAGGACAGTAGATTGACAGGAAGTGAAGTGTGAGAGAGAGGGGGGTAGGATCGGGAAAGTCCCACGAGCCGGGATTTGGAATGCCCTGAGCACTGCCGCACTGCCGGCGCACTAACCACTGGGCAATGGTGCCGACATAGCAGCTGTTGCAACTCAAGCTACTAGTAGTAAGAAAAAAAGTCAGAATCGCTAGTTTGTAACTTGCTGATCTGAGATCGTGAGTGGAGATTTGTGTCAGATTTGTGAGATGGTGGAAACAAGCTTCCATAGAAACGTGTCATGAATGCTTTTTACCAAATTGTGTTTCTTTGTGTGTTTTTTTTCCTCCCCTTTTCCTTATCTTCGCAGTGCTTCACTTTTGTATCCAGTCTGTTCACATTCCTATTACGAATCCACTTCCTAAACACTGAACACAAAGAAGAAGCATTGAGAAACAAATTCCAGCATTGTCAGGAATTAAACAGAAACTTTTTAAACCATTTTTAATCCTGTCAATTACCTCTAGACATCACTGTGGCGTCACCCAAATATGCTGAAGCGTTGTGTTAGAATGAGACTGTGGCCAATTTGCTGACAGAAAAGTGCCTCGTATGACAGTAAAAATAACTAATAAGGCTTTTTTTTCCATATATGAAGAAATCATAACTTTTAGCTTTATTTAAAATTGAACCCTGACCTGGAACATGAAATGTATGAGCAACTACAACAACAAAAAGAAGTCAAACTTGTGAAGTATTTGGAAAAGTTTATATAAAAGTGGAAAAAGCAAAAGCTCTATTTAGGCAGCAGTAAATAGATTATTAATTTAGTTTGTTGCTGTCGCATGGATATTATTTGACTATTTTGTTTTCTAATGTGTGGCCCAGTTTTAGACCAAACCGTAACCTTCGTTTTAGTAATACAGCATCATCAGCATATCTTCACTGTAAAAAGTTGACACATTTACTCACTTTAAGTCAATTAATCACTTTTAAAGCAGAAAATCTACTCCCTATACATGTAGTCAACTAAAAACTATGTATCAAATTTACTCACCTTTTATATAAAGTGATTAGTTGACTTTAAAAATGTAGTAAATTTTTTAAAGTGTTTAATTGATCTGAAAAAGGGAGTATATTTGATGCTTTTAAGCGATTTGACTACTTAAAGTGAGTAAATTTGTTGATTTTAAAGTGATTAGTTGACTTTACATAAAAAGTGAGTAAATTTGCAGCTTTAAAAGCAACAAAATTACTCATGGCTTTAAAAGAGTTAAGTTGACTACTTCAAAATTGAGTAAATTTGCTGCTTTAAAGCGATTAGTTGACTGGAAGTGAATCAATTTATTGCCTTAAAAGCAATTAATCGGCTTAAAACGTAAGTTTGTAGCTTTTAAAGTTATCAAATCTATTGCTTTTAAATTGAATAATCGACTTGAGTAAATGTGTTGCCTTAAAGTAAATTAAGTAAATAAACTGTGTATAAAAAAAAAAAAAAAAAATATATATATATATATATATATATATATATATATATATAGATATATATATACATACACACACACATATATATATATATATATATATATATATATATATATATATATATACATACACACATATATAAATATATATATATATATATACACACACACACACACACACACACACACACACACACACTTTATGAAACCCAAGTTACAATGGGTTTACTCACTTTTTTAAAAGCTAAAGTAAACTTGTTGCTTTTAAGGCGATTGGGTTTACTTAGTAAATGCTTTTTACAGTGTTTGATGGATGTAAATTTAAACCAATTGCTTAGGCAGGCACCAAATTATGTTTGCTTACTAAAAAAAAGTTAAAATATCCAACCAAATGTGATATTACCAACATTCTAGAGATTTCTAAAAATACTTTTGTTGATGTTGTTTTTTGTTTTGTTTTGTTTTTTAAATCAGACATTATATGGTTATATAGAGTGACTGAAGCATTATATTAGTACTGACAGTCAGTTTTACTATTTAAAAAAAAAAATAGTACTTGACACAATCTGCACAAAGTTTTAGATGTTATAGTGAATGTAAATATTCATAAAAGAGAATCGCTGTGAGTAATTTATCTGTGCTTTTAGGGAGAAAAATGTGCAAAAATTGGACCTTTAGAGGTCACTAGCAATGCTTTCAACAATATTAACCTGTAAAAGGTACATACTGCTGTACCCCTAGGTAGTATTTTTGCACATTTTATCCTGAGAGAAGTCAGGTCTATATGTATTGGCTGACCAATGGCTCATTTGTCATTTGGGAAATGAACTCTGCACTGAACTATTCATGAAGAACACAGATATATTAATATAGATAAATATATATAAACTAATACAGTTCCTATTCTGTAATAAGAAATATAGGAGTGACCAGTATGTTTTTATTTCTGCTTGATTTGTTTACATTGGTTGTGCAGTTTTACTGTGCATTTAATTTTTGTTAAAGATGCTATATATACATTGTTGCACTACATTTTAGCGATACCGCTAACAGATCCTACAATTGTCATAGATGGTTTTGTTGTTGATCAGTTTTGTAAGTTTGTTTGTGACTAAAATGTTTTAATCTCTTCAGTATTTGTGGGTTTTTGGCTGTGCAATTATGACAACACAAAATGTAATGTAATCATTTTGGGAAGACTTGTGGTTTTAAGCTATGCTCAAAATGTTGAAATTAAATGTTCAAAATGTTAAAATAATTAGACAAACACTGACTAAATTACTTTATAACCTGCAGTTTTTATAAGATTGTCTTCTCTTTGATTAAAAAAAAAGATAATTTCCTTTAAGGTTAAGGTGGAATTGGTTATATGATGGTTGACGCAATGTTCTATTAACAATTTAAAAAAATGGTATGGACTTTTAGTTTCTTTTTACAGGACAACGATTAGAGAAGTTTTATAAAAAAAATATTTACCAGAGATGTGAATATACATCTGTTGCCATTAGTACACACACTTTAATCAAACCCAAATGACTGATTATCATAACAGGCATAGACGCAAGGTAAGGTTAAATATGCAAACATTTAACTTAACCTTGAAGTGCTACATGACCTTGCAATAAATTACACAATTCATTCATATATCAAATTTCACATCCTTTAAAAAATATTTAAAATATTACTACAGTAACAAATACCAATGAAATAATGACTGAAATTTTCCCATCACACAATCTTCAGAATCACTCCGCTAACAGAGCCATTTTATGGGTTAGGTGATTAAGGATGCCTTTACTTTCACTAAAAATGAAGATTTACTCTGAATCATCACATAATGACTATTTGTTTAGTATATGAAATGATGACTAATTGATGGTGTAGTTTACCCCAGAATAACACTTTAGTCATTATCTACACACCCTCATTTTATTTCAAAGGCAATGACACAGTCCCAAAACATATCCACTAGGTCACTCGCCATCATGTCTGATTCATACGTTTGACTCAGATCTTTTCAATCAGTTAAAAGTTCACAAAACCTTATTATTCATGAGCTTGACTGATCTAGTTCTTGAATTCATCATGTTTTTGTGTGGCACAGAAGAATTCAAGTCAAACGTGGTTGGAACAACATGAGGGTGAGTAAATAATAACAGTTTAGGGATTAAGTATCCCTTTACATCGATTCAAAGCAGCTAACAACAAAATATAACATGATCAGAAGTTCGCTGAAATGTTATTTACAGTAATATTACTCATCACTGATTAGTTTTGTGCCCCCTTTGTTTCTCAGAATTGTACAAAGTCTGCAACTGAGGTACCCTTTCAAAGGCACTATGATGAATAATCAATGTAAGAGATGTTCAATCCTGTTCCTGCCGGAAGATAAGCCATTGACCTGTCTTTAATGATTCTGAAGTTTTAGATTTGTACTTTATCGTACTTATTTGGGTGCTAGAAAAAAGCTGATAGAAGGTAAGCCCTCTAGAGCGCAGGTGTCAAAGCCAAGTCTTGCACAGTTTAGTTTCAACTCTGCTTCAACACACTTATGTGTAGGTTTTAAACAAGCCTGAAGGACTCAATTAGTTTGATCAGGTGTGTTTAATTAGGGTTGGAACTAAACTGTGCAGAGCTCCGGCCCTCCAGGAACTGGCTGTGTTCCAGAGGGTTTTGGTACCCCTGACTTAAGACCTTGGTTGGGTGCTAATATGTACCTTTACATATTAGGGGCAGCTGTTGCCTGATTGTTAGACTTGTAATTCAAAGGTTGCAGGTTTGAGTCCTGGAACCAGAGGGATTGTAAGTGTATGAATGAAAAACCATCACTCTGTTCTACCTTCAATACAATGGGTCCTTTAAGCAAGGCACCAAACCCCCAACAAATCCCCAGGCACCACAGAAAACAAAAGGGTTCAATTCAGAGCACACATCCTGAGTATTGGTCATCATACTTGACCACATCTCAAGACTTTCTTTTCAAGGCAACTCCTGAAGGGCCAATGTCCTGTAGAGTTCAGCCAAAAAATAAAACCCATGTCTTTGGTTTGTTAAGGTAATTCAGGAAAAACAAAGGCTTGTGTGTAAACTAAACAACAGTGGTCCTCCAGGGCAGGAATTGCCTACACTTGTGCAAACTCTACAGGGAATTGTATCAAACCTGATTTTGAATGTCGGTGACATGAGGGTCATGGCAACCCATATTAGAAAATTGGACAATAAGGGGTTACATTTACCTTTGAGTTACAAGTCTGACTCGTTAGCCATTAGGATACAACAACCCCTTTGACTGACTAACCACTGCTCCAGGAATGTCTATTCACTTATATGAGTATGGGCTACCTTTGGGAAGGGTGCTGCCTCAGAGACAGATTTCATACAGTTTCTCCTGAGAGCGCAAGATCTGGCCAGAGGTTCAAACTTTTCTTCATGGTTATAACTTCATCACCTTAACAGTGGTAAGAGCTGTGCTTTCCTGATCATTTAGGCAGTCCTCTTCCTCATCCTCTCCATCCTCTTCATCAAGTTGGAGGCTTCCAGAAGAGATGCGCATGCGTGCCAATGGTCCAGAACGTACCACTTTTCCCAGTGTGGGAAAATAGGGGTAGAAGGTGTCTGAATCTGAATCACTGTAACTACTTGTGCCAAGTACACATAAAGAGGTGGGTCTTTCTGGGAGAGGGATGGGACTTAGAGGAAGGTAAGTGGGCCTGGCAGGAACCTGATGTCGAGAAAGGTGTGGATAGTATCCCAATGGGCGATACTCGGATGCATAGGCAGCAGCGTTTGAGGCAAGAGTGGGTCGTTGAAATTGGAAGTCTGGTTGGCTTGAGGTTCGACGGGGTAAGCCAGTCTGGAAGGTGGAGTCATCACTATAATGACCTGCTTCCACTCTGCTCAAGTCCAGTTTCCTATTCAACCCAGCCCTCAGCCCTAGTCCTCCTCTTGGGTGTAATCTCGATTCACCTAATCCCAGGCCAACCGGACGAAGCCTTTCCTGCTGCTTCTGAAGTTGTGGTGACAAGCAAGAGGTCAGCCTAGATGAGTGAGAAATTTGTCTTGGCAAGTATTGCAGAGGCACATGGTTCTGATGGGTTTGAGGAAGGCGGTCTAGGGATGAGGACGTGTGGTCTTGCAGTAAGTATGGGTGAGTGGCGAGTGGGAAAGTGGGCAAAACTGGATGAAACTGGAGGTGGGGTGCGTTAGGATAGAGGAGCACAAGATGCTGGGCACTTGGAGACAATCTCCTCTTTGCCTTCTGTCTCTGGGGTCCTCTACTCCGATGTTCAGCCCCTGACGTAGACAGGGAACAAAGCTTGGGAGAGGCAGAGTTGCTTGAGAAGGCAGGATTTCTTGACAAGGGCCTGGATGTTTCCAGCTCATTAGTGAACATGACTTCCATTGCAGATAGGCTGCGCTTTGTTACGCCTGTCTGATCGCTGTGTTGCCGAGTAACAGTTGGGTTTGGAGGTAGATGCTCGTATAGCTAAGCGAGAAAGAAATTAATGTGAGATACAGGATCCAAAAACATATTTAAATTGTCAGTAATTTACCATACAGTACCTGCTTAGAGACATCAGTCAGAATGTCTGGAGAAGATCTGCACTGCCTAGTGTCATGTTCCGACTTGCAGTAACTTCTAAAAATAAGTGCAAAACAGATACTACTTTTTAATCATTGTAACCTAAAAGTAAAAATTATAAAATAATCTGTTAAATCAAAACAACTTTAAACCATTTGTGTGCTGACTTTTCTACATGATGTGTGCTTATAGTCTTGCGGACTTAAAATGGTTATGATTTATTTGTCCATGACACTCTAGAATATCTCAGTTGATCTTTCAGGTTTCATAAGTGTGCATATGAGTGTCTTTCTTTTGAGTGGATCAACAAACAGTATGTTGACTCAATCCAATGGTTTTTAGGACTACTTGCTTGTAGACTCCAACAGAGGACAGCCAAAGTGTTTGGGGAAAAACATAATATGTTAGAATTATATTTAAGACACATCATCTAGAGTAATATCTTACCTTTCAAAAGGCAAATGTTTCTTGTCTCCAGAGCCAACACACTCGAGAAGTTGCTTCTGTGTCCTGCCACTGCAATCCCACAATCATAGAGATATAAAGATGATTTACAAGACAATTGTTTCTCATAAATAGGTTTTGCTTTATTTGCAGAGGGTTGTATAACTAGTGAGCAATTTTGATATTATATAAACTTTCAGTACTGTTTATTAATGCTTAATATTAAAAACATTTGTGCTGATTTAATATTATATATACTGCATACTAAAATTATTCATAGCGCTTCACATTTTCCACATTTTTTTATGTTACAGCCTTATTCCGAAATGGATTAAATTCATTGACTTCCTCACAATTCAACACACAATACCCCATAATGACAATGCGAAAAAAATAGTTTTTTTAAATTGTTTTATTAAAAATAAAAAACCTTAAAATCACATACTTCAGCATTCACACCCTTCGCTCAATACTTTGTAGATGCACCTTTGGCAGCAATTACAGCCTCAAGTCTTTTTGAATATGATGCCACTAAGCTTGGCACACCTATCTTTGGGAATTTTTGCCCATTCCTCTATGCAGTACCTCTCAAGCTTTATCAGGTTGGATGGGAAGCAACAGTGTACATCCATTTTTAGATCTCTCCAGAGATGTTCAATAGGAATTAGGTCTGGGTTCTGGCTAGACCACTCAATAAAGTTGTTGTGAAGCCACTCCATTTATGTTTTGGCGGTGTGCTTTGGGTCATTGTCCTGCTGAAAGATGAACTGTCGCCCTAGTGTGAGGTCAAGAGCACTCTGATGCAGGTTTTCATTCAGGATGTCTCTGTACATTGCTGCATTCATCTTTCCCTCAATCCTAACTAATCTTTCAATTCCTTCTGCTGAAAAATATCCGCCACAGCATGATGTTGCCATGATTGCTGCACAGATGGATGTCCTTCTGCTCAGACACCTCCCCCCTGACTGAGGCCCTTCTCACCCAATCACTCAGTTTAGATGGCCGGCCAGCTCTAGGAAGAGTTCTGGTGGTTCCAAACATCCTCCACTTTTGAATGATGGAGGCCTCTGTGCTCTTTGGAACTTTCAGAGCAGCAGAAATCTTTCTGTAGCCTTCCCCATCCTTGAGCCTACAGGTCTACAGACAATTCCTTTGTCTTCATGCTTGGTTTGTGCTTTGACATGCACTGTCAACCCTGGGACCTTATGTAGACAGGTGTATGCCATTTCAAACCATGTCCAATCAACTGGATTTACCACAGGTGAGCTCCAACTTAGCTGCTGAAACATCCTAAGAATGATCAGTGGAAACAGAATGTAGCTGAGCTCAATTTAGAGCTTCACTGTCAATGATACTGATGTACATGTGATTTTTCAGCTTTTTATTTTGAATAAATTTGCAACAGTTTCAAAAAATCTTTTTCCACATCGTCAATATGGAGTATTGGGTGTAGAATTTTGAGACCATAAATAAATTTAATCCATTTTAGAATAAGGCTGTAACAAAAATATGTGGAAAAGGTGAAGCGCTATGAATACTTTTCGAATGCACTGTATGTAACTATATGGTCTACTTTTAATAGTGGGTTGTATAACTAGTGAGCAAATTTGATTAATTTATAAACTTAATATTGTTTTATAATAAGAGGAAAAATATTATTTAATTAAAACATAATTTGTTTTTAATAATGTGGTTTGTAAACATATATCTGTTATTCTTGATCAATTTACTTTTTTTTAATTAAACAACATCAAATCATTGGAAGGATACTACTGCTAAACATTTGACAGTTAAAACTTTGACAGTTACTTATTTTCTGCACTAGTAAATCAGCATATGACTAAATCATTTTCAGCATATTTTCAGTTTGTTTCAATTCTAGAAATGCACAATGCATCATATCCTGAACAGATGCATGATTGTCAATACATCAATCAAACCTACTCAGTATGCTGACAGCTCTGACATGAATTTTCCACACATCATTTCATTGTACTGCTGAACGTGGGTAGCATATCATAGAGCCGAGTTAAACCCTTCAAAATGACACTAACTTCTCCATCTTGTCAATGCATAACTATAGTATCTTATCATGTCACCACATTACTGCACATTTACATCAGCTAAACTTTTCTCAATATTGTTATATCACCAGATACGCCCACTTTTACTTTCTACTGTCACTCATATTGTCAGTCATCTTCAATAAAATCGCTATCAGGGTGAAAGCACTTTCAGGAACTGTCTCTCTGTTCAGCTAAGAAGATTAGAATGGCTCTATTTATTATCTCCATTATAGACTCCCGACCAAATTTTACTTTGGTTTTACTAAAAGATGTCAAAACTAATTGTTTCTTCAATGCAACGCAACATAGACACAAACAATTCGGTATTGGTTCAGTAATAATAATAATGGTTATTATGTACTGATGTCACTTATCACATATGGTTTTTATGACGGTAGCTTGTATGGTGAGGGAGGAGACCGCAAGTAATTAAAACGCTCCTACTACTTAAAAAGCAGATAACTGTGCACAATTCACTGCTTGTGAGTTTGCTGGACAGTCTTTCACTGACAGGGAAGAACATCAGAACTTAGCTAGAAAAAAAATGAAATAACACGAGCGTCTGCAGAGCAAGTTTTCTCCACCTCTTCGCCGTCTATAATAGATCAGCTGATCAACATCAGTGTTCGTGTCACTGTTCGCTAAACTGCAAACAGCATTAAAGCCAATTGCAGCCTTTTCTGTTGAGCATGTGATCAATCATGAACTCGATCAACAACACTCAAAAAGCAAGCGGGATAATATTTACATTTGTTTCTTTTCTATAAATGCTCAAGTTGTTCTGTGCATTTACTTAATTTTAAATGAAACATTAAAAAAGAGTGTTTTCTTTGAAAAATTATAGGCCCAGTACTTATATCGGACTGCTTGTATTAAAGGACAAAATTGTATTACAAATAATATGTAAATATAAATATTCTTATAAATTACACATTTTAATAAAAGAATTATTGTGTTGCTAAGTAAAATATCAAATTGTTTATGTAAAGCATCTTCACCGTGATGCACTGAGAAATCAAATTGAACTGAATCGATGGCATGATAATCGTAACTGAACCAAACCGAACCACGAGACCAGTGTATGTTTACACCTCTAGTCCTACTATATGAAAACTGTAAGAAAATATAACATGTAACCATGTAACACCATGTTTTCAATATAATACAATAATATTATAATATTAAGTACTATTCACAATTCTGCCCCTTAGCCCTTACCCCTCGTTTAGTGCTTTATTGTGAAGGGGTAGGCATGTCCTAATTCTCTTTAGCTTGAAGGTGTAGGATTAAGGGGAAGGGCCAGATAGCCCTTGAAACTAAGATTTTTACAGGCCCACAGAAACCAAGGGCTGTGAAAATGTGGTGTTGCTGTTATAGAATACGCCAGCTACTGTACAACGCCAACATGGCTGCACACATGAGTTAGGAGATGCGCAAATTCATATTTTTTTGGCATTATTAAGAATTTTTACAACAAACAAGCACGTTTTAATACATTGATTACAGCGTTCATGTTTTACGATCATGCTTACAATCACCCCACTAAATTTCACTATCTATAATCCATAATAATAACTCCTGTAGTTGTCCCACAACATACTTTCACATCTGACACTCGATGACACTCGAATACCCTGTCAGAAAAGTCTAGTGGCTGGAAATGACCTTTTTACAGGGTCTGGTATAACGTTGATGTTGTTTTCGTTAACATAGACGAATATGGCCACGGTGTAAATACACAGTACAGTTATGAGCTGTTTGATATTGATTGATATTTCCACATTATATCATTATGATAACATGGTGTTGTGGCTTTCAGTGATTTCCTGAAAATAAATGGCAAAAAAATAACGCAACTGGAGTAAAAACAGTCGCCACCGCCAATCTCATATGAAGTGCGAGCTCACGATGACATGATGACATGTGCAGGTGTTATAGTGCTGTCCCATTTCCTTAGGGGTAAATTTGAAGCCCTTCCCCTTCACACTCAGATAAACCCATTCAATAGAATTGGGATTGTGCCTAATACTACAGTAATGCAATAACATCTTCAAAAACAAAACAAAGAAAAAAACAACAGCAGAAGTTAAATTCAACAACACAAACTAATTAAATATCTTATTTGGAAGAGAATATTAACCAAATGTTTCAATGGGTTTACATGTTTACAACTAGTTTACTCCGTTAAATCCAACATAATGCAACTATGCTTAGTTTTGTCGTTACTAAGGTTTGACTTCACATGCCGTAGTAAAAACATGGGTTATATTGTAGTTACTATGGGTTAACTTCAAATGCCATAGTAAAACCATGGTTCATTGTAGTTACTATGATTTAATTTCAAACGCCGTGGTAAAACCATGGTTCATATTGTAGTTACTATGGTTTACTTCACATGCCGTAGTAAAACCATGGTTCATATTGTAGTTACTATGGTTTACTTCACATGCCGTAGTAAAACCATGATTCATACTGAAGTTACTATGGTTTAACTTTAAATGCTGTAGTAAAGCCATGGTTCATATTGTAGTTACTATGGTTTAACTTCAAATGCTGTAGTAAAACCATGTTTCATATTGTAGTTACTATGGTTTACTTCAAATGCCGTAGTAAAACCATGGTTCATATTGTAGTTACTATGGTTTTACTTCACATGCTGCAGTAAAACCATGGTTCATATTGTAGCTACTATGGTTTTACTTCACATGCACGTAAATTATAGCTCATTTCGTTTACATTTTTAACTACAGTTACTGCAATATTACTATTGTTCATTTGCATAAGTGCTCTCTCTCTCAGAGGGTTAAGGAAGGTTATTAGGCAGGATCAATGGACTACTGAGATTATTAGACAACTATTGCTCCAGACTGCATTTCACAAATCTGAACTACCTGTATCTGAAACTGGATCCTTTGCTGGACAGAATTGATTTCTGATGTGACTTTGGTTCCTCTGTAAGTCTGAAGAAGGCATGATACTCCACACACATCTTCCAGAAGGCCTTACACACGTCTCTGCTGGCCATGGAAAACTCCACCGTGTCTCTCCTCGAAGGCTAATATAGTTAGAGTGAATGACAGATTAGGATACTTTTAAATATTCCATGCTAACTGTGAAAAAGCTGTTGATTTGTAAAAACATTGGCCCCAATTAAGAGAATGAATATAAGTTGTGCATCTGCCTAGCTTTTTCTCAGTGTTTTTCTTTCTTTGCACTTCTATTGCATTGAGTTGCTGATGATAAATTGCTTGTGCTGTTCCTCATTTGTAAGTCTGCCAGTTTTGGATAAAAGCGTCTGCTAAATGGCTACAAGTAAATCTAAAAGTCAGCACAAGTGTTGCAGATATAATATATGAAGGAAATGTTATTTTGAGTGTTGCAGACAAACTATTGTATTTTTCCTAGCAGTTTCCAGTATATGATCATTTGTGTCTCACCCCAGTCTCAGTGTGGAGTTTGATCAGGAAATGTTTCCTCTTGAAACTCAGCTTGCGGATCTTGGCCCAGCTGAAGGTATTGATCTTTGTGTTTCCCTGAAAAGATGGTAAATAATTAAACATGCAAAAAAAAAGTTTTTATTTGTTTGCTGCATTTAAGGTTGATTTGTTTTAGAGTGTTAGTGCATCCAAAAGTGTAAATAACTATTAGTTACTCACCCTGAGACAATTTACAGCGACAGTCTTGAGGTTCAAAGTCCAGAAAACAAACCAAAAACATTGTCAAAACATCCCTTGTGATTTCAGTCGTTTAACTATAAACATATAAAGTTTCAAGAACACTTTTGTGTCCAATTTATACAGTTTTTAGTGCACAGAAGAGTTCTTGGAGCTTCGTTTAAATAGTTTAACAGTTGAAGTCACATGTAATGTTTTGACCAACCACTTTAAATGTTATCACTCACTGGAATGGACATTATCAGTGGTTATCAGCTGATACATATGGGCCAGTAGGGGCCTTCTGCACCTACCAGTAGGATCAGAAGGCTGTTTTCATCTATACATACAGTTAATCAGCTAAGCTAACGCCCTATTCACACAGGGCTTCAGCGTCAATGCTTGACTGAAGGCCTGTCTGAAGTTGGGGCTGAAGTGATCGTCATAGAAGCGTCAGTCAATGAAATTCAGTCAGCAATAGGCCACTGTCTAGCTGATGTATTTGCATACAGCGATCTGATTGGCTGACGCTTCGCCGACGGATCCACAATGCAGTTCGGCAACGCCTGACGTCACCCATTCAAAGTGAATGGGAAGCGTTGACGCTGACGCCCGGTGTGAATGGGGCATAATAGAGAAGACTCTAATAGAAAAGATCCAGATTTGTTTATTTTTTACATTACTGTGATGGTCAGGTTTAGGGTTGGGGTAGGGGTAGACGTAAATAAAATACAATTAATGGGAAATTTAATTAATTATATAAATGATTATCATGGATAATCAGCTATACAAATGGAGAAGACTCCAGATCCAGATCTGTTTGTACAATACTGTGAAGGTTTGGTTTAGGGTTGGGGTAGACTGTAATAAAATACAAGTAATGGGAAATTTTATGAATAATATAAATAATTTTCGTTAATTTCCGGTTTCAGCCGTATGTGATCTATAGCTGATTGACCATGTGGATGGATGATAACAGCCTTCCGAATCTACTAGTAGGCGCAGAAGGCCCCTACTGGCCAATATCTATCAGCTAATAATCAACACCCATTCAATCGAGTAATAACATTCGAAACAGCTGGTTTTGACAGTGTTTTTGGTTCCTTTTCTGGACTTGGTCTCTGTACTGTATATGGAGGGTAAGAGAGCTCTCAGATTTCATCTAAAATATCTTAATTTATTTTCTGAAGATGAACTAAGATCTCAGGGATTGATATGACACCAGGGCGAGTAATTAACAATAGAATTTTCATTTTTGTGTGAACTAACCTTTCAAATTAAAAGTGCCCGTTAAATTATTTTTGCACAATACCTGAAAAACAAGCACTCCCATATGGGTCACAGCGAGGTTGATTCTCATGCCTTCTCCATCATGGGCAGGATGAGGGCGAATCCCGTACATGTCCATTTTCCGGGCAACTTCCAGCAAATGCACATCTGATTCGCCAGGAGTGTGTCCTCTGACCCCAAAAAGAAATTATGCAAATGATAATAGCAAAATTTAAGATGCTGAAGCATTCGCATAGGTTTTGATTTTATGTCTAATCCTGGATCCCATTTTAAAATGACCCCTTTTGTAAAGAAAAAGGACATCTCTTTGAAAAACAAGCAGAAAGTAAGTATATGGCATAATGGCAAGTCAATGACCACTGGCTCCTAAAGAAGGAGTAAATAAATAAATAGGCAGAATAACATTAACAGCAACACCTTCTTTAATGTTCTACCAGAGAAAAAAGTTTCCTAAAATCTGGGAAGTCCTGTGTCTGTGTAATTTTATATCAAAACCTTTAATAGAAGTTAACAATATTGCAGATTAAGTATAACATCAGCTAAAATCTTAATGAAACATTAAATTAAATTGATCTGTTAAACATAATTTGGAAAATATACACTTGAAGTCAAAATTATCATGTGAACTTTTTTCTTTTTTAAATATTTCCCAAATGATGTTTAACAGAGCAAGGACATTTTTACAGTATTTCCTATAATGTTTCTTTTCATCTGGAGAAAGTCTTATTTGTTTTATTTTGGCTAGAATAAAAGCAGTTTTTAATCCTCTTAATCTTTAAAAAAATAAACAGAAATTGAAAATATACAGGAGGGCTCAATTCTTGTATTAAAAATAAAAATATTTTAAAATTTAAAAAGTGAAAAATGAAGCTAAAAAATCTAATTTGAAAGGCTTTAATCAATTAAACCACTTTAAATAAGACTTTCTAAAACTTTTTGTTCTCAGTTCTATGTCTTACTGAATCTTTGTCCAACAAGCAACAAGTGATCCTGGTTCCACACTAAAAGTAGCAAACCAGGTACTTCTGGGATGCGTATTGCAACATTTCTATTCATACATAGAATGGATAGTGTTAGAACTGGAACACAACATAAGGGAAGTGAAAATATATTTTAAAAGTTTTAAGTGCCACATCTTTGCATTACTGAGGTGAGGGCAATGGTAAAACATGCAGGTTTGCATGTTTATACATACAAAGTACAATAATATAATAGGAAAATATCAGTTTGCAACATCAAGCAGCAGAACGAGCTGTTTTTAACGTCTAAAAATAAATGCAAGAGAATACTACTAGAAGTCTTGAGCCAAAAAGATTCAAATGGCTGCGCCCGTTCGTACGTGAAGAATATGGTCAATAGGAGGATGATGAATGTCATAATGGTGGTAATATAATTCCAGGATGCTTAAAATTTTAATAGCTATCTGTTACCTGTTTTTTTTGTGAAAACGAATAATTTTGTGGTCCAAGTACTCCTGGTTTGGTACGTATTGTTTATTTTCAAGATGATGAGCATCCAGCTCATCGTCATAATCCCCAATTTCTGCTACAATGTGGGATAGAGAGAGAAAACTGTGAAAGTATTTGATAATTACAGCCAAAATTGCATGGCATGTAAATGTAAATTAGGAGAGAAACTACCTTGCAGTATATGAGAGACCAGCAGGGCGGCGCTGTTATCATTACAGGTGAGGCTGCCATTTGACAGATCCTGTTTGATCTGAAGGGCAAACAGATACCTGTATAAAAGAGGCAGCAGTCAGCCTAACGTATATCACCTATCAGCATCTATTTATTAGTCTGTGTATCAGATAACTTTATGCATGTGTTTACCTGGTCAACCCTTTCTGCAGTTGTCCTGGGTCTGGAGGGAAAAACTTCACTATAAAATGGAAAGCCACATCACTGGTGTCTGTGGGAAGCACACAATATTATTTGACTCAGTTGTGCGTTATCCTATCTATTATATACACTAACCGGCCACTTTATTAGGTAAACCTTACAACAGTAGTACCATTTTGGACCCTCTTTTGCCTTAAGAACTGCCTTGATCATTTGTGGCATAGATTAAACAAGATACTGGAAATATTTCTCAGAGATTTGGTGACCCTGTGTGAATTGTAGCATCAGTTTTCTGTTCTTAGCTGACAGGAGTGGCACCCGGTGAATCTTCTGCTGCTGTAGCCTATCTGCCTCAAGGTTCGACGTGTTGTGCATCTTCTGCATACCTCGGTGGTTAAACGAGTGGTTATTTGACATGCTGTTGCCTTTCTTTCAGCTGGAAGCAGTCTGGCCATTCTCCTCTGACCTCAGTCATCAAGAAGGCATTTGCGCCCACAGAACTGCCGCTCACTGGATATTTGCTTTTTCTGACCATTCTCTGTAAACCCTAGAGATGGTTGTGCGTGAAAATCTCAGTAGATCAGAAGTTTCTGAAATACTCAGACCAGCTCGTCTGGCACCAACAACCATTCCACGTTCAAAGTGACTTAAATCACCTTTCTTCTCCATTCTGATGCTCGGTTTGAACTGCAGCAGATCATCTTGACCATGTCTACATGCCTAAATGCATTGAGTTGCTGCCATTTGATTGGCTGATTAGAAATTTGTGTGAACGAACAGTTGGACCTAATAAAGTGGCCGGTGAGTGTATTTACTAAAGGCAAAGGATCAAGTGAATGGTCATAGTGTTTTAAGGTGGTAAAAAAAATGTAGTAAACAGTAAATAATAGTTACTGTTAAGTTCACAGACCCGAATAAGAATATGTGAACTCAATAGTAAGCAAATAGTTGAGGGAATAGTGGGTTAAAATGTGCCAGGAGTTAAACACTCAAGATAAACTATTTTTATGTATTTTTAAAAATAAAGTTTATTTGCAGAAAATGCTGCTGACATGCAAAAGTGTGTGTCAGCAGCATTTTTAGTATAATGAGTGTTTTGTCAATGTGTTTTGGAGGAAATTTGGATTACTAAATAATTTAAGACGTTTTGGTCTTTTTAAGAAGACCTATTTTTCAGTAGCGGATATCCTAAAATATTCTATTAAATGCATTACTTTGATCTTTGGATACTTTTTCTTTGCCAACAGTAAATGTTTACCAGATCTGCCACATTGTTCCTGTTCCCCATTACTGTAAATGAGCTTAATAAGCATAAAACTCACTTTTGATTTGCTTAGCCACTGGTTTAAGGAGTTCAAGCCAGACCTGTAGAAGAAACAACAAGACTGGATTTCACTCTCTGTGGGTCAAGCAAGCTATCCATTTTGCAAAAGAGACAAAAAATAATTTATAGACCCCTTTCACATTTTCGGATTTCTCAGCAGTGAAAGTCGTCACAGTTGGGTAAGCTTAGAGCGCAGTGAATGGGAGAGTACAACAAATATTTTTTTTTAGAATCCCATTTGCTCAAATATTAAAAGAAAAACTGCACGTTGGTGTTACCAAGACTATATGAAATGAAAAGATTTTTTTTGTCCATTTGATATATATATTGCACAGTCCTACTTCTGAATATCTTGTTTTGTGTTCAACAGAAGAAAGAAATTTATAAAAGCTTACAACCACTTGAGTGTGAGTACATTTTTTTTACGCAATCTGTTTAAATTTCTTTAAAAGGGATCTATTATGGAAAAATCCTATTTTTAAGGGGTTTAAACAGTTGAGTGGCAACAGTATAACCAACTTATGGTAAAAATGGATACAATAAATTTTTATAATCACACTTGATAAAAGTGTCTAGAGAAACACTTTGATTGACGTTCTTCTTTTGTACATGTCATCCAAAGGGGGGAAGCTCCACCCATAAGTGATGATTTCATTAGAATAGGAAATCAGTCTTGTATTTGAATCTGCCACTATGCTGACACATTTGCATTTGTAGCTCCGCCCTCTTTTAAAAAGAACACAATCTCACTTTAATTTAAAGCGACAGTCACCAAAACCACACAATTAGCATCAAAGCCTTAAAGGGACAGTTTTAACGAGTTATAAACATTGTTTGTGGGTTATTATGAGCTGAAACTTTATTCTAGGGACATCAGAGACTTATTTTACATCTTGTAAAAAGTGGCATAATAGGTCCCCTTTAAGGTGAATATTTTATAACACAATGTTTATTTTTGTAGATGAAAACTATTGTCAATTTCTCTTGACATCATTGATAATCAAAGGTCTTGACTCACAAAGCTGCCATTATGGTGTCGAAACTCCAGGCCAAAGTACTCCTTCTCCAGCAGCTTCAGATGACCACACACTTTATTGAAGAAATCAGAACCCATAATCTTTCTCTGTGGGAAGACCGAGATAAAAAAGAAAACAGCAGAAACGCTTTATACATCCTGCATGACATTTTGAAATTGATTCTTTTCTCAGTGCTGCATACATCACTGTTACTTTTGAATGATGTGACTGCAGTGTCAGTGTGAAATTACTCCTCGGTTTGCTTCTTTCTTCCATCTGCATTACTCCATTCGAGTGATAATGAGATGGTGATGTGAGTCGTGCAGAATGTAACTCCTAGAGCAACTTTCTCTGGTAATTGAATCTGCAGCAACGGAACTGCTCAAAGAGAATTATGGGAAAGTCAGATGCTCAATGAGTCAGACTGAAAATACAGGGTTGCTGTCTAATGAGTGTGTTTACGGGCACATATGTGTGTGAGGACGTGTCCCTGGAGCCTGTATTTACTGTGACAGCGGGGCACAGAACCTCCACATTAGCCTGTCAAAGACGAGAAACGAGAGAAGATGATAGAGGGATAAAGTCTGGAGCAAGCGTGAGATAGAGAGGTCGAAACACAGACCAGAGTACAAAAATAAAGATAGATCTGTGAATTTCACGGCAGGGTGAATTTATGTCAGAATGTACACACTTCAAGAATACTTGTGAAGACATAATAGATGCTTTCTTGCGCTGTTTACAGAGTACAACTGGACATTTTAACAGTGAATTATTACTGAACATTTACTACATTACAACTGTGTTTAGGGAATAAGTTCTACATCAAATAGCTACATTTCAGATTTTCTATAAATAAAATAGAACATATATGACAACTATATCAATGTTCGAAAGTTGTTACAGTGATACTATTGAGCAGCAGACTAGCAGTGTAATTTATTGTAATTTTTGCATTGTTATTAATTTTAGTACCCAAGGATATTTTATTTGTATTATTTATTTTTAGTTAGGAATGGCATACTAAATCTCACCACTATAAAAATGTATTTTATGACTCCATGTTTTGTGTTCAATAGGAAAAAAATTTAAAATAGCTTATAACCACTTGAGTGTGAGTAAATAGTGAGTAACTTTTCATTTTTGTGTGAACAATACTTTTTAAGGGGACCTATTATGCAAAAATCATATTTTTAAGAGGTTTAAACTGTTTTGATACCACTTGATACCATTGTGTAGAAGTGTTATTTTAGAATTATTTATATTTAAAAGAAGGATACAAAAAAAAAACTTTTCAGTTGTCATTTTTGGTATATTACTATACGTGTTTTTTTTATTTGTACTTTATGTAATTTTTTTGCAATGTTAGTGCTTAAAATTATGTTATTCCTCTAGCTGCTGCGGTAGGTTTTTTTTATTGTAATATATTTTCATTTGAATATACTCAATTAACAAAATGGACTTAAATTAGCTTTTTTGTTAGCAATGGCATACTAAATCTCACAGAAATACTGCTGTAGTTATAGTATTAGTAAAATAAAAATCTTTTTAAATGTATGAAATACATTATACAGTATAAATGTAAATGCATATATATATATATATATATATATATATATATATATATATATATATATATATATATATATATATATATATTTGGGGCGTCATGGTGGCGCAGTGGGTAGCACGATCACCTCAAAGCAAGAAGATCCCTGGTTAAAGCCTCGGTTGGGTCAGTTGGCATTTCTGTGTGGAGTTTGCATGTTCTCCCTGTATTTGTGTTGGTTTCCTCTGGGTGCTCTGGTTTCCCCCACAAGTCAAAAGACATGTGCTATAGGTGAATTGGGTAAGCTAAATTGTAAATTGTCCGTAGTGTATGTGTGTGAATGAATATGTTTGGATGTTTCCTCGTAATGGGTAGCAGCTGGAAGGACACCCACTGCGTAAAATATATACTAAGTTAGCGGTTTATTCCACTGTGGCGACCCCAGATTAATAAAGGGACTAAGCAGAAAAGAAAATGAATATATATATATATATATATATATATATATATATATATATATATATATATATATATATATATATATATATATATATATATATATGAAAATATATATATAAGTCAGAATTATTAGCCCCCTTTTGATTTTTTTTCTCTTTCAAATATTTCCCAAATGATTTTTAACAGAGCAAGGAAATTTTCACAGTATGTCTGATAATATTTTTTTCTTCTGAAGAAAGTCTTTTTGTTTTTATTTCGGCTAGAATAAAAGCAGTTTTTAATTTTTTAAAACCCATTCTTGGGACAAAATTATTAGCCCTTTAAGCTAATTTTTTTTTCGATAATCTTCAAAACAAACCATCGTTAAACAATAACTTGCCTAATTACCCTAACCTGCCTAGTTCACCATATATATATATATATATATATATATATATATATATATATATATATATATATATATATATATATATATATATATATATTTAGTTTTAGCAATTTTGTGGAGTTTTGCCATATTCATTCAGTTAATGTTTATTGTACATAAAACAGCATAATTGTTTAGTTTTATGGATTTTTTTTATCATTTTAATCATTTGATCATTTAATCATTATCATTTATCATTATAATAACCCTACTAAAGCATCTGATTGATGCTTTGGGTGGTTGCAAGGTAGTTTTTTGGGGTCACAAAATGTAAATGTGTTCAATTGTACTTCATTTTTAAGTCTGATTACTTAGCAAACCATTAGCAAAGCTCTCCACAATACTACACAAACATTCACGTCAACATTTAATACCCTATTTATGCACAGGAACTTGCCAACTCTAACAAGCAGTATTAAAAACTATAATAGCAAGCATAAATAGCAACAACAGTTCATCATTCTACAACCTGACATCTTTCTTTCCAATATCTTGTATTCTTCCTACCTCTTTACTAATTGCCTGTTTTACCCGAGGTTGTAGGGGAAAGCTGGAATGAGGCCAGGACCATCTTCTGTTCAGTGTAAGCTACGGAATTTACCCCATTCAGACACACACATGCCTCACAGGCACACATTCACTCTCTGTCTTTTTTTTTTTGTTTATCTCCCCACCCCCTTGACTTTACATCTCACCTGCTTTTTCTGACTGGCAGGACAAGATTGTGCTGCGTAAAAGCAGTGAAAACCCCCAGGCACATCGACACACATACACACAGCACATCCCTCAAGAAGAAGCAGCAGCACGCGGATAATGGGACATGAAATGATGCTCCTTTACAAGCAAAACACAGCTGGACTAAAAGTTAGAGAACCCCTCGCACACACACGCACGCACAAACAGAGAAAGAGGGGCACAAGGATATACTAACATATAATATAGGCTATTTATTCCATTACAAAGTAAACCAAATAAATAAATAAATAAATAAAGAAGGAATAAAGAAACTGACACTTATTTCTTTCATATAAACATGAAAAAAACATTGCAAAGCATAATTATAGGGTATAGAGCGGGCCTGTCACGTTTTCTTTCTATTTTTTTTTACTTCATGTTTCACAGGGTAGAGTTATTTTTATATCTGCTTTTGGAAAGCCACATAGCTTGAAGTTACAGCTACAAAAATTAGCTTGCTTAAAATTCCCCTCCAAATATTAGGTTAATAATTTAACAACACAAGCTGCTTTTATAACAATTAATTCCTCAACTGAGGGCCATGTTTTAACACTACAAATATACAAACTTAACATTTTTAATATCAATTTATCAAGTGGACAAAGTAACGTAATGTAACGTAAATGTATCAAACCTTTTCCTGGACACCAAGTAGGCAAATACGTATGTGACAACTTAAGTAAACAAACACAACTGCACAAAATACCTTAATTATAGTTAACATCTACATGTTTACACTACCCATATAGCAAAAAAAAAAAAAAAAAAAAAAAAAAACACTGTGAAGACAATTACAGTTATTGTTACAATTACAATCACAAATATTACTAAAATAATTCCAAGTTGAGACGCTTTGAGTTCCAGCTAAACCACTGCCATGAAAACAAGCATTCGCAGCACTGTCGTCACTCTGTCATCGCCTGTGACAACTTGCCCTGCTCTTTATATAGCCAACAGTATGTATTTTAAACCTTATTTCTCACCTCCACCTCGAAAACTCTCTCGCTGTCGTCTAAGAAGATGACGCGTAATCGCAGTTTCTCATTCTTGTTCTTCCGCGCAGCTGCCCTATTGACAGGTGTCTTCAGCAGCTCGAACTTGTCCCCCATTTTCTGCGTTTAGAGTTTCAGCTGCACACTTTTCATTTGTGTAAAGAATAGCAGGTCCATTTGGGTGTCATTATTCTCCGTTTGTTGCTGTATGAGGGAGTTGCGCGCGCGCGTTCTCGTGACGAGTGTTCACGCTCTGTTCTTAAACTGAGCAGCATCAGCAGCGCTACTGTACTGTATCTGATCACAGAGCATCTGCAATGCCTGTTACGTACATTACCGCTGTTTTTTAGTGTTGTAGACAAAATTACCGGCTGTTAAAATATAGTTTTTGTCACTTTATTAATTGCTTTAAATTTGAATATGCAGTATGAATATGCATACTATCTGGTGTGGTTTGAAACTAGATAGATAGATAGATGGATAGATAGATAGATAGATAGATAGATAGATAGATAGATAGATAGATAGATAGATAGATAGATAGATAGATAGATAGATAGATAGATAGATAGATAGATAGATATAGATAGATAGATAGATAGATAGATAGATAGATAGATAGATAGATAGATAGATAGATAGATAGATAGATAGATAGGCAGGCAGGCAGGCAGGCAGGCAGGCAGGCAGGCAGGCAGACAGACAGACAGACAGACAGACAGACAGACAGACAGACAGACAGACAGACAGACAGACAGACAGACAGACAGACAGACAGATAGATAGATAGATAGATAGATAGATAGATAAATGCTAGTATGTACAATATGCTATGAATACATATATCAATGTCCTTGTAAACATTCTTTAATACTCACGATTAAATGAGCCCACTTTTCAGTTTATAAAACTTTATAAATATGACTATATTTGAGTAGGCATACAACAGTAGTTATAGGTTACTTTAGTTAGTTGTTTAAAACTAAGGTTAGTAGGTTAAAGTACATTGGTAGGTTAAAGTACATTGAAATGTATTTTAAAATAAAATACCAAATTCCTCAATTTTAAGTGAATTTTAAATTTTATGCAGCCAAAACAAGTATCAAAATAAAATACTGTATTTTGAAATTCAAAAAAATACTTTCACAAAAGAGCATGGAATTTATTCACAAACCTTCTATTAACAGGCCTATTGGATCAATTCCTTCACCATTTAACCTAGTTAGTGTAGTCAACAATGACTGATAACAACAGCCTGTCTCTGAGAAAGTTTAAGTCAGCTTTTCTGCACCTCATTCACCTCCACTGTACATAAGGAGGTATTCATAAAATTTGTACTTTTTTTTCCTCTTTGATTTATGCATAGATTTGTACAAAACTAATAAAGAAATTCTGTGTCAAAGATTATCTCTTTAATCACTGTAAAAACCATTTGATGCAGATAAGAAGTTGGAATATTTCTCTTGATTGTGAAAAGTGCCACCATCTCATAAAGGTCTTACAGTATGTTTAAAATTTTTTGCAATTGAAATCTTCAGTACTCGATGTAAAATCATAATTTCTAAAACTACTTTAATCTCCAGTTTTAGTAATTTCCATAAATCATGTGTTTTATTTATTTATTTATTGCAACTGTACTCTTTAATACACAAAATGAAGCGTCTCAAAAACAAAAATTAGCCATCTGTTTTTGCTGCCATACCTGAGTTGGAGTTTTTGACCAGTCTGTAGATATTATTAAATAAGGGGTATTAATAAATATTTTTGCCTCATACTGATTAACGAAAGTTTGTTATGAACTATAAAGCTCCTGCAAATCAGATATTGGCATTTGAAATAGCCAATGAAGTTTTGAAGGTATTCCCCCTATAGGACTTAAGTTGTTTGTCTTATTTTCCCCTCTTATTTGGACTTGCTCCCGAATCTACCCCTGCTATTTGTCTGTTACTTTCCCTATATGTGACACATAATTTTCATCCACACTATAAGCATTGATCAACTTTTTTAGTATTAATCAATTTTCTGTTCTGATCAAGCCTTGGCAAATAACTGAGAAAGCACCAATCAAAGGCCTCATTCTTATGATGTAATCTCTCATTTATGATGTAGACTTCTTACAAAGTATTTTACAGTATTTTAAAAATATAAAAATACACTAAAGTATTTTGATACAAGATATTAAACAATTTTAATCAACTCTATCATATGCAAATTATAAAATACTATTTTGTATTTAAAATACAGATTTGAAGTATATGTATAAATACTGTCCATCCCTGACTACAGGTATATCTATACTGCACCTAAGCGAACTTATTTACATACTTATAGCTTACTAGTTTAATATTTGTAGGGCACTTCTCGAAAGTACACTTTGAAGTAATCTACTGTATGCTCACAGCAAACTAGTTTTGTAGTTTTATACTGGATAAATAGGCACTTGTAATTTTTTACTTAAGTAAATTTAACAATTTGTTTGCACTTTACTATTTAACTATTGAGTTTACTGTTAAATATTATATGTATTTAATTCTCTACACTCTCAGAAATCAAGGCATGAGAGCTGTCACTGGGGTTGTACCTTTTCAAAACGTACATATTTGTACTTAAATGGATCATATTGGTAACTCAAAGGTATATTCTAGAGATACACTTTTGTACTTTTTAGGTATTAATAAGTACCCTTGAGGTATTAATAAGGACTTGTTAGTTACAAATGTGTATCTTTTGAAAAGATACCACCCCAGTGACAGTTATTGTGCCTTTATTTCTGAGTGTGATATGCATTTTAATTTTGAAACAGTTTTCTAAAATGTAGTTTGAGAAAAAAAATGTTAGGCTACATAATCAAGTATTTAAACAACAAGCCAAAATACTGTAGCTTATACTTGACCTATGTCTTGATCACCATGAAATTTACTCAAGCATATCAAGTATATATTATCCCATTTAGGCCCACCGGCAACTATAGTTGGCAAAGTTCATTGTTGAAAATTTCCTTTTATAGGTAATTTTATGCATGTTATTTATGTTTAATTTCACAATGACATGCAAGCAAACAACCAAATAAAATATTTCAAGGTTGGAAAAAAAAAAAGGTATTGATATACTTCCTGTCATGTGAGGCTTTCAGCTTCCTACCCTTGATTCCAGGATGCAAAATGGAGGCAAACCCTCCCAAATAAAGGCAATTTTTATGTTACTATTTTTTTTTCTTCACAAATATATATCAACATAATAATTAAGGTCTCTAGGCTCATCCAAACAAAACAAATCTTAAAAGAGATCTGTGGTTTGTATACTTTGTCAAAAGATCAAGTGGCAATTATAGTTGCCGGTGGGCAAATACAAATATATAAGTAAATAATGGCGAATTAAGGAATAATGTGTGAATACGTGTATAAATCAAAGTTATTGGCTTGCTAATGATTTTTACTTTCATAATACCCAATCTAAATACAACTTAAGCTCTTAACTGATATCTTTACTTTAAAATAGATTTTTTTATACACAAATTAATGCACAGCAAAATTGTCAGAGTAAAATTATCCTTTTCCACTTGGAAATAACACTTTTTTCATAGATTTTTTTGACAAACAGTGGTCTGATGGGAAAACTAGTGTGCATTTCATTTTTCATACCTTTCATATTTTTCATACCTTTTTATACCATATTTCATACCAAATTATACGATAGATCATTTTTGGGAGGGTTCATATCAAATAGTTTTCTAATTTTAAACATGAATTGATCGGTTGAAAGCATTTTTTGTTAGAATGCTAGAATGCTCCACCTATTCAAATTTTACACTGAACGGTTCTTACAGCATATTTGCCCATTGACAACCATAGTTGCCGCATATTGAAATACAAATATCAAAAACCTGGAAAAAATAATGCAAAACAAATTCATATAGAACACTTTTAACAAGGCTACATGCGTTAAACCATTAAAAGAAATCTGGGCACAAGTGGATTAAAAGTCATGTAGGCTGCATAATTTATAAACATTTATTAAGAAGTTCAAATTTAGACAAAGCAGCACAATAAAACAAACCTCTTGTATTTAAAAAAAAAAAACATGTAGGGCTTGTGCCTCATAAGACACTTTTATCAATCAATCAATCAATCAATCAATCAATCAATCAATCAATCAATCAATCAATCAATCAATCAATCAATCAATCAATCAATCAATCAATCACGAGGAATATTTTTTGTAAAAATATAACAACTAGCAGTGCATGATTAATTCTGTAATATTAGAAGCATTAAAAATACAGGAAAATAATTTCTGTTTCTGACACGTTACCAAACAATCGAGACTAGACGCATAATGGAAGAACATGGGCTGTCGAACAAAACTGTAACTGCGACTCCTCATAGCAACCATACGAGGGCGACCTCTGCTAATGTATTCATGAGCATAGCCACAGGTAAAGCAAACAGCCTTCTGTAAATGAACAGTTTCATGTCTATAAATACCTTTTACAACTGCGCGTGGACAGTGGAAAACAGATTAAACTAATTAAAAGACGTCAACCACACAAAATAGGACAGGCAGCTGATCCGTTTGTTTCGTCCTCACCTTTTGTGCGGTGTGTTCCTCGGCAGGTGAATGTAATCTGTTGTTTTGATACGGCGGAGCGGAACCTGTAAGAGGAGCTGAAGCTGAGCTCTGCCGACCAGCTGCTGCTGTTCCATCACAAATCATCACCATCATCATCATCATCATCATCGGCCTGTTTGATTTTCCGAGCACCTGCCAGTCTGTGTGTTTCCACCGGCGGAGAGGTAAATCTGTCGACCACCTTAACCTGAAAACTATACTACATCTGGAGAAATGCTAATGTTCTGGTTTTACACATATTACTCTCTCTCTCTCTCTCTCTCTCTCTCTCTCTCTCTCTCTCTCTCTCTCTCTCTCTCTCTCTCACACACACACACACACACACACACACACACACACACACAAAGTAATAAAGCTTAATTAATAATATAAACCTAAAACAAAACAAAAAAATAATAAAACAATAAAGCTTATTTTTGAAAGTGGGATTGTTTATATAGCCTAAAGAGGTAGACCACAGTCATTGTACAACTTTACAATTGACTAAAAAGTGCCTATTGAATCCCATAAACTAGGGCTGTACTATACTGGAAAAGCTGACATTGCGATATTTTATTGTTATGTGATACATATTGTGATATTGTAAATAATTCTACTAGATGAAATGAATAGCTGTATTTGGAAAGAATTTACATAGTTGATTATGATGATTTTGTAGAGTGTTGCATTAAATATAAAAGACCAACCAAAAATATTGATAAAAATAGTATAGTAATAAAAAACAACAGATTTAGGTAAACAAATTGAGTAAAAAAATGTAAAATAACTGTAGTTTTTATTGTGTGTATATATACTTAAATGCATTATATTTACTTGTGTGTGAATGCTTTAAATGCTTACACAATCACACAGCTTAAAAACACTAACACAATCAACTGTGGCTCCTAGTCTGTTATAATCTTAATTTGACATTGCAGATCCTGTAATGTGACTATTGCAGATGCGCACACTGCAATATCGATGCTGAAACAATATATTGTGCAGCCTTTCACAAGCCCACACTTTTACAGTATAACAGCTAAATTAGTACATTTAGTGTACATATACTTCTACTTAAAGACAACAACAATATACTTTTTGACAAGATACAGTACCACCAGTAGCTGCTATCATACATTAATTAATGCAAGTTGTCACAAAAAAAGCAAGAATTGTCTAAAAGCCTTTATTTGTATTCAGTATTTTACTTTATTTCTTTATACAATTATATTGATTAAATATCTGACCAAGTTTAAGGGTCAAAGACAAAGGGTTGCACTGTGATCCTGAAATATCACTCATCTTTATACACTGCCTGATAAAAATCTTGTTGTCGATCCCAGTTGTAAACAACAAATAATAACTTGACATTTTCTATGAATCATCTGTTGAACCACATCATAATCATCACAAATATTGCAGGAGACCTATTGAAACTCACATGGACCCAAGATTCTTATAGAAATCAGTCAAGTTTGGTGAAGGAAAAACCATGGTTTGGGGTTTCATTCAGTATGTGGGCGTGCAAGAGATCTGCAGAGTGGATGGCAACATCAACAGCCTGAGGTATCAAGATATTTGTGCTGCCCATTACATCACAAACTATAGTATAGGGCAAATTCTTCAGCAGGATAGCGCTTCTCCTCATACTTCAGCCTCCACATTAAATTTCCTGAAAGCAAAGAAGGTCAAGGTGCTCCAGGATTGGGCAGCCCAGTCACTAGGCATGAACATTATTGATCATGTTGGGGTAGGATGAAGGAGGAGGCATTGAAGATGAATCCATAGAATCTTGGTGAACTCTTGGAGTCCTGCAAGAACGGTTTCTTTGCCATTCTTTATTAATATTATTTGAGTCATTGCAGAGATGTATGGATGCAGTCCTCCAAGCTCATGGGAGTCATACACAATATTAATTCTTGTTCCTGTTATGTATTTGTGTTTTTTGTGCTCTGTTTTCTCTGTGTTTTTTCCCTCTCTCTCTCTCTCTCTCTCTCTCTCTCTCTCTCGCTCTGTTCTCCCGTATCTGCTCTCATGTATTCTCAGGTTCTGTTCATTGGTCCATTCAGCTGTCAGTCATTCCTCCCCGGTTACGTCATTCTTACGTCACATCCAATGAGCAAAGACCACCCGTGTTAAAAGCGCGCGCCAGACCACTCGCTCGTTCTTGCTTTCTTGCTTGCATTTTTCTCTTTCGCTGTTTCGTCGCTTTTTTGTATTTACCGCGTGCGTTTAGAAATTACCCCGTCTAACTGTGTTTTGTTGTTGCTTGTTTCTGTGTGCACGTTATCCGTCCGTTATTCGTACATTGTTCTTAGTTTATCGTTGTTTACGAGGCTTGGACGAAGCGGACAGGTAAGAAGGTCACGTGACATACATTTCGCAACACTCAGGACTGCTCTGCTGTCTAGTACACTAGGTTAGGGGCGAGCGCCACTCCTTGTACTTTTTGGATAGATAGATAGAGTAGATAGTTAGGACCCGGAAGATCTTCGTGTGTTAATTATACTATTTTTCACATAGTTAGTTAGCTAGATGCTTCTGGGAAGTTAGATTTAGTTTGGGTTTTGTTCTTTTCATTTCTTTAGCGCCGCCCGCGTCCCTTCTGCCAGCTCTCTTGTTTTTCCCGTCTTTATTTGTCTCAGTGTTTGTACATATTGTAAATAGAATATTTTTGCTTTACTTACTTTTTCTTTAATTTTGATTAATTCGTTGTTGTTGTTCACTTTGGGATTGTAAATAAAAGCACACATTTTTTGGCATTACTTTGGTTGTCTTTCTCACTCATTCACTATTTATATAAATATATTTTAATTAAATAAATGTCAAACCCCACACCCTAGACTAACATCAGGGGTTTGTAACATTCCACTGCACCATGACCTTTTATTCTATACTGTACATTATTTCTGTTAAGTGACAAGACTTTTGCCTAAGCAAAGTCAGATCTTACTGTCCTATATAAATAATTGAAAATCAAGGCATGATCATGTTTTATTTTGGTAAAATAAGCGTAATCTAGAGGCCTTTACTTTTCATATAAGCCACTTCTGACACCAAATGATCAACTAGAAGTCAATTTACTATTTGTTGTTCCTAAAACTTGGATAGGCGACAAGACTTTTGTCAGGTAGTGTATACCTGACAATATGTTTTACTTTATAAACTTTTTATACACTTAATTGTTTAATTTTAGTATGTGTCATCTGTAAGGCCGTACTCACACTAGGTACAGTTGCCCCGAACCGGGCCAAAGCACGCTTATCCCCCCTCCCGTCTCCCCCGACAGCTCGCGCTCACACCACAAACAAGCTTCGGCACGCTTACGTCATCGCTGCTGCGCTGTTCAGTGAGAAGCACTCTCTCACTCAGCAGCACAGTGGAGATTTCTCTAGTTATATCGTTTCAGTCGTTTGATATGCCGTCAAATATTTCGCCAAACAGTTCTTAGGGATGCGGGGACACGCAGTCAGATATTTCGACGAACAGATCCGCCACTTTTGGCGCTCATAAACAATCATAAAGCTCTCCTGCTGCAGGAATGAGGAGGTCTGCTGAAGGCGCGCAGCTGACGTGCTGTGAGGAGTTTGCGTCTTTAATAAACTATGGCAGTTTGCGTTCACTGAATAGTAAGAATGATTAATAAATCCATATGAAACAATCCCTTAAAATTCACGTCTCGCTTTTCAGTTTCGGGCTTTGGCGCGTTTTGCACTCACACACAAGTGTACCGTGCCAAAGCCCAAGTGAACCGGGCTCAGGCACACCTCTTCCAACCGGGCCAGGGCCGGCCAAGTGAACCGTGCTTGAGCCCGATTCAGCTTACTCACACTTCTCAAACGATCCGGGAAACGGGCCTGGGCACGGTACGGATGGCATAGTGTGAGTAGGCCCTTTATCATAGCAAAAGGTGTGATAGTCATTATTGTTTTTTTTTTTCTTTTATAAGAGGAAAACACAAATAAATAGGGCACAATCTAATGTACAAAAAAAAGCTGTAATTTGGTTTGATGCTAAAAACCACTTTTTATCTTTGACCCACATACATGATGTGAATATAGGCCACATAAGCACCCTTGAAAGCTGACAAAAACAACCCTTTAAAATGAAATGGCGTCCACCTATAGCTGTCTAACATGTGCATGTGTATCGACGAATGTGAAAGACAAATCGTCTCATCCATTTGTTTCTCCCACCTTAAACTTTTCTTCCCTGTTATCACTCATTTTCCACTTGAAAGGTATAAAAGCACAAATGCCCAGAAAGAGTTACTACAAAATGTCACGGGTGTCATTTGGAAAATGTCATACAGCGCCTGGCATGAGAAGGGTGATATATTTTAGAGCTCTTCTGTTAATTTAGTAAGCAGTCAGTGGTCCTCTGGTTCATCTCACCCTGGGGGTCTGAGAAAAAAATAGATGCTGGAAAAGGTCTAAACCATTCCAACCACTTTGCCCTTGATGATTCACTCACCTACACACTCAAATCCACATATTTAGCCAAACATCTGCCTTAAACTGTCTTCCTATTAGCTAATCCCCTATGGTTGTTTTTTTCCTCGCTGTTTGCACAGATGTCGTTTAAGGATTAAGACCTGCATTTTGCCTTGCTTTCTAGTGGTTAGGTTTGTGTAGTTTATGGTTCTGCTTTTTAAAGTTGCACTGCTTTTTTAGACATGTAATGATGGCGGAGCAGCTCTTTAGTTAATTGTGTAATTGTGTAACTACTGAGTAACATTAATAAATTACGAGTACTTATGGTTATGGTTAGAATGCTGGTTAGGTTCATGGTTTGCGTGTAATTATGCATAGTTCATTGTAATTACTATAGTAAGTACACATAACATTTGTAACAAGTACAGTTCAAAACAAAAGTGTTATTTAAGTTAAATTCATAAAATATTAAATGTTTTAAAAAATGTACAGATTGTTTTTACAGCGCAGTAATGACATTTATAATGTTACAAAAATTCAGATTCTTATTATTTAAACTGAAAAAAAAAAAAAAAGTCTGCTAAAATGTTGCAAACAATTTATATGGGTTGAAATTTAACAAACTAAATTTAATAATGCTCAACTTTAGTAATGTTTGTTTAAATTCTGCCCAAATAAATATTTTACAACCACTCACCTTAGAAAAAAAACCCCCAAGGAATCATCTTTGAATATTTTTTCAGTGGTATGCTCTTTAAAACTTCTTATTCAAAACTGAATTATTGTCATGCAAGAATATTTGTTTTCATAAATATTTGGCTTTAACGTCACAGAAATAAATTATATTTACATTTTTATAAAATATTTTATTTTATCTTTATTTCACTTATTTTACTGTCAAATAATGTAGTAATAGTGAGTATAAGATATTAAGCTGTACTCCTAATTTTGTTGTATATGGAAAAATAAAGTAATTTAAATAAATACAATTATAAAATATCTCTGCAATATTAAATTGTATTCCCAATTTTGGTAATGTAATAGCAGCAATCAGATATGTATTTCTCGGTGGTGTTTTAACATCTATAGCTTTCTACAGGTATTTTCTCATGTTAACAATTAAAGTAATCAACACATGCTGATTCCGAAAACTTACTGCTATGTAAATTTTTGGAGAGCGCCAAATACGTCCAAGGAGCTATGTTTTTTTTTTTTTTTTTTTTTTGCAGTTTTTGTCGCTGTGTACACTTTTTCATAACTCATATTTCTCTCGCGAGTGTCATTCGCATAAATCCACCATAGATGACTGACTAATCGACTGATCCACCTATCTCCTTTTCTAATCCCAACCAATAATGTTTTCAAATGCACCGATTAACCCACCCTCCTCCTTCCCTAAACCCAACGGACAGTTTTATAAAGCTATCCAGATAAAAAAAGCCTTGTGATTTTTACCACATTTTCAGATTTTACCACATTCACACCCTGGTATTTACTTGTTTATTTGACTTCTGATTTTGTTTTACCTGCTTTCTGAACCATTCTTCGCCAGACTCGAACCCCTTCGTCGTGGTCAACTCCTCTCTGCAACTCAAGTCCACTGACATATATGGCGGAAAATCCATGAAAATCCATCCATACGGTGGTAAGCAGTCAGCTGGTAAGCGCGAAAGAAACAGTATCATAGCGCCCCGTAGCGTTTGTTTTAAAAAACTAAATGCAGCCATACACACTTCTGGCTACATAATGCACAATCTTCAGAAATGTATATAGGGCTACACTTTCAGAATGAGCCTATGTCAAAAGTAATATGACATTTATTTTCTGATATAATTACAGAATATTCAAGTACAAATGCAAGATTGGAAGATTATGAAGTATGTGTATTACTAAAAAGTGTTAGGCTAGAGAATTAAATAAAACTAATTTTAAAGTAAGTCATGTTACTTATCTCCAAATGTCCTTCCCCGAAGAAAGAAACTTTATCTGTGCACAAAGAAGTTCTCTTCAGAGCGGTCCGGCTAATGTATGTGCAGCCCTCAGGTATGGCGCTTCATATTATATGAAAAGGATATGAAAGTGTCTTTGAGCTCCTAATAACTTGTTCACTATAGTCTCACGAGACAATCCCAATCATTTTTCTGACCCGCTTGTGCCTCTAGGGTCCATGTCTCAGAAGAAGTTGTGATGTCTTGACCAAGGACAATGTCACAGCCTATTAAAATCGTCCACATTGCTGGATCAAACTCTGTCTTTGCTTCCTAAAAGAAGGGAGAGATAGAGCGAGCAATCCCTTTATCCACAGCGAAATGAAATTTAAACCCCTACTGTTTTACACCATGGAGCGGACGTTTAATGTGGATTCATTCTCTTTTGATTTTAAAAATCTCCTTCTTCTCTTGTGTTTTAAATGAGATTACATGTCACAGCTTAAAGGACTAGACAGAGGAATGTCTGTGGAGAGTGAGAATCTATTTAGTGGTTGCTCTCTATGCTAACTGGGATGTTTAATGGTTTCCTCGAAACTAAGCTGCATGTGCAACTTTGTGAAGTTTTTTTTTTTGTTAGAAAATGATCTGCACTCTTAAAATATAAAGGTTTTTATTGGCATTTATGGTTCCGTTAAAGGGTACCTATCATGCAAGATCAACTTTTGGGAGCTGTTTGGACAGAAATATGTGTAGTTAAATAAGCATAAAATTTCATGACACTAAAATAGGATCCAAATCTTACCGATTTTGAGGCCTATCACAATGTGACGTAGCTGTGTGGTTTTCCCAAACAGCCGATATTGATTAACAGGCACAATTTAACAACACAAGCTCATTGTGAATATGTACCCCCATATAAATTTCTGGAGAGTGCGAATTACGTAGCCAGAGCTATGTATGGCTGCATTTCGTCTTTAAAATGAACGCTACAGGGCGATATGACTCCACGGATAGCTTCTGTTTCTTTTCTCACTACCAGCTGACCGCTTACCTCCGTGTGGATGGCTATTCAGCTGTTACTAGTTTGCCCAGTGGCTCGCCACATATGTCGGCTGAATTGAGATGCAGAGATGAGTTGACCAAGACTATGGGGTTCGAGGACGGCAAAAAACAGTTCCAAAAAGCAGGTAAAACTAAAGCCAAAAAATAGATTAGTAAACAACAGGGCGAGAACATGGTAAGATCTGAAAACATGGTAAAAAACAGGCGGCCGTGAGGGCTTTTCTTTTTCTGGACTGCTGTTGAAAACACGGTCAATTGGGTTCTAAGAATGGCAGTTGGCGGGTCAATTGGTGCTTTTTAAAACACTATCGGTTGGGTTTAGGGAAGGGGCTCGGTTAGGTTATTGGTCGGTCAGTCAGGCAGACAGTCGATAGCGGCCTCTGGTGGATTTATACGAGAAAAGCAGACGCAAATGGCTCTCGTCAGAGAAATTTGAGATCTGTAAATGCGTACACAGCAGCCTCTGGTGGATTTGCAAAAACAAAAACTGCTAAAAAAATTCCCTCCTGGTATAAATTTTGCACTGTCCAGAAATGTATGCAGGGGTACATATCAATAATGAGCCTGGGTTGCTTATTAGCCTATTATTTTGTCTCTGTGCGCCTATAATTATGTCATCTGTTCCAACTCTCTGTGATCTAACTGCACCTTAAGAAGCAGCAAGTTGTATATTTTGTATTGTTTAAAGCATTTTGAACTACCTAATTCATAACCTCTGGAATCTCCACAGCTGCATGCACAACTATAAACTAGGACGCTTCAATTACACAACAGAGTCCCGGTTTAGCTGTAATAAATCTCTATACAACAGCATATTTATCTGTTTGGATGGGCATCCTGTCACATTTGCTGTACGTAGATAAGCAAAAACAGCACAATGTGTTCATGTGTGTGTACGCACGAATGTTGTAACAGCATTTGTGTGAGTGACTTATTCATCTTACTGTGGTATTTGTGACCGTGGGTTTTTGTCCAGCCTGATCTCACGAGGAAACATAACTATTTTACATTTTGTCAGTTTTGTGGCTAAAGCTGGGGTCACACTAACCTTTATGCCCCAAAAGGTTTCATTCACACGCATGCGACTGTGGCAGACTGGAAACGCAAGCTCATGCTACAAGTTTCGCATTTCACTGCATTCGGAAGTTCAAGCTTGGTAAACTCTGACCTGCAAAATGGTATCACATAATTGCGTGAGACAAACAGAAGATCAAAATGTGACCTCTCTGTACAGAAATGTAAAATATGGAGCAATCGCTCACTATATTAACGTTGTTTGTATCCCGCCCCTTTTCGCAGCACAGTATGACAGAATTTTGCAAACACAAACTCTAGTGTGACTGCAGCTTCATTTGTACAATTTCTGTTGTACAAAAATGTACAATCTTTAAAAGGAGACCAAACCCCAACCCTAAACCCAATGGAGAAACACTGATCTAATGGGTATTTTTTTACCTAAAACTTCACAAGCACGTTCTAGAGACACAAAAAACTTATTTTACATCTTGTAAAAAGGTAAAAATTAGAGCTCTTTAAGACACTTTACATTCCACAAAAGGGCCTTTACAGTGTGAAAAAAAGGTCTTTAGATTATTAAAATTCTCAAATTCTAATATTCTAAATTCAGACTATATGAATATATGAAACAAACGGTTCTTTAATGGCACCACTGTTGAAACTCTATTTTGGACTGTTAATTATTTAGAGTGTGTGTCTTTCACTCAAGTTCTTTCCTGTGAGGAACAGACACTCGATTACATGCTGAAAGCTAAAGTTGTGGCAGAACACTCCTGAGATGATTAATGACTTTGCTTATGATTTTATTAATCTATTAATACCACTGATAAGTATCCTGCTGGAGAGAGAGAAGGTCAGAGTCAGAATAAATCTGGACACTCATTAACCCCTCAAGCCAAAGCTATTTCAGAAAGGTCTGCAAAAAGAGCCAAGAGAAATGGTGTCTTGACTAGACACAATGCTTTAAAATGAAGAGTTCTCATGAAAAAGTCTCGTATTCCTAATGAATGCTTGATTCAGTTCGCAAACTAGATTCAGTCACAGAATGGACTGATCTACAGTAGGTTGTAATTTAAGGGATTGTGCAACCAAAAATGTCAAACGTCAAATGTCAAATTATTAGGTCATAAATACAGTAAAATCATGAACATTGTGGAAAAATTATTACAAATTAAATGAACTGTTGTTATTGGCTAATAAATATCTGACTAACTATTAGTCCTATTAACAAATTATGAAACACTGAAATGTTGTAGAAATTTATGTCAACATGGTATGTTTGAAATATGGAGTGATTCATCTGAAATGGGTTGTTTTGATAGAAATATTGTTTAAAATGTAACTGGTATTTTTCATAAACAAAGCTAAAATATATTTTACCTTGTAACTGATTTACTTTTTAGACGAAGTAATTCAAACATTTATTTAATTATGTAATTGCTAATTAATAACTTATTTTCTAACATTTGTAGAAACTTAATCTTTTTTTTTTTTTTTTTTTAGAAAAAAATTAAACTTAACTTTTTTTCATGTTATGAACATCTTTAATCTCATTTTAGATTAGTCTTTGTGACCCCAAAGCTTACTGCAAAAACAAAAATGTATAAATAAAAAACCTGAAAAGGCAGAGTTATTAGCATCAGGTCAAAGACAATGCTATTGCAATTGATTGATTGTGCTACTTTTGGATCAAGCAAAAAGTAACTGCTGGCATAAGGTGGCCATAAATCCAGGTGTATCTTTGATAGACACTCGAGATTAAAACAAGACAAGACAAGGTTTTTTAGATCTGTCCTATGATTGATCTTTAGGGGGAATTTTAGGTTGAATACAGATGAAAGAGACCATAACTGTAGGTGTTTTCTCCATTATCTCATGGATCAAGTTTTTCCTTCATGTTGACTTTTTCATTTCTGCACCTTATCTGGATGGATTTCAGCATTTTTGGCCTTGCCCCATGCACTATGCTGAAAATAGATGCCTATACAGTATGAATCATACATTTATTAGATCTCAAAACCATATCCTGCTCTCTACTCTGATAATTTCTTCACACACTGCATTAGAGTTGGATTTGGTTTGATGTGGGAGAAACTAATATTTATAGTCACAATTAAAACCTCTAGCACTTTTTGGCCCTTTTTAATTAAGCCGATAGCACTGATGGCATTGGTCTGTCGAAGATTGTAAGTAAAAGGGTTTTAGTGTTTAATCAATGCTTAAATTTGTGAGATTTTATATCAGCAGGTTTCCTTCACACATACTAATGCGATCCTTCGACTGAATGACACTTGAAAGCAAATTCAATTAACCTTATGCACAGTTTTACCAACATGGAAAAAAAAATCTGTAAATACTTAACACAGATGGAGATGAGGACGTTTGCAGCATATATTGCTTTAGCGTTTTTTAGCTCAATTACAGGTCTATTAAAAACATTTGATCCAGAATTATTTTCGTTTTATAATTTTCCCATTTATGCTGCAAAACATTTTTCTATTTAAGGTAAATGGAATGCTCAAACGAATAGATGAATCACAATGCTATAGTCAAGGGATATTACAGGATCATACAGGATTTCAGGATTATACAGTAGTGTGTAATATGCATTGGTGGAAAGAGAAAAATCCAACCCACGTTTCTGCGGACCGCGATTTACGTCCCGGGAGGTACGTATTCGAGCGTTTTTTGTTTTCGCGGATCCGCGAGAGGCCGCTGTGCACGCTTTTTCGCGTCTCGGGCGGGCGCCTCTCATGAGTGCGCGGCGTTCGCGCCCGCGCTGTTCTCGCGCCAAAAGCCGCCGGATCAAAAAAAAAAGAAAAAAAAAAAAGCAAAAGCCCTCGTCTTCGATTTCGACCGCGTTTTCGGATCGCGCCGCGTTATCCCCCTTATTTTCCGGATTCCGTTTTTCGTCTTACCTGATTTCCGGAACCTGCTGTTCCCCGAACTTGATCCCGGTCGTCGTCCACCGCGGCCGGCTCCGGCTCCTCCTCCGGGGCTACCGCTCCGCCGATGCAACGCTGTGAGCTAGGCGGACAAACTGATTGCGTCGGGAAAGCCCTCCACTCGGAGGCGAGCCGTCGGCCGGCGAGCGCGAAGAGGAAGGGCGGAGCGGCGCCACACCGCCCCGCAGCGTTCGCTCGAAAAAAAACAAACGCGGCCTTTACGTACCTCCGGCCACGTAAATCACAGTCTCCAGAAACGTCCGCGGGGCTACGTTTCCAGAATGAGCTTGGGTTGGAAAAATCATACTCAAGCTAAAATACCATTACTTTCCCAAAAATGAAGTGCAGAAGTACCCAAACTTTTTCCCTTTAAAGGGTCAAAAAGCTAATTTGATTGAGGGTTGTTGGCCGAATATATAGGGTATCCGCGGGGTCTTAAAAATGTCTTAAATCTTGACTTCCGGTTGGGTGGGCTAATAAAGTAGACGTGTTTGTTTCTTGCTCTTGTACGTTTCTGACTTAAACTTAAATAAAGCCCATTTCAAGAGTTCCCCCTTAGCTGATGATTGATTATGAGGCATGCTGTCCCGGGAGAAAGCCCTGAGCTCATGAGATCCTCGAGCCCCCCATAAATTTGGTAAATCCTTTATTTTGAGCCCTGTAAAGTCATGAAATAAAAACTGATTGCATTGCGACAACCCTAAGCTAAGCAGGGCTGCGCCCGGTCAGTACCTGGATGGGAGACCACATGGGAAAGCTAGGTTGCTGCCGGAAGTGGTGTTAGTGAGGCCAGCAGGGGGAGCCAACCTGCGGTCTTTGTGGGTCCTAATGCCCCAGTATAGTGATGGGGACGCTATACTGCTCAGTGAGCGCCGTCTTTTGGATGAGACGTTAAACCGAGGTCCTGACTCTCTGTGGTCGTTAAAAATCCCAGGATGTCCTTCGAAAAGAGTAGGGGTTTAACCCCGGCATCCTGGCCAAATCTGCCCACTGGCCTTTGTCCATCATGGCCTCCTAACCATCCCCATATTCAATTGGCTGCATCACTGTCTCCTCTCCACCAATCAGCTGGTGTGTGGTGTGCGGTCTGGCGCAAAATGGCTGCCGTCGCGTCATCCAGGTGGATGCTGCACACTGGTGGTGGATGAGGAGATTCCCCCCACTGTGTAAAGCGCTTTGAGTGCCCAGAAAAGCGCTATATATGTAAGGAATTATTATTATTATTATTATTATAACCCATTTGCTCATGCACACTGAGCAAGCTAATACACAATACACTTAAGAAGTTAAGTGAATGAGGAGGCATGTGAACATAACACAACATTTAAATCAAGTCATTTTAGCATGTCAAAGTCAAATTTATGCATATAAAATATATTTTCCCGACAAGAAAAGTGTGGCTAGTGAAAATGGCTTGTAATGTTAGAAATCTACTAGCCACAGTGGCTGGTGATCTAAAAGTCAGATTTATTAGCCCTTCTAAATATTTTCCCCAATTTCTTTTTAACAGAAAGATTTTATCAACACAATTCTTTAGTTTAATAACTAATATTTAATAACTGATTTCTTTTATCTTTTCCATGATGACAGCACATTATAATTGACTAGATATTTTTCAATATACTAATATGCAGCTTAAAGTGACATTTAAAGACTTAATTGGGTTAATTCGACAAGTTAGGGTAATTTGCCACCTTAAAATAGTTTTAAAAACATTAAAATCTTCTTTTATTTAAGTCGATATAAAAAGTAAGACTTTCCCCAGAAGGAAAAAATATTATAGGAAATTCTGTGAAAAATTTCTTGCTCTGGTAAACATCATTGAAAAAATATTTGAAAAAGTAAAAAAATCACAGGAGGGCAAATTATTTTGACTTCAGCTATATATATATATATATATATATATATATATATATATATATATATATATATATATATATATATATATATATATATGTAACTATTTACTTGAGTAATTTATTCGTCCAATTTTTTATTCTTACTCGAGTAACTTTTAAGATTGTTACTTTTACTTGAGTAAAAATGTCCACAAGTACTTGTACTTTTTCTTTAGTATAGATTTTGGATAGTCTACCCACCTCTGGGCAGCATACTTGAGATGCAGAGCGGAGTTGACCGTGACGATGGGGTTCGAGTCAGATGAAGAACAGATTAGACAAAAACAAAACCTATAAAATTAAATTCAACATGTAAACAACAGGGTGAAAATATGGTAAAACCTGAAAATGTGGTAAAAATCAGGCAGGGGATTTTCTGGATTGCTTTTTGAAACATTGCGGTTGGGTTTAGGGAAGTGGGTGTTCAGGTCAATCGGTGCTTTTGGTTGTGTTTAGGGAAGGGGGAGGGTGGGGGTATCGGTCAGTTGGTCAGTCAGTCTTTCAGTCAGTCGACAGCGGTTTCTGGTGGATTTATGCAAGAAAAGCAGGTGCGAATGGCACCCGTGAGATAAATTTGACATCTGAAAAAGCATACAAGTCGGCCTCTGGTGTATTCGCGGAAACAAAAACTGCAAAAAACCTTAGCTCCTGGCATTTATTTGGTGCTCTCCAGAAATGTATATAGGGGTACGTAACCAGAATGAGCCTGGGTTGCAAAATCTACAGAAACTCACCTCTGGTCCGAGCCCCTCCCCTGGAGAATTGTCAAACAATAGTGATCGATGATTGGCTTCTGTAAAGCAGAGGGTCATTCGCCATATTGATCAGTACACTTTTCCCCATTCAAACCCATACAAGTGACTTGTCTTGTGTATTCTACAGCCTTTGATATAACTTGGGCAAATAATTGCACTGGTTGACATCATGTTTATCTTTGATGAGGCAGTACGGGATTGTCTCACTTTACCTTGCTCTAGATATCATTGTTTTTCACTAAAGCACTGATATCTACGACATGATGGAAAAAAAAAACCTGGCCAGGCATTTTTTCCCCTCTGCCTTTATGGAGAGTGAACGGAAAGTCGTAAAAGTCTGTGCCAGCTCTTACCTGGCTTCCAAAGTCTGAGCTGAACTAGAGGCAGAAAGATGAGTCAAAAGCGATACAACAGTGATTTAGAGGCTCGTGGCGGCCAGCGCTCAGGGAGCCCAGAGGAAACTCCTCTTCTCCGCCAGGAAAACTGATGGGACGAGCGGAGTCGGCGGAGGAATGAGAAGTTCTGTCAAACCAGGTCTAACAATAACTGAGAGAATCTCTTCACCACCAGGGAGAAATAAAGGCGAGTGGAGGATTGGAAATATCAAGGTGGAAAGTAAACAAAAGCCAACATGTGGAGCAAAAGACAGAATACGTGTCAGAAATCATGTAAAGCTCAAGAAAAAGTTGTTTTTAGGATTAAGATTATTATTTTTTGACCAATTTGAAACCTCTTTCTGTTTCTGCTTGACTACAGCCGTGAGTCATAATCCTGGTCTTGTTCATTGTCATCATAATGTCACGGTTATCTGAGATGTGCAAAAGCCAAAGTTGAGGAAACGCTGAGCAAACACTTGTAGTAGTAAATCATGTGGATCCCAGATCTGTCAGCTCCATAGCCTATTAGTCACTTGGAGTTTATTTACTACCATCTACTAACTCCATTAGAGGAAGTCATCAGCGGAACAGAAGAAGCAGACATAAAATTGGACAAACATGCACGTTTATTCATTTGGAGTAAATTTAAAGCACTTTTTCTGCACTTCAACAGTATTTTTACTGCAGAATTCAACATTTTATATGCATCTTAAGCACATCAAATGAGATTTTCTTTCGGTAAAATATCCAAAAAACAGTAAATCCGGCAACCGCAATATTAAAACCCTTGGGAACAACTTTGGTCAGAACCAGAGTTAGCAGGACTGTGTTCTCTGGGAATCCTCTCAAGCGGAGGACTTCAACATTACTTTGCAGACATCAAATCCTGGTTTACCTCAAACTTCCTGAAATGAAATGACAGTAAAACTAAACTTCTACTTATAGATACATGATCCACTTTAAACAAATCACATAACTTTTCTATTCTCACAGATGACTCTGTCATTACCCCCTCCCTTCAGGTTAAGAGTCTGGGGGTCATCTTTGACAGCACCCTTTCATTCACTGCACATATTAATAATGTCACCCAGTCTGCCTATTTCCTCCTTTGAAATATAAATTGTTTACATCCTTGCCTCACACCTCAGCTGCCATTCTTGTTCATAGTTTAGTCACATCACGTTTAGACTATTGTAATTCCCTTCTGTTTGGCCTCCCTAAAACTGTCCTAAATGCCCACACACCAGCAAAAACGTGCTGCGTCGCTCCTCGCTGCTTATTGTCGCCGGCTCCCACTGAAAATGAATGATTTCTGGCTACTTTGATGTTCTCGCTAAATTCGATGTTAACGCACAGTTAGTTCAGTTGGCTGCCATCTGTTTGGTGTGTTTGGTCCAGACGCAAGCCAATACGAGACGACAACACAGTTGGGATTTATCTAGTCTTGCGCTAGTTATTTGGCGTCGACTTTAGGTAACAACAAAGACAAGTCCTATGATTACACACTTAGTCACGGACACTATGCCTTTGTTTGTTGTGAATATGCGCCCTCTGGTGGTAAAAATTACAAACTGTGCCTTTAAATGGACAGAAATGAATGATGGTAGATTTTATTACACTAATCTCATTTAAATAGGAATATTTCTAAACATTCTTTAAAATGTTAACAATATATGATTATTTAATACAATAATAATTATTATAATCACACATAGTGTTTTTAAAAATTATTAATAAAAAACTTGTTTCCCAGTGATGGGTTGCGGCTGGAAGGGCATGCACTGCGTGAAAACGTGCTGGATAAGTTAGCGGTTCATTCCGCTGTGGCGACCCCAGATTAATAAAGGGACTAAGCTGAAAAGAAAATGAATGAATATTAATTTATTCATTCATTTTCTTTTGGCTTAGTCTCTGATTTATCAGGGGTCGCCACAGCGGAAGGAACCGACAACTATTCAGGCATATGTTTTACACAGCAGATCCCCTTTCATTCACAACCCAGACCTGGGAAACACCTATTCACTCTCAATTACACGCACTCACACAATATATATAACTAATTCAACTATATATTATAGTTCAAAACAAACAAACAAAAAATTATTTTACTTGAAATAAAAAATAAAACTAATAATTTACTCATACTCAACATATAAAAACATTTCAGCTAATTTCCAAGTTAATATTTTTTATTTATATTTACATTTGTATTAATTTAAAATGATAAAATATCAATTCTAGTTTTTTTATTGTTAAATCTCACACTTAACATGCCACAATAGTAAATTCTTTGTTTGTTGTGAATATTTCCCCTTTAGTAGCAAAATTACACACAGAACTCGACAGAAATGCATGATAGCAGATTTTATTACAGTAATTTCATTTACATATTTGAAATATTTAAAAATATTTTGTAAAATGTTAAAAAATATGACAATTATTTATACAATAACAGATATTATAATCATACATATAATTTTTTTGTTTATAAAATTATGTATTTATAATTCATACATATTCATCCATTCAATTTTCTTCGACTTAGTCTCTGATTTATCAGGGGTTGCCACAGCAGAATGAACCAACAACTATTCCAGCGTATGTTTTACACAACAGATGCCCTTCCATTTGCAACCCAGTACTGGGAAACAGCCATACTCCCAATTAACACATACACTCATACAAAATAACGTATATAAATAGTTAAACTATATAATGTAGCTTTTTTATTATCTTACTATTTTTATTTTTATTATTTTACTATTTTTACTTATAAATTACATACAAAATATTAACTTGGCAATTTGCTAAAATATTTAATATTTATATACATTTGTATTAATTTAAAGCTAAAGTATTAATTATAGTTTTTTATTGTTAAATATTGTTAAATATTATTATACTTTACACTTAACATGCACTGCAATTCAATATGACAAGCGCAAATAATATTAGAAAAGAATTAGCTGTTTATGTGATTATTTTTTGACTCGGTGAAAGGATTTGCTTTGTTAAATAATCATTACTAAATTTAGCCCTAACCATTGTCCGAAATGAGCTGAGGCGTATAATAACAGCAGTAAAAGTGAGCTAGAGGAGACTTCACATTTCATCAGTGTCACTTTCGCCTGCTGTCATCTCAGACTCATTTAACCAAGAGGAAAATTCATGTAAGTGTTTTTAGCATCTGCCAGATAAGCAACACATCTGTTCTCATTTGCACATAGTGACAAAGAGCGGCGCAACACAAAAGGAGAGCGGCTGTAAGACAGAGCTGCTTGTTTCATGCATGTGACGGTCATTTCTCTCTAGATCTGACAGTCTGAGACACGCTTAACATCCGCAAATCATTCTTTCATAAGATGCACATCCGCTTCTACAGCGCTCTCAGTATTGGCAGCCTTGGTAAAAATGAGCAAAAAAGGCTGAAAAAAATTGTCTATATTGTTTAACCATTTGATGTTTTGCTCAAAATATTTAACAAATTATTGATTTTTTAATAAAAAAAATTAAAATTATAAAATATAAAAATAATATTTATTAAAAAAAGGAAAAAAAATATATATATAACTGCTAAACACAGCAAGAAATCAGGAGGATTGTTTTCAAATTAAGCAAATACTGTAAAAAAAATACTGTAAAAATATTATTGTGAAAAATTTAAACTTTTTAATATTTTTTCTGAATTTCCATCATTATTCTAGTTTTCCATTTCATTTGATTCTTCGGAAAATTATTATTTTATTACTACTACTACTACTACTACTATTATTATTATTGATAATAATAATAATATTCATCTTATATTATTGTTATTATTATTATTATTATTATATTAATATTAATATTATCATAATTTTATTATATTATTTTAATTATTATTATTATAATAATTAATACTATTATATTAGTGTTAAACATCGTTTTACTTCTTAAGTGTCCTGTGAAAACTGTTCAAAAGTGAATCTAAAGGCATTTATAATGTAATAAAAGATTTAAAATATTTTTTTTATTAATTAGAGTGATTTCTGATGGACTGTGTGACACTGAAAACTGGAGAAATTTGCATCACAGAAATAAATGACATTTTACTCTACATTCAGTAAACAACCTTTTAAATTGTATAGACTATTTGATAGTTTTTACTGTATTTTTGAACAAATAAATGCAGCATTGGTGAACTGAATAGGCTTCTTTTATGAAAATTTACATGATTAATTGTTTCCTTCGGGGCAGAAATGTATAGTCAGCCCAGTCAGCTGGAAAAGTTATTGAATCAGCCTGAAAGATGACAGTTTGAGAGGCAAAAGAAATCTCAAAATAAATAAAAACATCTACACAGCTGGAGAATTGCAGACGTTTGCTGGGTCTTTGAGTCAAAAATTACTGTTCGAAATCACAAACATTGGCAATAAAAAGATTTTTGTTAATATTTTGACATCAAATATTAAAAGGTTGCCAAAAAAAGACATTTTTTTTACAGGCTTCTTTGCTTATATTTACAAAGGGTGCATTATTAATAAATGCATATAGTTCAAATTATAAAAAAAATGTTGTATTATTATTATTGCATATAAATTTTCCATCCATTTGTATTACAAACTTTTAACATAATTGAACTAATAAACTTTGTGTTATTGGTATTTGATAAACATAAATGAAACAAACATGAACAATATTTACGTAATAAAACTATAAATCCAATGTGTTTTAAATGCTTCTTGTTAATTTATTTATTGTGTGGAGTATGGAGCTGCATCAATTATGCCCCTGAATATTAAGTAAACCATATCTATGTTCTCTACAGCTAGATATGTTTGACATATTGATATCTTTTAACAGATTAAATCTAATAGTATTAGATCGATTCTAAGGAATCTGACAACAGTTTTGTTTTAAAACTGCCAAATTAAATAAAAAACTATATGTTACGAACAGTTAGTGATAAACTTCATTGTGATTCTTTGAGCGTAGATAACAGATAATGAACACATACTGTACTGTACGTATGAGACACATATGAGTGTTGCTCCTCATCGAGGTCATCTTTATTCTAGAGCATCTGGATTTATTTTTCCATTTGAAGAACTCGTCTGATCTTTTCTTATATATCATGTTTATGCTGCTCTTCTGAGTGACAGATCTGTGTCTGTCCGTCTGTACATGCATGTGTTTGAAAGAAAGGGAAAAAAAGTTGATGAGACGCGAGTAGAAATATGGTCCGTACTCTTTCTTTATTCTCTCGTTCTTTGAGCTCTTGAAGTGATCTGATACACAGCCAAAACTCTGACCGACTGACCTTGCCATTTCTCTCAATTTCTCTCTCTCTCACTGTAAAAGCAAATCAGTAAAATTAAAAACCACCAGCTGTGGTTGCCAGTATTTTACCATTTAAAAATACGGTACAAAGTGTAAAAGTACTTTCACATTTTTACGGTAAACTATAGTATTTCATTCATTTATATTGTTAAACCACACAACTACTAAACACTATCATGCAGCACACATAAAAATAATGAAATAAAAATGATTTATCAACATTAGATGTAACATAAAACTCTAATAAACTAATGGGAAAACAAGCTAAAAAAGAACCTAATATCAACAAAAGCAAAGTGAAATGTCATGCAAGAAATTTATGGTTATTCACTGTAAATGGAATAAAAATTATTTATCATCATCAGATGTGACATAAAACTCTAATGTACATAACCTATGGGATAAAAAAGAACCATAGTATTATCAACAAAAGCCATAAAAAGTGTCATGCACTGAAAACCCTAATAAGTTGCTTGAACTAAATTAATTTAGTAAACTCGTTGCCTCAATTGAATTGAGTAATGGAGTCTTCCAAAACTTGCATATTTAAGTTTATTTAACTTGCCGGTTTTGTAGACTATACTTAAATTGTACAAGCTTAGTAATAGTTTAGTGAACTGAACAATTTAAGTATGAAAAAATGGACTATGAAAAAATGTTGAAATCAATTTCAAACCAAAAGTGACGAATAATTATACCTTAAGCCATTTGTTTTCTGATTTAAAAAAGACCTTGCACTTATAAGGTTGCACATATTAGAAGTTTATAGTCAAGACTACATTTGTGAAAATGTGTCCTTTTTTAAAGGATTAATTATGATTTTGAGCTCACTACACTTGAAATCTTAAGTTTATGCATTTTCATGGTACATAAGTTAAATTAACTCATATTTTTTAAGTGATAGGATCAAAACACAAAATTTTAAGCTATGTTCAGTCAACTTTACTTATTTGTCTAAGTAAAGACAACATTGGGGTTTACAGTGTGCAGGAAATTCTGGAAAAAGTCAATTTACGGTTATTCACTGTAAATATTAAGGAAACTTGCTGTTAACCAGGTTACAGATTTTTATGGTAGTATTAAAAAGAATTTTTAAATCACATGCGTTTTTTCTAATCTAATATTCAGAAACAGTATAAAAACATTTTATATTGTAAAAAGTTTATTTATTAGATGAAATTTATTAGATGTACAGCTGAAGTCAGAATTATTAGCCCCCCTTTACATTTATTTTTCTTTTTTAAATATTTCCATGTTTAACAGAGCAAGGAAATTTTCACGGTATGACTGATAATTTTTTTTCTTCTGGATAAAGTCTTTTTTAAGCCATTTAAGGGACAAAATTATTAGTCTATTTAAACTTTTTTTTTTCCGATAGTCTACAGAACAAACCATCATTATACAATAACTTGCCTAGTTATCCAAACCTGCCTAGTTAACCTAATTAACCCAGATATCAGAATTATCAAACCCCCTGAAGTATTTGCCCCCCTGTTTCCCCCCCCCCTAATTTCTGTTTAACGGAGAGAAGATTTTTTCAACAAATTTCTAAACATAATAGTTTTAATAACTCATCTCTATTAACTGATTTATTTTATCTTTGCCATGATGACAGTAAATAATATTTGACTAGATATTTTTCAAACCTTTTTTCACACTTCCTTACAGCTTAAAGTGACATTTAAAGGCTTAACTAGGTTAATTAGATTAACTAGGCAGGTTAGGGTAATTAGACAAGTTATTGTAACGATTGTTTGTTCTGTAGGTAATTAAAAAAATATATAAAGGGGCTAAAAATATTGACCTTAAAATGTTTTTATTTTTAATTAAAAACAGCTTTTATTCTAGCCAAAATAAAACAAATAAGACTTTCTCCAGAGGAAAAATATTATCAGTCATACTGTGAAAATGTTCTTGTTCTGTTAAAAATCATTTGAGAAATATTTAAAAAAGAAAAAAAAATCAAAGGGGGGCTAATAATTCTTACTTCAACTGTATATTACTGTACATGTTTTGTTCATAGGATTTAAATGTCTTAAATATTTTGATATAAATATTGAACATTTTGTAATTATAAATCAATTTTAGAAAATATATTTATCATTACCTAAATATAATAAAATGCACAGATAAGAGAAATTGGCCTATGAAAAAGTTTACAGGTTAACATAAAATTAAATACTAAATGTGCCTATATATTTACATCAGATATTGTGGCTCTAAAACAAAAAAACTAGTCATTAAACGTAAATAGTCAATTGTTAAACATCCAATAAAAAATAAATAAAAACAAAAAATTCCATGCAATCTAAATAAGACATGCTTTCATTCATTTATTTTCCTTCAGCTTATTCCCTTTATTCATCAGGGGTCACCACAGCGGAAAAAGCCACCAACTTATCCAGCATATGTTTTACACAGTGGATGCCCCTCCAGCCACAACCCAGTACTGGAAAACACCCATACTCAGAGGAAACCCACGCAAACATGGGGCGAACATGCAAACTCCACACAGAAATGCCAACTGACCCAACTGGGACTCGAACCAGCGACCTTCTTGCTGTGAGGTGATAGTGCTAACACTGAGCCACCATGTAGAAATAACACAGCACATGATTTCATCGAAATTCACCCTCCAACACTTTTGAGTCACATTAACACACCTCACTTTGGACCAAGTGTTCGGTGTGTTCCTGCATGCAGCTCTCGCACCATTCATTTACTGTCCATTAACCATTTAAATAGAGGCCCGTCAGTCTAACACTAGTTATACACTCTCTCCTTCAAATTGGATTTGAATGGATTAACTCCAGCCTTGTTTCCCTGAAAGCCTCACTCGTACTGTTCATAATTACATTTCACACAAATGCAAATTCAGGTCAAAGTGTCATTAAGGTCATGCACATCTTCATGGCGCTTCATAACAATCCCACATTTATTGACTTTTACCATGCTTGAACTTGAGAAATAGTGATATTCGATACACAAAAGGAGATCATAGTGTTGATAAATTGGATCTAAATCAATATTTTGTCAGCATGCTTACACTGTAAAAAGCAATTCAACTTAAATAAATGTATTAAACACTGCCTTAAAATGATTAAGTAAATGTACAGCATATATAAGTGCACCCCTCACAATTCTATCTTTTAAATTCATATTTTTATAGGAAGCAATACAATATTACATTTGTGCATATATGTTAGATTAGTCGGTACTGAAGCCAAATCTGGAGCTTATCTAACAAATGATCTTAAGATAACGGTCCAAAAACTAGCACAGCCAAATTTATATGTTATAGAAAAATATTAAATACAAATTTAAAAAAGAGGAAAAATCAAGAGAAACAAAGAAATGTAGTTAAAATTGTGTAGGTTGTAATTTATTTTTAAATACTGTGCTTGAGTTTAAGTGAATTATCTTTCAATTTCTAAACATGTTTGGTGACTTAAATATTATCTTAATAAATATATGTTTAATAAATCTGTTTTGTTTAAATGCACCAAAATATATTGCCTATATTCACTGAGATATGAATACATATATTTATTCTCCAAATGGGGTGTACTCAATTATGCTGGGCACTGTATGTGCATAATTATAAAAATTTAAGTTAATTGAACCTAATAGGGTGAGGCAGTGGCGCAGTAGGTAGTGCTGTCGCCTCACAGCAAGAAGGTCGCTGGTTCGAACCTCGGCTCAGTTGGTGTTTCTGTGTGCACAAAAAAATCCGCAATTTTACGGTTTATTTCCGGTAGCTGGGATGCTGAAAAAAAGTTAAATAACTGCTGTAAATTAAAAACTTTACTGTAAAATAACAGAGGTTGAATTAAATAAAATTTACCAAAAATTTAAATTACGGAAATTTCTGTAATTTAATGTCCGTTATTTTACGGGAAATTTCTGTAATTAGACAACTTTTTTTTTTTCGCCACCCCAGCTGACGGTAAATTTACGGATTTTTTTTACAGTGTATGAATGTATTTAACGAGGCAGTGGCGCAGTAGGTAGTGCTGTCGCCTCACAGCAAGAAGGTCACTGGGTCGCTAGTTCGAACCTCGGCTCAGTTGGCGTTTCTGTGTGGAGTTTGCATGTTTTCCCTGCCTTCGCGTGGGTTTCCGGTTTCCCCCACAGTCCAAAGACATGCGGTACAGGTGAATTGGGTTGGCTAAATTGTCCATAGTGTATAAGTGTGTGTGTGAATGTGTGTGTGGATGTTTCCCAGAGATGGGTTGCGGCTGGAAGGGCATCTTCTGTGTAAAAACTTGCTGGATAAGTTGGCGGTTCATTCCACTGTGGCGACCCCGGATTAATAAAGGGACTAAGCCGACAAGAAAATAAATGAATGAATGAATGAATGAACCTTATAGTTCTAAGAACAGAAATACTTTTCATTTTTAAGTAAAATCAACTTGAAAAAATCAAAGCTACTTTATTGAAATAAACCAGTATTGATATACAAATATGTAACTAGTTTGAGTGAATTATGTATTCACCATTACAGATCACCTCATAAGAGACTTTTGCATCAGTGCAAATAAAGAGATGGAATGTCTGATGGGAACGCAAATATGGCTAAAGGGTCATGTGGGATATTTTTATGGCATTTTTCTCCAAGGATTTCAGTGGCGTCCCAGGAGAGGGTGCACAGCAGTCTTTCCACAGACACTTCCAGATGTGTGAGTGTGTTTTCCCAATGATGCTGAACAGATGGCATTCAAACGCTTGAGTACCTGACATAGACTGACCTATAAAAGACGAAGCTGATTCTTCTTTGCCTGAAGATCATGCTTCTTATTTCAAGCTGTATTTTCTTGACATTGAACTATTGTGCGCATGAACACTGTGAGTGAAGACTGTAGCTTTCAAAGAAGATTGTTTTGTTTTTTTGGGAGCAAATGCTCATTGGAAAAAAAAAAATGGTGGAGACATTTTTATCCTGATTATTAGCAAAATGTTAGCGGGAACGTTTTGTTTCGCTTTATAAGTCATCATTTGGAGCCAAAGGAATTAATTTTGCTTTGCCTGCCTTTTTTATTCTCACAAAAACACAGAAGCTGTTGACTTACATTCTATCAATCACCATGGGACACATTTTCAGCCAAAAAGTTTTTTTTTTTTTTTTTATGTCCTAAAAAAAGTCATCTGAATGGTCGCAGTTAACGTAGTGAAAAATAAATTAAGGGCAAACATAATTTTCTCATGAAAGACCTCTTTAAATGAAAATTAGGATTATATACCTTTTAAAAATCTGAATGATAAGCATGGTGGCTAAGAGGTTAGCACTGTCGCCTCACAGTCAGAGGGTCGCTGGTTCGAGGCCCAGCTGGACCAGTTGGCATTTCTGTGTGAAGTTTGCATGTTCTCGCTGTGTGCTGCATGGGTTTCCTCCGGGTGCTCCAATTTCCCCCACAGTTCAAAGATATGCGCTATAGGTGAACTGGATTATTTAAATTGGTCGTATGTGTGTGTGTGTGTGAATGAGTGTGTATGGGTGTTTCCCAGTACTGGGTTGCAGCTAGAAAGACATCCGCTGCGTAAAACATATGCTGGAACAGTTGGCGGTTTATTCGCTGTGGCAATCTCAGATTAATAAAGGGATTAAGCGGAAAAGAAAATGAATGAACCATTGAAATTGGCTGTAGTTTATGAGTGTGTGTGTGTGCGTGTGTGTGTGTGTGTGTGTTTTTGATTGTGTAGTGGTGTTTCCCAGTACTGGGTTGCAGCGCGTACAGCATCCACTGCGTAAGACATATGCTGGAATAGTTGGCGGTTCATTCCACTGTGGTGACCCCAGATTAATAAAGCGACTAAGCCAAAAAAATTAATTAATTAATGAAATTGGCTGCAGTGTATTATTAGTTGTGTGTGAATGAGTGTGTATGGGTGTTTCCCAGTACTGGGTTGCAGCTGGAAAGACATCCACTTAGTAAAACATATGCTAGAAGAGTTGGTGGTTCATTCCATTGTGGCAACCCCAGATTAATAATGGGACTAAGCCGAAAAGACAATAAATGAATGAATGCAATTGGCTGAAATATATGAGTGTGTGTGTTTGAGTAAGTGTGTTTGGGTGTTTCCCAGTACTGGGTTGAAGCTGGAAGGGCATTCGCTGTGTAAAAAATATGCTGGAATAGTTAACGGTTCATTCTGCTGTGGCTGTCCCAGATAAATAAAGTGACTAAGCCGAAAAGAAAATGAATTAATGAATGAAATTGGCTGTAGTGTGCATGTGCATGCGTGTGTGTGTGCGTGTGGTTCCCAGTACTGCAGCTGGAAAGGCATCCGCTACGTGAAACAAATTCTAGAATAATTGGCGGTTTATTCCTCTGTGGCGACCCCTGATAAATCAGAGACTAAGCCGAAGGAAAACGAATGAATGAATAATAAGCATTTTAAAATCACACGCACAGTAAATTACCAAAAGCATAACAGACACTTTTAAAAGGTAAACTTAAAATTAAATTATAGAACTAAAAGCTTTTAAATAGACCCTTTTGAGGGATGTAAACAATAACGGTGGTCCTAACATATTTTCTGTTTTACATTTTTCATTTCCATAGCTTCCGAGAATCCAAAGAAGAGCCACATATTGATGAATAATCTTATGATAGCAGCTTTAATGTTAAGTTATTATTGAATTTCCTCTTGTTACAGTTGTGAAATAGTTTGATAACAAGCAGGAAATGGTGATGGGCCAATGACATCACCACATTGAAATGGTCTATACATATAATAATAATAAAACATGTAAATGGGTAAATAAATTATTTAAAGTTTGCATACTGTAAACATCAGTATTTTTATTATGTACAAAAAAGCCCCCAACATAGCACCTTCGGATTTCTATTTAAAGTGAGTTTAGTGAAAGAAGCTCTTGACATAAAATGTAAATAAGAAGTACCGGTACTGTGGACAATTGTGTGTGCAGAGGGCGGAGTCAGTCAGTGCAAAAAGACTTCAATAAAGTTGGCTATTTACATTTACTTTAAATAAACGCTGTCTATTAATAGTCATGACACTATGAGAAGGAAAAACGTATGATTCTGAAATTGATTAATGGTTAGATAAATTGGGATATCCTGTTTAAAAAAAAAAAGGATAGAACCACTGAGCTGGACACCGCTCAATGGAGGAGGAGGGCTGTAATTTCTCGACCTCCAGTAAATTCTGTTGCCATAAATTGGAGCACATGTGGTTGGCAAACCGGAGCATCATTCTCCCACAGAGAGGCGGAGTCAACCGAGACGAGATGCGCTCCGTTTATATCGATGTTCACACGGGTATAGAGAGGCGCGCGGCTCGCTGCGGACACATCGCTCTCTGGACGCTCTGCACATCACGGGAAAGCCTAGAACGGAGAGTTATGAGAAAGTAGACGATCTAAAAGAGCACATTAGGAATTTTAAGTTCAATGACCACTATGGCCGTTCCCGCGACTCTTCCGGTTCACTCTGGGACTTCTGCGGTGTCCGGTAAACTCTTCAGGACCGAGCCGTTCTTCTCGAGTCCCGCTGAGGCTCCGCGTATCATCAACTCGCTGCCGAGCGGTGGGACCACAAACGAGTGCAAGATCGTGGAGGTTCACGGGGTTAAAGTGGCGTCTTTCAGTGTTGATGGGCAGGAGCTTATTTGTCTCCCTCAAGTATTTGACCTTTTCCTGAAGCACCTGGTGGGCGGACTGCACACCGTGTACACTAAACTCAAACGCTTGGATATAAACCCAGTGGTGTGCACCGTGGAGCAGGTGCGCGTGCTGCGCGGACTCGGTGCCATCCAGCCCGGAGTGAACCGCTGCAAACTCATTTCCAGAAAAGATTTCGAAGCGCTGTACAACGACTGCACCAACGCAAGGTAGGCAACGTTTGACGAACTCTTTTCAGTTTACAGTTAAACAACGCGTAAGTTAATTACACATTAACTATTAATTTCCATTAAAATGATCTCTACTTTTTAAATATGATTTCTTTCCTATAAAAGTTTGTTTTTTCTGTAGCAAAATTGAATACTAAAAAAAAACAGCCATGCAGCATTTACACTTGTATTGTGTAAAGAGTGACATACTGTAGCTGCTGTCCCGTTATGTGGCTTAAGAGTTTATTTGGACGGAAATCGACAAAAAGCAACAAGTGGAGATGACAATTTGTCAATTTTCTCAAATGATGAATTATTTAAAATTAAACTAAGACTAAATAAAATCTGTAGTTTTAAACATACAAGCTTCAGGAAACCTCTAGAATTGTAAATTTCTATTCATTTTTTAATATATATAAATTTTTAAGATTTTCAATTCACCTTTATTTGTGTAGCGCTTTTACAATGCAGATTGTGTCAAAGCAGCTTCACATAAAAAAAAAAAAATCATAGTAAATTGAAACAGTGTAGTTCACTTTGATTTAACAACTTTTTTTTTTATGACTGCAAAAATTAAAAAAAGAAGGCATAGCCAGGTAAAAATAAGTACGTTCAACAAAAGTGCTTCTAGGGTTTTTTGACTTTTTATTTATTTTATTTCATGGTTGTCACATGACAGCCTGACTTCCTGCATTTTGGTAATTGACTTTGGTTCAGCATGCTATAAACAAAAACTAAAAGTCAAACTAACTACACCAACATTTTTGTGCTTCAATAATTTAGAACTTTTAATGTGATTTCTATTTTTTTACAGTCTCCAGACGGTTTGTCCAATTCAGCCATTCAATCATTTTTAGACATTTTTTAATTATTAAAATAAGTAGTTATCAAAAAACAACAATTAATAAAAATCACAAAAGCCTATTCAGTTTAATAATTTATTAAGAAATACTATAAAATAAGTTTGACTTTTTATTCATTAATTGGTCACATTTTATTTTGATGGTCAGTTTGTTGAATAAAAGTTACATTGCATCTACATGCCAACTAATTCTCATTAGATTAGGGGTTAGGGTTAGTGTAAGTTGACATGTACTTGCAAAGTCTCATATAGTCAGTTAAATGTCAGTTAAATGTCTGTTGAAGAAGCAGTATCAGCAGATATTAAGCAGTCTACTAATGCTCAAATGGACCATCAAAATAAAGTGTTACCCATTACTTTACTTTTTTATTTTAATTATTCCTAACAATAATTTATTTATTTATTTACTATATATGTGTTTATGTGTGCATAGGTTTTTTTTAAAGCATGTTTTATTGAATGAACCTGGTTATGTTTTTAAAAAGAACTTTATAAGACAATATCTAAAGAAAATGTCTAATGTATAAATTTAATTGACTTTACGTATATATTTACTAATATTTGTATTATGTTTTTATTATTATTATTATTTCTTACAGAAGAGCATTTTTGTGGAAAATAGTGATGGGTTTGTGTCATGATTTCTGACTCAAGTTCCTGTGTGTCCAATATATGATGATAGCTTTTTTTGGGTCTACATAAAATGGTAAAATGGTGGTGGAGTGACTGTCAGAGCATCCCTGGATATGAAGTGCATGGCATCCCACATTATATAAAGCAAATTCCATTCTAACAACTTCTGTTCTGTCTGCATCACATAATTCATAGCGCCCTAGTTATACTATCAAGACCTTTTTTTTAAACTATAAGCCCTTTGAAAGATATTAAATAACCAACTCAGAAAGTGAATGCATTGAAGCATTTTTATTCACGTAATTTTACATCCAAACCTCTATGAGTTTCTTTTTTTCTGTTGAACACAATACATGTTGAAAACTGCTAATCATTGACATAGAAAAAACAAATACTATTAAAATCAATGCTTAGCAGTTTCCAACTTTCTTCTAAATGACTTCCTTTGTGTTCAATTGTATAAAGAAACTCATAAAGGTTTATGACTAGTCAAATGATGACAATTTTTAGTCTTATGTGAACTCCCTTTAATTATTGACTTTAAAGCCCGATAATACAACCCCTCATACTTTCAGTGCAACCACAATACGGTCAAACATGATCAATAAATTAATATCAGCAATTAATACATTACGGATTGCTTTCTCTGTCTTCTTCATGGACACCCTGGAGTACTTTCTGGGACCCCCAGGGGTTAAACAGACCCTTGAATGAAAACCTTGTCTTTAATTGGATGCAATGGTTCCGTCAGGAGCCATTAGTTGTGTGAAAGCATGTTGTATGTCAGCGTGTGCATTTTTCGTGGTCAGATTGTAATTGCCATTCTTTGAAGCTCAGTGCACGACTGTCCTCTTCAATCCCTTTAGATTGTCACATATGTGACACAAATCAATTTTCCAGATCTGCGCTATATGCATTGGTTATGATAGTAGTAGTATGATGAAGTCATTTTAAAGTATCTTGAGTTAGGTTTAATTTCTAACATCTACAATAATAAGCAGAGAGAGAGAGAGACAATAATAAAAAGGTTGCTTTGTTCTAGTGAATGCATTAAACATTGGAGTAAGAGCTTCTGTTTAACCCCCAAGTGATTAACTACATGACTGTATATATTTTAGTATGTTTTGTACAGTGCTGTGAAAACACTGGGATCGTGTAACCTGAATAGAGTCGGGTTACGGTCGCGCTTTATTCACGGCAGACAATAGCTTAAAATATGGCGCTTTGAACGTGACGTCTTAATCCTTCTCTTTGTTGCGGTCTGTTTGTTCAGAGACCATAACTGAATAGATGAGAGATATATTGTCATATTAGGTCATGTGTTTTGAGAAAAAAAGAGCCTGTCATCAGGTTTCAAAGGGCCTACATTCAGAGGTTTGCAGGAAATAGTTTTTTATAGGGTGTGAAAGTCAAAACTGTTGCCTCTGGTGAGATTAGACACTAATTTGAAAAAAAAAAAAAATTTTTTTTTTGAAATTAAAAACTGACTTTTTAAGGGAATTATGAGTGAGAGAGATAGAGAGAGAGAGAGAACAGCATCTACTAGCAGTCAGATAATTATGTAGAGTAAAAAAAAACTGATATCATGGGAAAATGTGTGTTTTACAAGTAGCAATTCCATATCAATTTAGATGATAGCTTTTTTGAAAAAAAAAAAATGTACAGTACATGAAGGCATGGAAGTCTTTCTGCCTCTAAATAATAATAAAAACACTACATTGTAAAAAAATGCTGGGTTCTGCACAATTCCTCCATATTTTCCCAACACAAACCGATAACCGATTAAGTTAAATGTAAGTAATTTGGACATAAAACAAGTAAGTTGTCCCAAAAAACTCAAGAATTGTGTTGATTCAGCTCATTTTAAATAAGTAGTTTGAACAAGTAGCAAGAATCAATTTTTGAGTGTAATTATGATATCAAGTTTCCATTTTACATTTTTGTCTTTTTTAATAGGTTCTCAGAATTGCTAGATAAATTCACAGAATTGCGTTATAAAATCAGAACTGTGAGATATAAATTAGCAAATCTGATTCTTTTTCTTGTAACAGAAACCAGATTTTAATTTATAACACACAATTTAAATTATAAAGTCAGAATTATGGGCATAAACTCACAATTGTAAGAATATTTAAACACAGGTTCATTATGAAAATGCACCCCTGCATACATTTCTGGAGGGCGTGAATTATGTAACCAAAGTGGTATGATGCCCCCGACAGCTTCTTTTTCTACCAGCTGACCGCTTACCACCGTGTGCACTGATTTTCTGATGTTACCAGTTTTCCCAGTGGCTCACCGCTTGAGACTTGGTTTAGGGAAGGAGGTGGGTGGAGGAATCGGTCGGTCACTCGACAGCTGTCACGGTTGGTGTAGGAAAAAGGATAAGGACTCAAGTGCAGAACTAAATTATTGGTTTTATTAATAATGAAATAAAATAAACAGCAAAAAAAACTACCCCCCACACAAAACAAGACTAGAACACGCAGCCAATAAAAACTCATTAACCGCGTGTTCACATGAGACAAAGTAAGCGGCGCATGTAAAAATTTACCACATGCTAAACACAACACCAACAGTAGACACAAAGACACGAGTACACGATAAATGAAAAACACTCATCGTGCACTCACACATGCAGTGTGCATGTTTCATCCCAGCACCAACCGAAAACAACTAGACTGAGATGCTGGGAATAAGACACCACGCTGCAGACCACCCCCCCCCCCCCAAAAAAAGGGACGTCACCTGGTGTTCCTAAAGGGAACATCCAACAAGGTACAAGACGACAAGAAACACCACACAACAAAAACAAAACAAGCAACATCAACAGACAACACAAGACAAGGAGGTGAACATAAAAGACATCACAAAGAGAGGGAGGGAGGGGAGCCAAGCCCAGCAAGACCAACAAGGGAGGGCAAAGCCTGGGAGGGTCAGGAGATTCAGGGACTCTGGCTGATAGGAAGTGAAGCGCAGCAGGAAAGGGAGTCCAGGTGGGCAACCAGGGAGGACCAATCCAGGGCGGGACCAGAAGGACAGTCCAGGGCAGGACCAATGGGTCAGAGGTCCCGGCAGGGGGCCAGGGTGGAGCAGAATGGACCATCCAGGGTGGGTTCAGTGGGTCAGAAACACCGGCAGGGAACAAGGGTGGAGCCGGAGGTACTGTCCAGGGTGACAGAGGGACACACCAGGGAGGAGCAGGGGGGACAACCCAGGGAGGATCAGACAGGGACAGCAAGGCAGGAGGCCTGTGGGGCTGTAGCCAACACTGGTGGGTGCTCTGGGACTGGAGCTGACACTGGTAGGTGCTCTGGGGCTCTGACAGCGGCCTCTGGTTGATTTACGTGAGAAGAGCAGGCACAAATGGCACTTGCGCAAGAAATTTGAGATCAGCGGCCTCTGGCGGATTTGCGAAAACAAAAGCTGCTAAAAAATGTACTTCCTGGGACGTATTTCGCGATGTCCAGAAATGTATGCAGGGGTACGTATCGATAAAGAGCCTGGGTCGGAATATTTAGAGAACTTGTTTATATCTCACAATTCTGTGCACTTGTGTTTCCAATTCTGCCAATTATTCCTCAGTATTCAAAGCTTTGGTCTTGTCATTATGAGCAGAAATCTTGTAATTCTGACTTAATAATTATCAAATGAAAGGTTGTAACATACAATTCACAAGATATAAACTCACAATTGTGTGAAAAAGGTCAGAATTGTGAGATAAAAAGTTACAATTCCCCTTTATAATAAATGTTTTAATCAGCGGCAGAAATGTACTGCCATACACAATTTCAGACCTAACCATTTGTACAAGAAACCAGTGTGGCTTTACAAATTTATATTCCCTAAAACCTTAAAATAGTTGCAAACTGCATGAGATTCTGTTAGTAGAAACCAACAATGTGGCTTTTAGTCCATGTCTTTTTTTTTTGTTTTTGCCATTTTACCGCTGAAGTAATTCATAATTCATTCTTAATTTAATTATTAATAAGAACCTATGATATAAAATGAATGATTCCAGGAAGAACAATGTAATTTTTTTGATTGTATTAAGAATTTAGTATTGGTCACATTTCACCTTTGTGTCGTCTCTGGATTAAGTTTCCTAGCAGATGGTTTACACTGCAGCGCATGAGTGAACTGCTTATTCACCTGTGACATATATTGTGGAGGACACACACATACACTCATGATTTTATTCCTCTGTATAAACAGCGAGGTCTCACCATATGTGATCCTCAGAATGCATGGGCTCAAAGGGTGGCTGTTTTATTGCCATGCAGTACACATTGCCGTTTGCTGATAAGAGTAAAAATAATAAAAGATTCTCAGACATTTCTGAATCATGATTGAGTCAGTATGAAACCATGCATGATGTAATGGTGAGTCTGAGGAGGAGGACTGTTTTGTCTTCTATAATATGAATATTAGAATGGCCTCTAGGATCAGGTTAATGCCAGCAATTGACTCATCCATTTATACGTTTATATTACCAATTAAATAATAAAAGAAAAGATCTTAAAGGGATAGTTCACCCAAAAATAAAAATAACTTCATTGTTCATTTTTATTCTCTATAGCAGTGGTTCTCAAACTGTGGTACATGTACCACAATGAATCAAGTATGTCATAGGTACATGCTACATAAATTTAAATAAATGATCAAAAATTATTTGTATATGAATATTATGACATAAAGCCTATATTTATGAGGTCCAGATGCTGTTTTTTTTTTTTTTTAAGAACAGTAACCTACCATTTTTAACATTTAAAAGAACATTTTAATTTTAATGTTCTTAATATTAGGAACTACTATGCCTTGTTTTTGAACTGTACAGAGCTTTACCTGCTTTACTGGACCTAATACACTACTGTATTTCAATACTTCTCATTATGGTGGTACTTGCAAAGACAACTTTTTTCTGAGGTGGTACTTGATGAAAAACGTTTGAGAACCAGTGCTCTATAGTGTGGTTTTAAACTTTTATGAGTTTCTTTCTTCTGTTGAGCACAAAAGCAGATGTTTTGATTATTCATTTGTTGGGATCGATTAACTTCCATAATAAGAAACAATATTGTGAAAGTCAACGGGTGCCAGCAACCAGATGTTTTTTTTTTTTTTTATCTCTTTTTTTTTGTGTTTAACAGACAGAAAAATCTCAAAGGTTTTTTTAAACAGGTGAAGGGTGAGTAAATTATGACCGAATTTTCATGTTTGGGTGAAATGTCCATTTAAGTTTTTAAATGCTCATTTAAAAATAAGTCAAGAAGTAAAAAATATATATATAAATGAATGGTATTCTTTTTCTTTTTTGCATTTGCAAGTTTTGATCTTTCATTTCCCCTGAAATTGTATATCTTGCCAAGCTTTTTTTCTTACATGGAGAGTCAGATTTGTAAGAAAAAGTTTAGAAAAGGTTACAGTTCAATTTATAGGCTCAGGAATTTTGATATTAAATGGTACCTATTGGTAGAAAATAAGTCTGTGATGTCCTTAGAGTTTGTATGTGAAGCTTCAGTTCAAAATAACATACAAATTATGTTCTATAACTCTTTGATCCAAATTGTGCCATTTCGGTGTATGTTGCTTTAAAATCAAATAAGGGCAAATCTACAAATGCCTATGTGTCAGCATAGTGGCAGATTTTAAAAAAGACTAACGTCCTATGCTAATGAGGGAGAGATCGTCACCAATAAGCGGGGCTTTCCTTGTGTGATGACATGTACATATGGAGAACGTCAATCAAAGTGTTTCTGCAGTTCCTGTTTTTATGATGTGTGATTATAAAAAATTAAATTAATACATTTGTATAATTAGAAGCTGGTTATATTCACAGACTGTTGACATAAGTTTGTTAAAACTGTTACAAAGTGATTTTGGCACAACGGGTCCACTTTAACTTACAATGGCAATTAAAGTATAGATATAATAAAAATGAAGTCAAAAATTCACCTTTTTCTCACAATTCTGACTTTTTTCCCCTCAAAAAATGGGTTTATATATATGTACAATAAATCAGAATTTTTTCAAATAATTCAAAAACATTTTTACAACTGCAATTATAGTATAGATATAACAAAAAATGTCAAAAATTCACCTTTTTCTCATAATTCTGACTTTTTTCTCAAAATATGGGTTTATATATAAAAATTCAGAATTCTCAAATAATTCTGTTTTTTTAAATAATGCATTTCTTTTACGATGGCAATTATATTATAGATTTAATAAAAATATAATCAAAAATCTATCTTTTTCTTACAATTCTGACTTTTTTTTCTCTTTAAATATGAGTTTATATATAAATAATAATTCAGATTAAAAAAAAAAAGTGTAATGGCAATTATAGTATAGATATAATAAAAATATGTCAAAAATTCAGGGTCGCAACTTATCCAGCAAGTTTTTATGCAGGGGATGCCATTCCATCCACAACCCATCTCTGTGAAACATCCACACACACACTCATTCACACTCACACACTACGGACAATATGGCCTACCCAATTCACCTGTACCCCATGTTTTTGGACTGTGGGGGAAACCGGAGCACATGGAGGAAACCCACGTGAACGCATGGAGAACATGCAAACTCCATGCAGAAACACCACCTGGTCAAGCCGAGGCTCGAACCAGCGACCTTATTGCTATGAGGCGACAGCACTACCTATTGCGCCACAGCGTCGCCTATTTAATTCAGATTTTTGTCAAATAAATCAAAATGTTTTTACAAAGCCAATTATAGTATAAATATTAAAAAATTATAGTAAAAAAATCACTTTTTTTCTCACAGTTCTGACTTTTATATATAGTAATTTAGATTTTTCAAAGAATTGAAAGTTTTTATCTTGCGATTCTTACTTTTTCAAAATTACATGATATAAACTCACTAATACAATAAAAATAACACAAAAATATATACACATTTAAAATTGTGACTCTTTTGTGAGCTTTTTAATTACTTTCTCCTTCAGTGATGAACTTAAGCTTCAAATCATTCCTCTGACTCTTCGCTGCACTTTTACTTAACTCACAGACAGTGTGAATGCAGTAACCTGTTAATGTCGGGTGCCACTGCAAATGAGTGGTGTGTGAAAGCGGCTAAACATGGCAGTGTGTGCTGCTTCCAGCCGCGAGTGTGAAGGACTATGAGAGCGGCAGTCATTCATCTGATGCCTTATTGAGTTGTGTCTCAGCTGAGGTCATTCAGTACACTCAGTACTAATGAGCTGCACTAGGGGTGCAGTTGCACTCAGCGAGGTTAATGTGTAGCATGAAGTGGACATTTTGATAACACTTAATTACATTTGTCCACATCAGAGGCGGATGTTGGATGGTACGACTTCTGCGTCACAGCTTTGTGCCACTGTCAAGAATCGGGCTGTAAATATTAGATACTTCCTCTTCGGAAAGATATTGTGCAGAACAGGTGAACATCAGGAACAAATGGATAATAAAGAGCTTTTTATGGTCTGAATTCATTTGCAGGTTTATATACAGTTGATTTTTTTTCGTTTAATATATTTCCCAAATGATGTTTAACAGAGCAAGGAAATTTTCACAGTATGTCTGATAACAGTTTTTTTCTTCTGGAGAAATTCTTATTTGTTTTATTTAGGCTACAATAAAAGCAGTTTTTGTATTTTTAAAAAAAACATTTTAAGGTCAATATTATTAGTTCCTTTAAGCTATATATTTTTTCGATAGTCTACAGTACAAACCATCGTTATACAATAACTTGCCTAAATACCCTAATCTGCCTAGTTAACCTAACCGAGTTAAGCATTTAAAATGTCACTTTAAGCTAAATAGAAGTGTCTTAAAAAATAAATAGTTAAATATTATTTACTGTCATCATGGCAAAGATAAAATAAATCAGTTATTAGAGATGATTTATTAAAACTGTTATGTTTAGAAATGTGTTGAAAAAATCTTCTCTCTGTTAAATAGAAATTGAGGAAAAAAATAAACAGGGGGCAAATAATTCAGGAGGTTAAATAATTCTGACTTCAACTGTTGAAGGCAAAGATGTTCGTCCATGAGATTTCAATTCTTTTTCAAATATTTCCCAAGTGATGTTTAACAGAGTAAGGAAATGGTCACAGTTTTTTTCTGCTATATGTTATTTCTTCATGAGAAAGTCTTTTCTTTTAATAAAAGTAGTTTTACATTTTTAAAACAAATTTTTAAGGTCAATATTATTAGGAATGAGGAATTAAGATTTTTTTAGAATACTAGCATCTTACTAATTAATTTTTTTAATTTGCTAAAAAAAGTAGGCTGCACAATATATTGTTTCAGCATTGATATCGCAATATGTACATTCGCAGTCAGCATCTTTTACAGTTATTTTTTCATTCATGTTTTAATTATCATCTTTTACAAAAGCATTGCTTTAATAGGAGATTAACTTCCTATTTATGTATAGTGAAATGGTGATCTGGGACCTTGTAGTGGCCGGGACAGACTACTGTGTATAGTTCTAGATGCATAGCAATAATTATTTTTAAAATGTCAATAGTTTTTTTTTATGTTTTAAAGTTTTGTTAAATAAAAAGTGTACATATGCAGCTATATTTTGCTTATTTAAAAATAATTTTATTTATTTTAAATTTATGGCTAAGCAATTATTTATTTATTCGTTTTATTTTTGGTGTGGCCAGAGTAAAAAGTTTGTAAATCCTTAGTGTTGAGCTCTGAAAAGTCTTGTGAAACAAGAACTAATTGCAATACGACACTATGAAACCAGAACCCATTAGCCCATGCTCATTGACCAAGGTTATGCACAACACAAAAAGTGAAATGACTCAAGAGGACATAACGTAAAATCTAAATTAGGCCATTTAGCACGCATGCCAAAGTCAAATGAATGCATATAAATATATATTTTCCTAACAACAAAATTGTGGCTTGTGAAAATGGCAAGTGGCCAGTAATGTTGAAAAACTACTAGCCACATTGGCTGGTGATCAAAAAAAGATAATGTTAAGCACTGCTTGTGAGAGACATTTGAGATCTGAAAAAGCGTACACAACAACCTCTGGTGGATTCACAAAAATAAAAACTGCAAAAAAACATAGCTCCTGGGATGTATTTTGCTCTCTCCAAAAATGTATATAGGGGTACGTAATCAGTATAAGCCTGGGTTGAATAAATGAAGCGTGTCCCATGCTGCTAATTTTCATCTTTGCAGGGGAACGAATGGCGCAATAATCGCAGTATGACACAATGATCATCTCAATTCATGTTTTTTCATAATCATTAGAAGCCTAGATCAAAATGAAAACTAAATTTGATTAATTGCTCATTCCTGTTGTACAGTCATAGAGGGGAAACCAAACAATAATAAGTGGATAGCCTTTCTACTATTTGTAGAAAGACCTGAGTTTTGTTTAGTGACTGGATAACAAAAAGTAGTTCGATTAGCTGATTGTAAGGCGCTAAGTGACAGGTTAGCACCTTAAGCGGCCAAGATGCTGAATGAAACAGGAGGAATCTGGCATCTCTTTTTCATGACCTGACGCTTGTGCGGTTCACAGACGCATAAATGAATGATCTCGTCTAGACGCAACAAGAGTCAGCTTGTTTTCAGACCAACCGATCCTCCATCTCGCTTGTTTTAGCGTTAGCATCATGACCTGTTCATGACTTCTGTCGAGTGTGTCATGCCTCACTGTTTGCTTTGCGGTTGTGTAGACGGGTAACATGCGGATGGATAGATGTGCCGTGATAATGTTTCTTCTCACAAAATAAACCAGACTTCTGTTCGGCCGTCTTATCTGAGCGAGGGAGATAAGCTGCTGTAAAATAGTCAGTTTCCCCTTAAGACAGTCAAACACACACACACGCTCCCTCCCCACGCTTTTTCCTGTTGAGGTGTGGATGTTATGGATGGATGTTAGACACATGATAAGCCCTCTCTTCCTACTCACCTCTCCATTAGAGGCTTGAAGAAAACAAAAATGACAAAGTGGTGCTTGACAGTGTGTTTCAGAGACTGTTTTTCTTTATCCTGCCTTCCTATTAAAGGAGCAGTTTACCCCCAATAATAAAAATGTTTGTGATCTCCTTCTTTACCTTATCAATTTATCTAATCAAGATTTAGGAATCTGTTTAGTTGCTTTTTTGATGCTTTCAGACTTCAAGATGATGCAAAGCATTATAAAATTATCATAACGGTATAAATTATAGATATTTTAGGACTGCATCTTTTCAGCATAGGCATAGCTGCAGTGAGTGCACATCCTCAATACTCATTTATTTTTCATTTATAGATTGATGTTTATGCAGTGTCATTTTACATTTGCTTTTTCAGTGTTTTTACCTGCATACTGTTAAAAATGCATCACAGATTAACTCAATTGTAAACAAAATTGTATTTAATATTTAATTTAAAATATTTATTTTGTGACTTTTTTATTTTATATTTGAACATTTCAACATGTAACCAATATGCTTTTAAGTGGATAAAATCTAGAATTACAATTAGATGTATATATACTGTTGAAGTCAGCTTTATTAAACCCCCTGAATTATTTGCCTTGCTGTTTATTTTTTCCTTAACTTCTGTTTAATGAAGAGAAGATTTTTTTCAACACATTTCTAATAACTGATTTCTTTTATCTTTGCCATGATGACAGTAAAAAATATTTGACTAGATATTTTTCAAGACACTTCTGCACAGCTTAAAGTGACATTAAAAACTTAACTAGGTTAATTAGGTTACCTAGGAAGGTTAGGGTAATTAGGCAAGTTATTGTACGGTTCGTTCTGTAGACTATCGGAAAAAACATAGCTTAAATGGCCTAATAATTTTGACGTTAAAATGGGTTTTAAAAAATGTAAAACTGCTTTTATTTTAGACATAAAAAAAGAAATAAGACTTTCACCAAAAGAAAAAATATTATCAGACATACTGTGAAAATGTCCTTGCTCTGTTAAACATCATTTGGGAAATACTAAAAAAAGAAAAAAGGTTCAAAGGGGGTATACTACCTGACAAAAGTCTTGTCGTCTATCCAAGTTTCACAAACAACAACCAGTAACTTGACTTATAGTTGATCATTTGGGATCAGAATTGGCTTATATGAAAGGCAAAAGCCTCTAAATTACGCTAATTTTACCAAAATAAAATATGATCATGCCTTGATTTTTAATTGTTTAATTGGGACAGTAAGGTCTGACTTTGCGTAACCAAAAGTCTTGTCACTTAATGTACAGTATAGAATATAAAGTCATGGTGCAGTGGAGAAAGAGTTTAATATTGTGTATGACTCCCATGAGCTTGGAGGACTGCATCTATACATCTCTGCAATGACTCAAATAACTTATTAATAAAGTCATCTGGAATGGCAAAGAAAGCATTCTTGCAGGACTCCCAGAGTTCACCAATTATTTGAATTCCCCTTCAATGCCTCCTGTTTTAATTGTCTTAAAATAATTGTAACGCACTTTATAAGGCTTCTTGCTTAATTCTCTTCTGCTCTCCTATACGTTTATGTTTTCCCATTTTCCCCCATCCTCACCCAGCAGCACCTTTGCGAATGCTGCTCGCGTCTCTCTGTCCGATCACAAGGTGTCATCCCTGACTGTGCTGACTTGGCACTTTTCCGACACACACACACACACACACACACACACACACACACACACACACACACACACACACACACACACACACACACACACACACACACACACACACAGAGGATTGTTTATTGGCTTGCAAATATGTCCTCTATCTAAAAAGGACAGAGAGCGAGAAAAGTGGAGAGAATTGAATAAGTAAATGATTTAATATGCAGGAGGCAAAGAGGATAAGAAAGACAGGAGGAGAGGAAGAGAAAGAAAGAGAAGTATTCATGAGGTAGAGGCGGAAACTGGCAAGCGGTCAGTGAAGAACTGTGGTCATTAGAGGCGATTACTAACATACTATATGCATCACTTTGCTCATACTTAACAAAACACTGTGAAATGAGTTGAGCTTTCATGTGCAACTCATTTCCATGCTAAAGATATACATTTTAGCTCAAACTGGGAGGCTGCTTTTGTTTTAACCTGGCATTTTTAAATTAAAATGACTGATGTTACTACCTTTCAGACAAGATCTCCATCCACACTACTAGAATATGCAAGTCAGAAGCTAAAACTATATATTTTTATTTAACAATTCTGTCTGGTTCTCGAATCAGATTGGCTGATAGGTGTGCGATATTCTGCCAGTAACAGAACTCATACAACCTCCTCACCCTGCTGTATTACTCCGCCCACATAAAATTCAACAGTGCTGCTGTTGGACACCATAATGTACTTTTGGGGCTTTTTTAGGCAAGACAGTAGTTGTTTAGATTAAACTATGCAGTTTATTAATAAGGATGGTGCATATTTTAAATATTTATAATTTCGGAGAAATTTATAATTTGCTGTCCAGGGAGAGGGCTCTGAGGCCGGAAAGACGTCTGAGCTCGAGGCATTCTCTCCATCAAGGGGAGACAGTGGGGAATATGAGCCCAGCATCTAGCCTGATGCCAGAAAGCTCCACTTCCTCGTGCTTAGTATGGTTCAACTTAAAGATGTGGTATTGGGGTGCAGGAGTAGGGCTGCACCGGAACCTTTTTGACCAGTATGCACCTGACCGAATTAGCATATGAATTTCGGTGCCTAATTCCGGTGCTCCTGGTGCTGCGACAAGAACGTAAGAAGCATCAAGGGCTGTATCAAAGGCACACATAAGTATGCATTGAACAAGTTGAACTGGCGCTCTAGGCAAACAAGTCCAGGTTGTACAGCTCCTTGGTGTTTGTATACTTTTTATGCGCTAATAATCTGATGAATTACATAATTAACAACAACACTGCTGACTGTAAACAAGAGTGCCCTGACACATTTCCTCTATTTGCTGCATGTTTCTGTATTTGCATGCATTGTGAGAATTTGCGTGCGTGTGTTATCGGTTTGATAACAGTAAAACAGTAAAATATTTTATTCATTTCAGACATCATTCGATATTGAAACTAATTTGCCTTTTTAGTGTATAAAATAAATACAAAATATGATGGCATTGTCACAATTTTCTACTTTCTACCATCTCAGTTTCTAAAAGGGTACGAACCCACCCTGTTTCAGCGGGGTGTTTTCACACCTCTAGTTTGGAAAAAAAGTCAGGAAAGGTGTCAAGGAGGTGTCCAACTCTGTTTAGGTGGCAGTGTCGGGGAAGGGAAAGAGGGAACATTTGCATAAAAACGTGAGTTTCCGTTTGGGCACTTGCTGATTTTCACAGAGGCAAAACAAACACAGAGACGCAGGAAAGAAAGATAGTGACTGCGTTTACGTGGACATCAGTAATCAATTTATTTGCCAAATTAATAATTTGTCGACTTTAACTGCAGTTTGGCACTTTCACGCAAGAACATTTACTGCATGCCCCCTTTGACAAATAAGATATTGCATAAAAGGAACTGCTGGAGGAGTGTAGTGTTAATGAAATTTTTGATACCGCACGCGAATGGGAGAAAAAAAATTCTGTATGTCTCAGTGCACAGGGTTAGTAGCGTCAGAAAGTCGTATGTGTATAAACTATCCTGTCACAAAATGCAGCAAAAATCCTACATGACGGTAATAGTTTGATTGCGGTGTTTACATGTTTAAACTCTGAGAGCCGCATTTACAGTGGATAATATTGTAATATTGTAATATAATAATATTGTAGTAATATTAACATACTGTAAACTTAGTAACTTAGAAATCATTTTGACTAAGGTGTTTCTTTCAACACTGAAAGAGTACTGGTGACGATACAAACTAACTTTCCCACTGAATAAATAAACAAAGACCACTGCGCGCTTACTTACCAAATCTCTAGAATCAGGACAATCAACACCAACTGAAGTTGCGTCTTTTTTAAGAGGAGATGAGCAGCAAATCTGGATTTCACCATTTCCAGATGCGAAAAGCTCTCAGGTAAAAAATGTTTCGTACAAACCTTAGTGACCCTTTAAAGTGCGGGTCACAAGAAAAGAAACAAAACTCAGTATAGTAGTCATATGATTGGGATTGACGAATCAGAGGGGAATATGCAATGACACAGCAAAGGAATCTGGACATAGTGCTTTTCTACAATTAAATACAAGCCCACTACCTTTTTTTATTTATTTTTTTTACTAAAACTGGATTTAGTGTTTCCAAAAGTCTCAATTTATAAGGGTCGACAATTCATTAGTATTGCAGAGGCCAAGTATAATTAGTAAAAGTTGTGTGTTTTAAAATGAAAATGCACTAGTCTAAATGCAGCCTCACAGCTGCCCACAATCATGCTGTTGATTTAATTTTTCACGTTAGGGTTATGGGTTAAGTTCTCTAAATAACAATTTTCTTTGTTTTAAGAACACTTAGGAATATTTACAACGTTTTAACACTATATACCTTTTTAATTTTAAAGTCTGCATGAACCGAAAGTTGTTGAGACTTTTATATCTTTATGTTGATCCACTTTTACTGAAACTGAATATTGAGTAGGGGGCGGGGCATTCTTTTTGTGCATCATTCCCTCATTGCAAACTAACGGTAAGAGAGGCTTGGTTAAAAATATTGTGGCTGAATCCATCAAAATGACAACAACAAAGACAATGAACTTGCCCACATTTATTGCACAACTGACACAATTATACATATATTTATTCATATTTTCTTTAGATTTCACCTTATATTTAGTTTTTAGAGCAGATCATAAGCGTGTTATGAATGTAAATCACTCTCAAGGCTGTTCACTTGGTCATTTCATCTTTCAAAGACATTTCTAAATTTACACAAGCATTAATAATAAAAATGCTTTAAGCCACTGGTTGTTGTTGTTTCCCTGTGCCCCTTTTCCTCTTTCGCTCTATGAATAGAAATCAGCATTTATGTTTTCTGTTTGCTTCTGTGATTCTTTTTAGAAAGAGAATGAATGGTGTCTTTGTGTGGTCAAGAAACAGAGCAGATAAACTGTGCCTCTCTTTCGCTCTCTCTCTCTCAGTCTGTCCATTTCCCCTCTCATTCCTATACACTGCTTTCATACACAGTACTTCAAATGCATTTTACTGTGGTTTTCATGCAGAATTATTCAAAGGTTTTCTGTTTTATTTACTTTGATAGATTAATCATAAGATTATTACAACGATTAAAAAATTACAACGATTACAAATCTCTCAACCAATGCTGAAAACTACAGAAAATAGGTTAGGAAGTACATATTTTATGATATTAAAGGTTAAAATTAACAACTGATTTGAATATAGCTGCCTGTAATGCATTTTTATAAAAAATAATATATAAAAAAGGAGTAAGATAATGACTTTCATAGTACCAAACAATAATATACGCTACCGGTCAAATGTTTTTTTTGTTTGTTTTATTTTAGGGGGGGGTGGGGGGGGGGGTAGAATACCTTTTAACAGTTATTTTATAGTGCAATAACATTTCACAATTTTACAAATTATACTCTATTTTTAATTAAATAGATGCATGTTGGTGACCAGGAGAAGCTCATTTTAAAACATTTTATTGTAAAACATTTTTTCGATAGTATTTTTTTTTTAAAAATGCATCACAGGCAGCTATAAACAAATCAGTTATTCACTTTAACCTTTAATACCATAAAATATGTACTTCCCGACCTATTTTCTGTATAATTTACAGCCATAATTGAAAGATTGGTAATCCTTGTATTTTTTTAATTGTTGTAAAAACTTTGTTGAAATTTAATTTGAGTTAAATTTGAGTTTTTTTATTATTTAGATCAAATTCGCATTATAGTTGGTCAAAATGAATTATATTTCACTATATATTCTAAATATATATATTTTTTTCTATTAGAATAAAATAAAGTAAAAATATAGTTTTTATATAATCATTTGATTTGAAAAATAGCTTACTTATATATTTAAGCTAAAATAAAAAATATAAAAACTATTTTTAGAAATATTATTTATTTATTTTAGTTTTAAAATGTTGTTTTAGTTCACTACAATAAGCCGGATTTCTTAAAATGATTCTTTTTTTAGTTGATTTGAGTTAAATTTGAGATAGTATTAAAGTAAAATTGAGAATATAACAGATATTTAAAATATATAATATATATATATATATATATATATATATATATATATATATATATATATATATATATATATATATATATATATATATATATATATATATATATAATATATTTAAAATTTATATTACATTATATACTTACCGGCCACTTTAATAGGTACACCATAATAGTACCGGGTTGGACCCTCTTTTGCCTTCAGAACTGCCTTAATCATTCATGCTATAAATTCAACAAGGAAATGATTCTACTGCAAATATTCCTCAGAGATTTTGCTGCATATTGGCATGATAGCATCATGCAGTTGCTGCAGATTTGAAACATCCACGATGTGGAGGCCATTTGAGTACAGTGAACTCATTGTCATGTTCAAGAAACCAGTCTGAGATGATTCGATATGGAGCTTTATCCTGCTGGAAGTAGCCATCAGAAGATGGGTGGACTGTGGTCCTAAAGGGATGGACATGGTCAGCAACAATACTCAGGTAGGTTGTGGCTGTAACATGATGCTCAATTGGTACTAATGGGCCCAAGAAAACATCCCCCACACCATTACTGTACATCACTACCAGCAGCCTGAACCGTTGATACTGGGCAGGATGGATCCATGCTTTCATCTTGTTGATGCCAAATTCTGACCCTACCATCCGAATGTAGCAGCAGAAATCAAGACTTATCAGAGCAGGCAACATTTTCCCAATCTTCTGTTGTCCAATTTTGGTGAGTCTGTGTCAATTGTAGCCTCAGATTTCTGAGCTGACAGGAGGGGCATGGTGTGGTCTTTTGCTGCTGTAGCCCATCCAGCTCAAGGTTTGATGTATTTTGCATTCAGAGATGCTCTTCTGCAGACCTCGGTTGTAACGAGTGCTTATTTAAAAATAAATAAAATAAAAAACTGTTGTCTTTCTATCAGCTCAAACCAGTTTGGCCATTCTCCTCTGACCTCTGGCATCAACAAGGCATTAGCGCCCACAGAACTGTCGCTCACTAGATATTTAGTTTCTTTCGGACTATTCTCCGTAAACCCTAGAGATAGTTGTGTGTGAAAATCCCAGTAGACCGGCAGTATCTGAAATACTCAGACGAGCCCCTCTGGCACCAACAACCATGCCACGTTCGAAGTCACCTAAATCCTCATTCTGATGCTCGGTTTGAACTGCAGCAGATCATCTTGACCTTGTCTACATGCCTTCATGCTTTGAGTTGCTGCCATGTAATTGGCTGATTACAAATTTGCATTAACGAGTGGTTGGACAGGTGTACTTATTAAAGTGGCCGGCGAGTATATCTATTTTAATAAAATAAAGTAAAAGTCCAGTTTTTATACAATAATTTTGTTTTCATAAATTAGCTTGATTATATATATTTATATTAAGCTAAACTAAAATTTTAAAATATTTAAAAAAAAACTTTTAGAAATAATATTTTTAATTTTATTTTATAAATGTTGCTTTAGTTAACTTCTGTACAATAAGCCAGATTTCCTTATAATTATTTGCTTCTCACAATTTCTAGAGAAATTAATATGTTTTACCCAAACAACATTTCCCACCACTACCATAGTATGTGTGTGTTGCATTATCAAAAATTAAGAATTAGTACAGACTTCAGCCCTTAAGAACTGTGATCTTTTCATCATGTACTATACAAATGTGAAGTATCAGGAGCTGTAAATGATATTGGTTTTGAACGTTGTCTCCCGGTGATCTTCTAATTCATTTTCTCCCTCGCTTTCCTCTTTGTTATTTTTGTTATGGGGATTTTTTTTCTGTCATCTGCTCACTCAATTGAAAATAAGAGACTGTAATTAGCTCTTCTGCGGTCGACACAAAACCGGCCAAAGAAAGATGGAGCTATTGCAATTCTTAGAAGAAAGTCAATAGATGTCATTGTGCTTGTGTGTATAGATGTGTGTGTGTTTGTGTTTAATGTGTGTTGTGCTGCTTGTCTGTCCTTATTATCATTCTTGATAGTAGCTAGGCAAAGAGGCATATGCTATATAAATTCAATAGCGAGCTCAAATGAAAAAAAAAAGCCAGTAAAGAAGACAACCTTGACTGATCAATAAAGGGTGGGATTCCCTCTAGAGCTGAACACCATGACATCATTGAGGAAAAACTACACAAAGAAACAGACAGGACCAGTTCGGTGTCCGCACAGGGAAAACACAGTTCAGGTGTGATGCAGAAAAACGCAACGAGTTTCCTAAAAATATTAGAAAATGTACAGTATACCTGTAATATAGTAAGAAGTAATATTCTTAGGACTAATAATAATAATATAATTCAGAAGGTCATGATTCGCACTTGTTAAATAATTACTTATTTTAAAGATACAGAAGAATCTCTATGTCCTATATCTCCTAAGAATGTAAAGTAAAGCTATATAAAGTAGATATTTAACGAGTGCAAATCATGACCTTCTGAATGATATTATTAACAAGATTAACGTGCCAAAATTTTTATAAACCGCAAGCGTGCAGTGCAGACCTAATTATTACTTCTACTAATAAAAATAATAAGAGTAAATATCGAAATTATGAGGATAAAAAGGATAATATTTGTTTTCATTATTATTATCATTGTTATTATTATTATGACATACCCATTAAGTAATTAAAGGTTACTTGGGTAATAGAAAATATTATATAAAAAAAATATAAGCTAATATAACATAATATAGTGCAGGTAAATTGGGTAGGCTAAATTGTCCGTAGTGTATGTGTGGATGTTTACCAGAGATGGGTTGTGGCTGGAAGGGCATCCGCTGCGTACAAACGTGCTGGATAAGTTGGTGGTTCATTCCGCTGTGGCAACCTGGGATTAATAAAGGGACTAAGCCGACAAGAAAATGAATAAATGAAAAATATAATATAATACTAATATAAAAAAAGATAAAATAATATAATATAATACTAATAAAATATATAGTAATATAATATAATATAAAATATTATAACATAATATAATATAATACTAATATAATATAAGAAAATATAAAATAATATAATATAGTATAATATAATATACGATAATATAAAATAATATAATATAATAAAAATATAAAATAAGATAATATAATAAAACATAATACAATACCAAATAATATAGTAAGACATAATATAATACTAATATAATATAAGATAATATAAAATAATATAATATAGTAAAATATAATATAAGAAAAATATAAAATAATATAATATAATACTAATATTATATTATATTAGTATTATATTATATTATGTTATATTATTTTAAATAATATAATATAATACTAATATAATATAAGATAATATAATACTAATAAAATACAAGATAAGATAATATAAAATAATATAATATAGTATAATATAATATACTATAATATAAAGTAATATAATATAATTATAATATAACATAATATAAAACAATATAATATAATACTAATATAATATAACATAATATAATATAATACATTATAATAGAATAGAATAATAATATGATATAATATATTTTTTTATAATTATACATTAAATTATATGGGCATTAAGCAATTAAAGGTTATATAGGTGCAGAATGATATTTGCTGTAAAATAACGCTATTTCTTTCTATAATAAATTCATGAAGAGATAAAATGGCGTGCAAAATAATGTTTAAGGTGAGGTGTGTACTTTTGTCCAGTACTAAAGGCAACCATTACAAAAGTAATGACTGCTTTTAAAAAGCTTCCTTTTTCACCTTTGCAGACCCAACTTCACAGCGATTAACCTTTTCATGGAAATCAACCGGCAAATGGCTAACTTACTGTATTTTTTTCCTCACTAAACGGTGACGGCAGAAAGTCTTGTAATATTACACATTTATAATGTTTAAATCTGAATGTTAATCTGAAGGCTATATGTTAATCTAAAAAAATCAATACAGTGCTTATGAAAATCATCATTCCCCTTTGAAATAATTACTTTATTTGTCATACAGCCTGAAATCAAATCATGTTTCAAATAACTTTTGCAGCCTTTGGCAGGATTTTCTAGCCTTCTCCAAACCTCTGCCTTTCTACAACTTTATCTCGAAGGTCTTTTGAAAGCAGAGAAATGTGAGAAAATGTACAGATTTTCACAGGGTATGAGGATTTTCTACAAATAACACAATTATTTGAAAATCTGTGATATGAGGGTTTAAAAAAGACTACTGGGGTTAGCAATGTACACTACTAATCAAAAATATATATTTTTTTATATATTTACAGTAGGAAATTTACGAAAAATCTTCATGGCACATGACCTTTACTTAATATTCTAATGATATTTGGCATAAAAGTCAAACCTGTGCCTTTCTACAATCTTAGCCTGATATCTATTGAAAGCAGGGTGTAATGTGAGGAAACGTGCAGATTTTCACAAAGTATGAAGATTTTCTATTGGCACTATACTGTATGTGACCCTGGATTACAAAACCAACTATAAGTGTCCATTGTGTGACAAGTTATAAGTTACAAGTTCATTTGAAAGCTGAAAAAATGAGCTTTACATTAATGTATGGGCTGTTAGGATATGGCATTATTTTGCAGAGAAACAATTATTTGATTATCGGGAATCTGAGGGTTAAAAAAATCACTTTAATTCACGCTTATGATGAAAATCAACGTTTGGAAGCTGTTCGGACAGAACTGTGTGTATGTAACTGTATAGTATGTCCACAGTCATACTGGGGTGATATAAAGATATTAAGTCTCTCTTTTTAATTTTTTGACTGAAAAATAGGATCCAAATCCCTCCCATTTTGAGGCCCATCATATTGTGATGTAGGAGTGCGTTTTTCCACACCCTCCAAATGGATTGAAAGGTGCCATGTCCCTATAAGAAAAAGAAACTGGGATTAAAACATGTTACAACACTCTGTGATCAGCTGCCCCTTAATAATTAGTTTTATAAGTTTAAAACTTTTTTTAAACTGCAGGATAGGAAGCAGACAAACACTTCAGAATGCTGAGCCTGGAGAAGCAGCTACATTGTCCTCTGACACCAAAATGGGCAGATTCTACATTACATAATAAATGATCTGATGGGTATTTTTAAAATATGTTTTCTTTTTTATTATTTTAACAAAATGTAATTTCAGATGGTTTCTCTAACACTTTTTTGTACATTTTTTGTACAGTTATTATAGGTGAACATGTTTGACTGTAAAGTGGAACTGCAGAGTATGTCTCGGTTACTAACTAAACCCACGTTCCCCGAAGAGGACTGAGCTAAACTGAACTGAACTTAAACGTTTAAAAAGCTGAACCACACTGTTTCAATGTACTATGATCTTTTATGTGTAGCTGCTTTGACACAATCTACATTGTAAAAGCGCTATACAAATAAAGGTGAATTTAATTTAATTGAAAAAAGATTTCTTCAGACACTAATGGGAGATCACTAGACAACCAATCAATCTGAAGAGTGAAGCCGCAGTCACACCACATTTTTCCCCCTACAGACTTCCATTCATTTGACTTCCTGTCAAAAGGCGTACCAAACCGAACCATACCGTACCACTTTTTCGGCACCCTTCGCAAAGGGTACTAAGGGTACCAAAAGGCGGAGCTAGATGCACAGTATGCGAATAATAAGCCATGGTCAACCCAAACTCAAACAAAACTTGTCGTTGTCTTGATGAACAGCCACAAAGCCAAGAAGAACAAAATCTGCTGTGCCCTGTTGTTGTTTTACGAGCCCGAATAAAAGTAATCGGTTTCACTTTGTCCAGAGAGCTCGCGATCTCGTCTATATTTGAAATAACGAACTTTTAAAGCTCATTAATAACCTGCTCATGATCATTGATGCGCTCTGTTATCCGATGATCCTGACAGAAAGGGACAAACGCAAGAGTGAAGTGCGAAAAAACAAAGGAGAAGCCTGGAAAAAAAGCAGCAAATGATGCGTTTGCAACCTAAAACATGAACAAACTGCCATGTTTAACTATTATCATCACCTTTTGGACTATTATGAACACGGAATGACAGAATTACTTTCTAACAAGAGGTTACATGTGCTGGTGAAGATTACAGACACAGATGAGAGGTTTGCACTGACTGTGGGCTATGTTGCGTGTTGTTTTTGAACACAAATAAGGACTAATTGTATGCTGTGTGTAGTTTTTCTGTAATTGGTAACACATCGGAGACTGTAAGGGTTTGTATGTGTTCATATATGTTGCATTTATTTATTTATTTCATATAATTGCAGATGTTACATTAGGCTCTACAGTAGTCGCACTGTCAATGATCTGCAGCTATAATCAAATTATGTTAATAGAAAGTTAATAATGAACGTTTATACACAAGTATTTATGTGTTTAAAGCATTTGTTTTGTGAGAAGTGCTTCTCATATGATATGTGAACGACCCGTACAGCTTTACTGTAGACATTTCCTTGAGCAAAAATGACATCCTGTGAAACTTTCTGTCGTACACCACGCACACCAAAAAAGTACCATTGGTACGCTCTTAGCATGAAAAACACAAGCCTGATAAAGATGACCTGTATCGACCCATACCATACCATACCATACCATACCATACCAAACCATACCATACCATACCATACCATACCATACCATACCATACCATACCATACCATACCATACCATACCAATCAGTGGAAATGAGCCATATCACTCAGCTATGAACTGGAGACCCAAGAAATTCACCTTTAAAGTTGTCTAAATGAAGGGCTGAGAAATGCACATTGCTAATTTATATATATATATATATATATATATATATATATATATATATATATATATATATAATTCATATATATATATTATTTCTATATATGTACAATAGAAAATTTACAAAAAAAGTCTTGCTAATGTCATGTTCTCAGCAGTTCCTCTTTACAGTCACACACGTTCACTTATAACTGTACAGAAAAAAGTCTTAGAGAAACAATTCAAAATTACATTTTGCTAAAATAAAAAGAAATATACAGTGACCTTTACTTAATTTTCTAATGATATCATTTTGACCCATGCAATGTATTTTTAGATACGCCAAAAAATAATCCTGTGCAACTTTTTAGACACATTTAAGGTCTAGGGTCACAAAAAACCTTGCTCAAAGTGTGTATTTTTTATTTTAGCAAAATCCAATCGCAAGATGTTTCTCTAAGAGTTTATTCAGTTATTATAAGTGAACTTGTATGGCTGTAAAGAGGAACTGCAGAGAACCTGTGTTCAACGCTTATGACAGCTGCTCCATCTCTATCACAGCAATAAATAGTGCAGCTACACCTCTGTCTGTGTGTATGTGTGTGTCTGTGTGTGACTGACAAAATCACTAGTTGTCGATCTGTGTGTGTGCGTATGTGTGTGCGTGCTTCAGTAATATGTGTTTGATCTCGAGGGGAATCCTCCTCTCTTGTCCTCCATCTGCCACCAATCATGGCTGATGACAGAGTATTGATTGAAAGGAGCTTTGCACAGTAACAGGCTCCTGGGTGTGGTCTGATATATGCTTCATGCAGAGTCCTTGATCAAACGCGATAATATTTTCACCTATATACTCTGGAGTAAACACGTCGATAAATAAAGAGCTATTCTGTGTTCAAGACGAGGCAGCAAATATCATCAAGATCTCACGCAATAGGCCTGTATGTATGAGAGCCAGCTGGGTTAATTCGATTCAATTAGATTAGATAATGCTCCGTTGTGCGCTACTTGGGAAATGTGTCTTTGATTTTATAAACAAAACTATTTAAGAGCAAATTAAATATTACGCTTCGCCAAAATAAAAATATAGTATCGCATAAGAAAAATCACAACGGAAAAATAAAAATGTAATTGAAAATGATTAAAAACTTGAAAAAAAATCTATTTTGTTGGGAGTTTTTGCATAATGTGTGCTAGACTAATCAACATTTTCTGTTTGGCCTTTAGAAAGTATAATGAAAACAACAACAGTACTGAAATCTATCACCTTATGTAGCCACTCAACCACTCGAAGACATAAGTAAAACAGTTATAACTAATAACCTCATCAGGGCTCCAGACTGCAACTCAAAGGTTGCATTTTGCAAACATTTTCCCAGCCAGTGTGACCAGAGCTGATCCTAGACATTTAAGGGCCCTAAACAACTCTAAGAGAAAGGCCCCTGACAGTGCAATAATAAAACTCCTAAAATGACCTCAAACCCCACCTCAAAGGCTCTGTTTACAATATGAGTTTTACTTAAAAACGTATGCATTTTGTTTTAGTTACACATGACGTCCACATACATCTTTGACCCAGGAAAAGAAGTGATTTGAAAACACTAAAGAGCCTGTTTTACTTTGATGCTAGTGTTGTCTGTGCCAATAGTCTAATGGTTAGGTGCGCCAACATATAGCATTGTAGTGTTCACGTGACTTGAGTTTGATTTCCGGCTCAAAGTCAATTCAATTCAATTCAGCTTTATTTGTAGCGCTTTTACTATGTCGATTGTGTCAAAGCAGCTTCACATAAATGGTCATAGTAACTGGATCAGGGTAGTTCAGTTTTTAGTGTATTGACCTTATTCTAAAATGCGGAAGTGCGCCTGTTTTCGCGATTGTCTTAGAACTTCCGATTCAGTCGCCTATGGGAGAAATGACTAGGAATAATAAACGGCAGAAAATGGCCAAACTACTTGCTCAACAAACAAATGTTTGCATGACTACACAGACCAAGTAGCATAATATAATAAGAAAATATTAAATTGCAACATCAAGCAGCGTAACGAGCAGTTGTTAACGTCAAAAAATGAATGGAAGTGAATGTGACCGGAAGTCGCGAGACAAAAAGATTCAAATGGCAGCGCCCGCTCGTCAGCTGAGAATAAGGTGAATAAGTTCAGTTCAATTTAGCCCAGTTCAGTGTGGTTTGAAGTCATTATTAAGAGTCTGACACTGAAGAGCAAATTCATCGATGAGTAGCTTTTCAGATCCTGAACCATGCAAGCCAGTGGCGACAGCGGCGAGTCCTTTGCTGACCCTTCCCCTCTCTCTGCTCCCAATGATTTCCAGTCTGTAACCTACACTATGATATCCCAATAAAAGGTGAAAAACCCCTTAAAAAAAAAAAAGAATAATTGAAAAAAGAATATGCTAGTCAGGGTTAGGCGATGTCGACCAATTTGGCATTGTATGATGTCTAATGTGAAACATCGCGATGGGAGATGGCTATGAAATAATTAATAAATTCATAACGAGTGAATTATTTGTAGCCTGCCGTTTCTGACCCGCATGGTCTTTATTTTACCCATAACCAAATCATAAATAAATAAAGATAAGTTCCACACAAATTACTTCACTTTTTTACTTTTTCCGCTGGACTCTGGCATGAATAGTGATCTTTGGTGATGTACTGTAGTGATCTTTGGTGATCACTGAGTGATCTTTGGTGATGTACTGTATCGATGATTCGATATCGATGTGATCAAACAAAAAATCCGAACCCAACTCGATTTATTTATTCGACTCTGAGTCGACTATTTCACTAAAGAATCAATAGTTTTAAACACAGTGCACTTTTAGATTTAAACCTTAGCTGGATGTTTTCATTCACTTAGTAATATGTTACACACTGCATGGAAGCTCATTTTCAAAGAACCATAATAGGGGCTCTTTAATGTTACATTCACACCAAGAAAGCCTTCAATGTCTATTTCAAGAGTTCACACTTAGCCGATGATTTATAAAAGCTTGATTGGCATGCTGTCCTGGGAGAGAGCCCCGAGCTCAAGGACTCCTCGAGTCCAAGGCTTCCTCCCGTTTGGCAGAGCGAGAGGGGAGCCTGAGCTTGGTGAATCTCAGAACTCCCCTGCTGCTGTAGCTAAGGGAACACAAGGGTTAGATAAATGCTTGGTTTTTATGTATATTGAATGTCTTTGGATGGTGGGAGGAAACCGGCGCACCCGGGGAAAACCCACGCCGACACGGGGAGAACATACAAACTCCTCACAAACACCTACCGGTCCTGGGGGGCCAGGGCTGGCAGTGTTCTTGCTGTGGGGCTCGCAGTGCTGTCCACTGGGCCGCCGTGTCGCCCAGTCAGAGGTAAAAGAGGAGGAAAAGGGGAGGAGGGGGGTTTCTTCCAAACGAAGATAAAGTGAATTGAAAACTGTGGTTATTTATAGTAGCTTAGGTATCGAATGATTGGAAGATACTGATTAGCAAATTCAAGACCAGCCGTGATAAATCATAAGCACGTGATCCTCTCGAAATTAGTTTATGAATAAACTTCACAAAGTTTTAAGTCAGCTGAAAAGAGTAATGCTACATATATTTAATGTACACGTATGCATGTAATTTTCCACCAGTGATTCAAACCCATTCCCGCTGCATTTCTTGCTTTACTTGTTGAGCAGCGGAAATGCAGTTTTATCTGATGCCATGATGTTGGCATGACTAGCTTGTTTAGCCAGTCATTTTATTCAGAGTTTGTGCGCGCCAGTGACCTCTGCATGACTGCATCGCTTCCATCAGCGGCTCATCCTGTCGTTCACTAAAAGAGAGGGATTCTTTTCTCTCTGATAATACAGAACAAAAGAGCTGTTGTCAGTAGATCTGGATTAGCTTTTTTGTGCGTCTCTCTATGTGTGTGTGCGCACAGAAAGAGCGAGCGAGAGAAAGAAAGTGAGAGAGAAGTGGTATCAAGAGATCAATGAATGAGCGTCTCCGAGAGCTGTATTACTGTAAGCTTTGTAAACAGCGTTCTTCCTTTTGTCTGTGCTTTTAAGAAAGAGGAAACCATTCACACCCCCGTACATCAACACACCGTCCCACACACACTGCACACATTCCTGTTAGGCTGACACAGCGGGTTAGTGGATGTATAAACACTACACACCGGGATGAAAAGAGAGATACGAGCAGCTGAACTGCCGTGGAAATGCCTTTTTTTTCCCTGTCTCTCTGTTGGGATTCGTTCACATATGCTTGTGGCTCTTTTATGCATCAAACTAATTAAGCGTGCAAAAGAAAAAGGCATACACGATCCGTATTGTTTCAAAATCTAAATGTACTCTGTTTAACATCTAAACTGCTGCTGAGCCTGTGTTAATACTCAGAGATTTCAAAGGGGCCATATCAAGAAAACAGGATTTTCCTTGCTCTTTTGAAATACAAGAGTATTAGATTTCAGTGCATGACTCGCCCTGCACCGTTTACGCTACAGACATGAATAATACTGCAGATTGTGTGCCTTGTTGAGGAGAGCCGTGCTATTACTTTTCAAAGCGTTATGAGCTACGGTTTTTGAATAGCGGGTGATTAAAAGGATAAAAGATGCCATAGATGTACATTTAAAGGAGGGACCCGAGCCATGAGATTTGTGGCAGTAAACAATGGCCTAGCGACACCTTAACAACTACTTAGAACACCTTAATGCCATGATGTACTTTAAAGAAAAATAGTTTTTAATGGTAAAAATAAGTTTTGAAAAGGCTGAGAGATGGTCTGAATTATTAATCGAAGGCTATTTTCACGCACATTTTGGCAGTAAAGCCAGCTCTGGAATCAGATGTAAATCTCCAGCACTTACGCCAGAGGTCTCAAACTCAATTTACCTGGGGACTGCTGGAGGCAGAGTCTGAGGCTGGGCCGCATCAGGTTTTTCACAAGAAATTATTTTTGTCATAATTATTAATTTTTAATTTGTTTATTTTTTATTGTTTATTATCTTATTTTGTGTAAAAAAAAAATTAAAGATTTGAGATTGGATTCTTTTACACAAAATAAGATGAAAAAACAAACCAATAAAAAAAAATAAGAAAATCAATCAATCAATCAATCAATCAATCAATCAATCAATCAATCAGTCAGTCAATCAATCAATCAATCAATCAATCAATCAATCAATCAGTAATAATAATATTAATAATAATAATAATAATAATAATAATTAGATTTACTGTTATCTACCGTGCTTTTGTTACAGGAAAAGGAAGCTTGTTGTTGTCTAATTTGTAAACTGCCATACAGCTCTTAAATGGGTAGATGTGCACGCTGAAGTGCATGCTAGAGTGTGTGTGTAGTCATGTGATGTGCATTTACAGCGGTGTAGTATGGACGGAGATCTGTTCAGAAACGCTGGGTGAAACGCCGGTGTGGACGCTGATTGTTTTCATTCTAAAACGCCATTTCACAGCTAAAATGTATTACGGGGCCTAAAAGTCTTTAAAATCTCACTGCGGCTGATTGTGGGTGTATGTACATCTGTACCAGCTCTGCTAATCGACTCTCTAGTGTATTAATGTGTCTAATTTGGAGTTGTTAATTTGGACGCTATTCCTCTATTAATAATAAAAAAAATAGCACCGAGACAACAAATGGTAGCATTTTCAAATCCTGCACTTTGAAACATGTTTTAAAAAGTTAGTTTTTTCTGGCCCCGAAATGCTGTCAATCAATAGCCAAAACTCATAAAAAGTTGCCATTTTTTGAGGTTGACAGAATATCCCTTCTTTAAACAGAAATGCCAGCGGTTCGCTAGCTCACTGTACGTCAATGTCATTTTCTTGTTATTCACATATGAGTTCATGATTGTTGCTCCATCAGGAGACAGATCACAGTTGTGCTCGACTTACCATTGCCACATAAATCAATGGAAGGATGTTAAACTCAGTCTGTTCCTCTGTCAGTCACGGACCTCTGTTTAAAGGTCTTTCTTTTTTTTC